>NW_028230449.1:11941657-12303820 GCF_043228905.1 Azolla caroliniana | reverse complement strand
CTATACAACAAAACTTGTGCCCACGTGTAAGGGCCAGTTTACGCACGTTATACCCTGTTTCCGCCTAGGGACGGTTTTCTCCACGACATCCGCCCCCACCTAACCGCGCATCCACCGGTATACGCCAAAACTAAGCTCTTACCGGAGAAGACCGGCCCACACTTATCCTTCGTCCCGTAGAAAGAATCGGTACACTTTCTTCTGAACTCGGTTGGCCTCTTCCTTCATCCATGTTGCGTCCGGTTGCATTGCCTTCAGGAACCCGCCGATCTGGAGCCACTCCCCGTCGTACTTGCTCTCGTAGAATTCGTTAAGCGCCGGAGTGCTCCCCTTTCTTGTTGTTACGTTGGCTGACCCGAAGAAATCCTCGCCGACTTCCTCGTTATCCGAAACCATGTCGTCCTTGTCACTGAACCGCGCCCTTGAAAGTATATCGTCCATGGCATTATCTTTCTCGGAGATGTGTCGTATCTCCGGGTTCAGGGACTTGATGTACACGATCCACCTGAGCATCGCCAGGTCTGGAGTCGCGCATCCGGAGACCATACCTAGAATCGGTAGGCAGTCTGTCTCGATGATCACTTCCGTCCCGATCAAATAGTCCTTGTCGGCCTTGACTGCCAAAACGATACCCCACAGCTCGTGCTTAACTTGGGCGTATCCTCGTTGCCGCTCGCTCAATACCTTCGCCCCGAATCGGATCGGGAACCGTACGCCGTCCTTGTCCTCCTGACTGATCACCCACCCGATCCCGGTCGGGCTCGTGTTCACCGTCATGTAGATGGGGACTTCCTTGCCATAAACCACTTTCCGGAGAGCCAGTGCCGCAGCAAGCGCCTCCTTCAGCCTCCGGACCAACTCCGTGTGCTCCGTCCTCCACTCGAACCTACGCCCTTCCTTCAATAGCCCGTAGAGCGGTTCCGCGACATGTGCGTAGTGTGGAATCCAGATGTGGTAGAACGCGCACGCACCAAAGAATCTGCGGACCTCCGTAACTGACCTGCAATCGTCCTTCATCACGGAGATGGCTTCTACCTTTGCCGGGGACGGTTTCCGGCCATAGGGCCCGCACAGGTGTCCGACTACCAAGATCTCCGGCTGTCTGAATGCTGATTTTTCTCCGGAGAAGGTGAGCCGCGCGCTCTCGAGTCTTTGTAGCACCTTCTCGCAGTCACGAATGTGATCCGTCACGAACCTCCGGCAACCGTTGGGCCCGGCCGACTCATCCCTGTCCTCCACCGGACATCCATTGATCAGGATGTTGTCCAGAAATGGCATGGTGATGTCCGGGATGCAGTCCCTCAACACCTTGTTCATCACATTCACCATGTGTGCCACCGAGTTCGTTCCTCCTTGCGGTAGGGTACACAACCAAACTAGGCCGAGAGGAGTCTGCATCGTCGTGACATCCCTGCTCTCTACGGCTAGCTAGAACTGATCGTAGCCTGAGTACAGGTCCCCGACCGAGTAGATCGATCGCCCTGCGAAAGCCTCCGCAAACTCATCGATGGTCGATCCGATACCTGCGTTTCCAATGGTCACCTTGTTGACCGGTTGTAGGTCCTGTATGAATCGCAGTGTGCCGTTCTTCTTCGGCACGGTAAACCACCGATTCGAATATGGGGCACTCGACGGTTCGAGGATGCCCATCTCCACCTTCTGTTTCAGTAGCTCCATCAGCTTCGAGATGTGAGCTCTGGGTACCGGAATCGGTTTGAGACTCCACGGCACATGCGGTACCGTGAAGATCACCATTGGTTCCACAACCTTCGGGTCTACGCACCCAATCTCCTCCGATGAGAATGCGAAAGCCTTCCCGTGCCTCCCGAGCATTCTTCGAAACCGTTCCTCTTCCACCGGCAGTAGAAAGCCACCCCCACCGATCTTGAGCTCCCATAGCGTTACGTCGGTGAACGTGTGTCCTATGTTGGCTGGATCTCGTAAACTTGGGTCCGACGCAACCCCCTTTATCCATAACTCGCTGCCCTCCGGCAAGGGTGTCGTGACTGGCCTCACCTTCTGGTCCACAGTTTTGTACTTCGTATCCAATCAGGCCGTCTGATCCGACTCGAGTCCACTACCGAAGTCGGCGATGACTTCGTACATCTTTTCCGAACATACCGGAATCGTCCGGTCCTCATTAAGGCCTTCTCAGAACACCTCTCGTAACTTCCCCAAGGTGTCATCGAAAGAGACCGCCTCCACAGCTCTGTTGATTTCCTCTTCAGGTCCGAGGACTCCGCATGCCCGAAGCCACTCCTCCGCCCGCTTCTTTTCCCGGCCAACTACGCCGGCTATCGTACAACCACCGCTATCAGAGAACCAAAATTTTCTACCCATGGTACATGTGTTTTTGCCTATAGTACATCTGTGGGGTTTTTCCAGGGTGTTCGGACTATCGCGGCCCCACACCTTGATAGCCCTCTCTAAAAATCCCCTCTGTTGTCGCCGCCAAGGGTCTCGCGGTTTCGCTCGTGGTTGGGTCGCACTGTCATGAATTGGACGGAATGTCGACCGTCTTGGCTCTTGACGCGCACATACGCCGAACCGTTGTCCATTACTTTCGTCTCCATGTGCATTGCCGTAATGTACGGTTCGCCAAGAATTACCGGGTGCGAGGAAGTCTCCTACACGAAGAAATGTTGATCTATCTCGACGTCGCCGATCTTCACACGTACATTTGGGCACGCACCATGCAGCTCCTCTATAGCACGCGTCGTCGTGCGTATCTTCCACCCGTGCTTGGTGTTGATCGGCCATTTCCCCTTTTTATAGAAGTCCATGGACATCAGGTTGATCTCCGAACCGTGGTCTACCAATGCCACCACCAGCTCCTGGATGTCGCTGATCCGAACAGGGGTTTCCGTAGTGGCCCTTGCCCAATGTGGCTTCGCGTAGTGGCTTTCCGCCAACTCATCCTCTAGGGCCGTGTCTTCTAAGTGCGTCGTCCGCACTTCCACCGACCTCTCAGGTTCCGGTTCCGTCGAGAGCCTCTTCCGCTTAACCAAGTCCACGATGGAGTCGTGGAACTCCTTCTTGGCGATTCTCAGCACCTCCCGTAACGACAACTCAACCTTGCTGTCGAGAATTCTCTCTTCCAGGACCTTCCGCAGGTCCGTCGTTCGTTCGATTTCGGTGCTCAGCCGGAAACCGGCCTGCTTCTTCTTCTCCGGTGCGCCGGCGTTGACGGTCTCATTCGGCTTCGGCCCGAACCGGGTCTCGTACCGCTACAAGGGGCCTGCCCCTCCGGCCTTTCCCGCGCGCTTGTCTTCTACCAGAACCTCGTAGTTCTGGCATGCGGTTGCCACGAAGCCAGTCTTTTCTTCCACCGGGTCGTCCCATCCGGTGACCTCCCAGATCCGTTGTTCCGCGTGGTCTACCTCTTCCTTCTTCAACCGTACTCTAGGGAGACCCTCTAGCACCAGCGGCCAGAATCCAGAGTCCTTTGCTTTCCGGGCCTCATCATCCCCAACCCAGATTCCCTCTGACGCCGAGTAGTTAACAGCCTCTGCATGTCAAGTCGCGGCCTCTTCCATCAACCGCTTCATTCCGCCACGCCCCGAATTCAACTCTAGCGCTTTTCGGGTCTCGCTCGCTTGCACCCGCCCATTCCAGAGGTAAACCACATTGGTCCTGAGTGCCTCTGCGAAATCCGCGCATTCTTTCCGTATGTGGCCGACCGCATCGCACCACATGCACCGTTGCCCCGGCAACGGCCTTCAGTCACGAGACTGTTCGCCGATGTTCCTCCGGGCCTATGCGATTTGGAGATCTCGCACCATCTGCGACAGCTCTTCTAGAGCCGCGCCTCCGGAGGGACCTTTGACCACTCCGCTCGGGGCTGAGCCCGTCTCAAGCCAACTCCGAGTTTCTTCCTTCCTAGCCGGTACCGAGACCGGCTCCTCGAGCTCCCTCGCCGAGACCGGCCTTGCCGCCGACGAGCCCTCATCGCTCCACTCGCGCCGCTTGTCGAAACGACCGTAGACCCTCCTTACCATGGCCCAGTCTACCGTGAGCCCTTCGTCCGTTTCCAACAGGAGACCCACCTTCTCCCGGTCCATGGCGTCCACCGCCTTGACGAACAGTAGTACCCGGCTTGTGTCGAGCACGGTCCGGTCCAGCGTTGACAGCCATGCGAACCGTTTCTCGAACTCCTGGAGGAGCGCCGATGCGTTTCTCCCCTTTCCTGGGCTCTCAACCCACGCCATGAAGTCTCGCTTCGACAGCCGAAGCGAGTCATCGAACCCATACATCTTGAGGAGCTGCAGCTCAAACTCCTCCCAAGTCCGGCATCCGGCCAACACCTCGAGCACCTCTGCGTGGATGCTCGGCGTCACTACCCGAGGGAATCCGGACAACCGCCTATCCACCGAGATATCCCTCATGATCATTTCTCAGCCCGGTAGGCCTCCAAGTTAGCTTGTGGCATTCTTCCCACCGAATCGACCTATGGTGTTGACGATCGACTCAATGGCCCTGTCGAGGGCACCCGTTCCCTTGCGAGCACTCACTAGCCGGTCGACGGCTACGGCCATAGCTTCAGCAAGCTTGGATCCCCTCATCCTTCACTCCTTTGCCGCCTGTTCACATCGGGTTCACCAAATATGTCATGTTGTTACGCTCTTCGTGTTCGGAAAGAGGCGGGACCGCGGGGGCCTTGAACCAAGGGGCGTGAGAAAGAGGGGAGAGAGAGAGAGAGCAGCTTGCAGAAACACAGAGGAAAGAGACAGAGAACAAAGTCTTAATTACAATCGACAACGATTACAACTGGCAAGCCGGCGACAGAACCAACCCAGGCGGACACACCCACATACACACGATGCTCACGCACACACTCAGCCCAACTGCACAGTGGAGCCTCTGTCGGAAGCACACGGGTTGTCCACGAAGTAGAGGCAACACAGTCCGAAATCCTGCAGAGAAAGTCAAACGATGGAGGAGAGAGCTCGGTCCCGATCCGACAGCCCTTCCTCCTCGCTCCCAAAAACACGATAGCTTTCTCTCACTTCTCCCTCTCTTTTATAACCCAAGGAGGGAGGCCGTTACTACTCGTTACATCATGTTTTATTCCCTGTCCTTTCGGACAGGGATACGCCTCGATTTCCTCCCTACCGAGCGCATACTACCTAGGATTTTGCCTCATGCGACTTGCACCTACCTACATACTATACAACAAAACTTGTGCCCACGTGTAAGGGCCGGTTTACGCATGTTATACCCCGTTTCCGCCTAGTGACGGTTTTCTCCACGACAACGCATACGTAACATATGTATGTGAACGTAATACGCAATTGAGCTATTAACCTCGTACGCATACAACACGAATAACATATCAAATATATATCAAATGAGGTATTGACCTCATACACATATGTAAACATTTTATACAACCAATTAATTACCACTACAACATCATTGAATCATTGAAAGAAAACACATATTGACTATACATTATTAGATTGGGAGAAGAAAGAATAGAAAAAAAAAAAAAGAGTTACCAAAGTTTGCTTGTTAATGCCTTTATGAATCATAGTTAACCGCACATCACCATCCATCAAAAGAAAACAATCAACAAACGAAACATTAGAAACATGGCTCTGATACCAACTATTAAAGCTATGATTTAATGTAAGCATATGATAAGGATAACATAGATAGATTATAAGAAAGGAGAGAGAGAAAGAAGGGTGTCGATCCACCCAACCACCCCCGAGCCGAAGGGATCAAGACGGACTCGAGCCTCGATCGGCGTCCCATACCACCGTCATGGCGCCGAGTCGTACCTAGTGTTGGCGAGCTCGCTACAAGAGTTGACCCACCACAAGAACAGAGTCTCGACATAGTCAATAGATGATGAAAAGAGGGTAGCTAGGCCTCATATTTATAGCCAGACCTAAGGCCCACAAGCAAGTTCACACTTGTCCTAATGGGTTGTATCAATCCCGAGGATTAAAAGTAATCCTCCCCTTCTTTACACTCTCGTTTAACCCTCACACTTTATCCACGTGTATAGAATACTACGGTACATTCTCACCACGGGATATTATATGGTCATGCCCATAACAACACCCATGCAGAATGGCGTGGTGGAACGGATAAACCAAATGATCCAAGAGAGGGTGACAACAATGCTCCAGCACTCCAAACTAAAGCTAGAATTTTGGGCCGAGGCACTGCAGACAACAGTATACTTGATAAATCTATCATCATCGAAAGCAATCGGACTCGAAGTGCCACAAGCACTATGGTAAAGGCAAATAGCCGACCTATGACAGACTTTGTATATTCAGATGTGAAGCCTATGCATTCATCCCCAGGGAGAAGAGGACCAAGTTGGCACCCCATACAAAAAAATGCATATTTCTCGGTTATGGAACTGATGAGGAATTCGGCTACAGGTTGTGGGACCCAAAGAACCAGAAACTGATACGGAGTAGTGACATAGTCTTCAATGAAGACTCAATTCTCTCTATGTGGAACCAACTGAACATAGTCAACAGAAAGGTTTCCTTTGAAATCGACATAGATGTTGTAGAAGGACCGACCCACCAAGCCGAACTAGCGATTCAACAAAGAGTTGAAGAAATCCAAGCCAACGATTGCTCTACCAAATCTGAACTAGCAAGAGGTCCACTAGTCAAAATAGATTCGACTAAGAGATTGACAATAGGTGAAAGAGATAGAGTCGAAATGACCGAATCACCCAAACAGGCCAAGGTACCGAAAGGTCGCACTGAACCGACCAAGGCACCGGCCAATCCGTCAATCAATCCTGAAGAATGGGAGGATGACTCGACATCATCATACATCTAATTATTGTCTCCCCTTTTCAACAACCTCGCAAGCAAATGTGTGCAGCACATGTATGAAAAGTTGTATCTACAGTTACATTATGGACATTATGGAAATATCGTTGTAAATGATGATATGATTCCATAATTCCTCTCCTCTTGGATATATTGCCAAAATTATGGGGAAGGTTATTGGCGGTTGTGTGGGGGCAATATGACAATATGCCAAGCTCTTCGGAGGTTGTTCTAAAGAAATTGAAAAAAATATTGTAATTATGGAGGAATTTGCCTTTGTTCACAATCTCCTCTCAAGGACCATTATGGAAATATCATCACCCCTGGTCCTTTCCATGACCATTTCTTTTCCCACACTGCTTGAATCAAGCCTTGTGGATACTATTCGGCAATGACTTCACTCTGATGATTTCGCTAAGGATATAATACTCTCTGATTTTACATTTTTGTAGCCCTCCGGCGCTTTTCTTAATACTAATGAAAGAAATCTTTTTGGGACAAAAAAGGGTGACTCGACATCACCGAAATCTGATTGCAGGGACGAGTTATCTAGAAGGACTCCTGAGGAAGGTTCAACTAATACCAATCAGCCAACAGAGCCAATAAAAGGATCTGTACCAATCAACTTGGCACCCAGGAGATCCAAACGAGTCAGAAGGCTGACAAAGTTCTATCAACCGGGCCTCAACCACGTCAATTACACGGATGCAAATGAACCAAGCTCCCACGAGGAAGGAATTGCCACACCTGACGCCAAGACATGGTTACAAGCCATGAAATCCGAGATGAACTCAATTCATCAGAATTAAACATGGGAGCTGGTTGAACTACCAGTTGGAAGGAAGTCGTTGCCCTACAAATGGGTCTTCAGACATAAATATGTATCCGATTTGGAGAAACCCAAATACAAATCTCGGCTCATCACAAAGGGATTCAGACAAGAACATGTGGTCGACTATGACAAGATATTCTCATCAATAGTCAAGATGACCACCCTTTGGCTCCTCCTTGGGGTCGTGACGACTGAAGACCTAAAGCTTGAGCAATTGGACGTCAAGACAACATTCCTACATGGAGACTTGGAAGAAGACATCTATATGTCTCAACCGACAGGCTTCACGGCGACGGGGGATGAAAGTCACCTCGTATGTCGACTAAAGAAAAGGCTTTACGGCTTAAAACAATCCCTGAGGATGTGGTACTAGAAGTTTGACTCCTACATTCAACAACTTGACTACCACCGGTCCGACTCTGAACCCTGTATGTACACTCAGCAATTGGCCGACGAGTCCCGAATCTATCTGATCCTATATGTCAACGACATGCTGATTGCAGGAAGCAATCAAGCCGAAATTGGAAAGCTAAAGAGAAGCCTTCATGACAAGTTCGTTGAAGGAACATGGACAAGCCCGACACATACTAGGCATGAGGATCGAGCGTAATTGGAAGACAAAGACTCTTCGGATTTCCAATCTGACTCCATTTGAAAGGTGTTGAGGTGCTTCAATTTGGAGAATGTGAAGCCAGTATCGACTCCGCTTTCGACGTCAATCCGACTATCGGACAGAGACTCTCCTTCAACGGATAAGGAGAGAGAGCTCAATGGAAAGATACCCTACGCATCAGCCATAGGAAGTATCATGTATGCTATGGTGGCGACCCAACCCGACCTTGCATATGTCATAGGGGTTGTCAACCGGTACATGTCAAACCCAGGACGGAAGCATTGGGAGGCCATCAAGCACATCTTCGGGTATCTAAGAGGAACCAAAGACATACATCTGACTTTTGGATCGGCAAAGCGGACCGAAGTCGAAGGTTATACTGACTCCAACTATGCTAGAAATACGGATAATCGAAAGTCGACATCAGACTATCTCTTCACCTATGGCGGAGGCACCATATCATGGAAGTCTAAACTTCAAGAGTACACGGCCCTGTCTACCACAGAGGCCGCGTATATAACAACATCGGAGGCAACGAAGAAAGCAATTAGGTTGCACCAATTGTCTGTCGATTTTTCAACTACAAGTTGAATCGACCATCCAGCGTCGACCATCATTGCAACTCTCAAATCGCAATGCACCTCATTCAAAATCTAGTATATCACACGAAGAAGAAACAAATTGAGGTGCGGTTTCATCATATCCGGGAGTTCATAATAGAGAAGAAGCTCCAAGTCCGGAAGATCGACATTGAGGTGAACATCGTCGATTGCCTGACGAAGCCACTCCTAGAACAATGCTTCGGAGCACCACGGACAATGATGGGACTACCACAAGCGACTGAGCAGAAGAGAGCCGAACGAGGAGCAGACTATAAGTCGAAGACTGGCCCAATCAAACGAGATGAAAGGGTAAAGTCTACAGAATCAGAACGCCAAGAGGCTGAAGATGCAGCATCGAGCAAGGATGCCAATTGGAGAGGAGACAATCGAAGGGCGAACGAATCGGGAGACAAATCGAGGTTCCAACGAGGAGCGCAGGAGCAAGAGAGAGCAAGAAGCGGGAGAACAAACCGACTCAGACTAGTCAATCCAACCGACTCAGACAAGCCGATCCGGATAACTAGCCGAATAAGGCTAGAGCCAAACTTTACCTTTGTAGATTAGGCTAAATGCCAACAGTCTCGTATGTATACTTGTACAAACTATAGATTAGATTTGTAATCTAGGTTCACGGGGGAGATAACGCCAAATCATTTGTATACATAGGAAAGAGTAGCCCTTTTACGGGGGAGTTTGTTTCCATAAAAGCTCGACTCCTTCCACTTTGTATCCATAGCGTGGACACGTCCTCTATCTAGGGCTTGAGTATATAAGCTCTAACCTAACATTGTAAAGTGTGTCTCTGAGTGTAAGAGGTGCAGAATGAGAGAATAAGAACTTCCATTGAAGCTTTGAAGTTGTGTTCATCTTCTGTCTCTCTTGTTTCATATATGTATTGTTTGTTGTACATCTTACTGCGGGTCCTATTCATCATCATCTGTTGCACATCATCATTATCATCCCACATGGAGAAGGTGAAGCTGCTGGAAGACCGGAACCGGATGATTGAGCAATCCAAAGATGTGTTGACAAGGTATAGACCACGTATCAAACTCAACTAGCGGCATATGAGGTCCAAGCAACAACAACGACACAACAGATTAAGCAGCTAAAACGGGAAAAGTAGGCTATGGAAGAAAAAACGGAGATGGGGATAAAAAGAATACGGATAATTGTAGACAACCAGTGGAAATGGATGAAAGAAAAACTTGAGGAAAGTTCGACTACAATATGGAAGGAATGGTCGGGGCAAGCAGCAAAACTACAAGTATTCAATGCGGATGCGGAGAACAGGACAAAAACCGAATATCATTTTTATAAGATAGATGAAGAAAGCATCATCACAATCTAGGAGGAGCTATCTGAAGACTTTCAAGTTATGGCTCAAGTTCAAATGGATGAAATACGAAAAATCTTGGAAGAGTTCGAGGATGATCAGATCTGGAAGACAAGAGTCCAAAAAGAATGTGAAACCATATAGTTAGGATAATTCGGGATATTAGTATATACGAAGAGATATTATGTTAATGGGTGCCGGATCAGGAAAGATGTATTGATTCAGATGAACACTGTTTTGTTTCAGAACCGGATACCTATATAAGGAATCTGGATTGTATTGTTTTCTAATGCGCAAGTAATATATTATATTTGGAAGATTTGTGTGCTTGTTGTCTCGTGTACTTGAATGCCTAATCTTATGCGTGTATTAGTGTTTGTTATTGATTGTTAATTGTTATCCAAATTGATGGATTGAATACGTGGATTATTACCATCCCTTTGACCACACCTTTGGATTGTATTCCAGTAAGGAGTACGTTCAATGTGTTCGTGACTAAGTTCTAGTCCAGGGTAAACACTCAAAACAGGCCATGACTCAAGAGATTCAAATGTGAACCTCAAATCCTTTGTACCAACATGTTTGGGCACCAATGCAAATAAGAACGATCTTTAATAGTTTATTACTTAATGTTTATATATTATTTCTTCTATCAAGACTTTAATGCATAATCATGACTTCTCCTATCATGACCTAAATGTCTAGATATGCTTTCTCCAATTCCTTGAATTTTAATCACTATTTTTGGCATAATTATCATAATAATGGTTTGATGAGTATGCATCATCTCATGTAATCACACAATCAAAGAATTGTATTGAGATGTCCTCTTTTGTTTTATCTTGATGTATGTAACCTCTCATTGAGTGACATAAGGCATAATTATATGAGTGACATGTGGCATTCCATCTTAGAGTAATAAAATACATTTAGTTGACGACAATAGTTACTTGCATGATCAATTTAATTAATAAAAAACTATGCTTTTGAGGAACATTTTGTCTTTTTATCTATGCTTCATTGGGAATCCATGAGCTAACCTTATCTATGCACATAATCTTTTAACAATTAATCAAACCCTTAATTAATATTATAATCGACATGTATCTATTTCTAGAGATGAATAAATTTGTTCTTTGGCATGTGATTGTGGAACATAAATAGTCATATAGTGCTCATGCATAGTGCCCTTGCTTTAGGCTTCTACTTGTAGGGCTATTTTAGAAATTCCATGAACCTTACAACTTTCAAATTTCCAATACAAACCAATGGAAACTTGTAAACATGCACACATGAAAATACAAACAAGACGATTAATGAAGTTGGTTTAGACCACATTGCCTCTTCACTCCAACAACTAGTCACACTTATTGGCATGATGTAATCAAGTTTTCTTGCCTCACCATGTATTGTGTCTATTGGATTCAAGGAGATTTCGTGATAGACACACCTATCAAAGAAATGTATGTTACATACGTGATTTTACTTATGCACAAAAAATCTGTGAATCTTCATGCTAACCTCAATAATATTGTAATGGTTGCATATATCAAGGAATTTCTTACGTTATAAATGTGTTTTCCTTATGCACACATTATCCATGAATACTTCACAAGAAATTGAAGAAAAGAAATCAGGCTTTGAATAGTAGATGAGGCATATGTTATACCGTGTTAGTCATTTTGGTATGAAGGTAGTACGTTGTTCTTGTTTATTGATGACAAAATGCATTTACAATTGACCCTTGACATTGATCATATGTATAAAAATATCTCCATACATGATTGGTCATTGGAAGAGGATAATGACCTTGACCATAGGACACATATTCATATGGAACCCTATGTTTGTTGCTTTTTTGTGCATGACTACTATTTATTATACACGTTCACCATCGTTAATTTCATAAATGAAGCTTTCTTCGTTGCATTAACTTTGCGTATTTCAAGGATATATATGTAATATTTTGACATGGTTTAATAATACCTACTCTCCTTGAGAGGAGTTACAATTCCAAGTTGTTTGTAATGCATACCTTGTTTGATTGTAGGCCTCATTACAATCCATTTCTTGTTTTATGTAGAATGCCTCGTTCTAAGACATTAGGCATCTTTATCTATTTTCTATTCCTTATAAGCATTTGGATCCATGATTCCAAATTCAAATGTGTAATCATTTCACCAATCATGTTTAAGGAAGTACATTGAACTATTCATAGAAGTAACACCATTATACCTAAAATTGTCAATTAGAGGTTTGAGCACACCTTGATAGTTTTCATTCTTCAGACCCATTCTCGTGAAGATTGTTCTCAAATCTTTTGTAAACTTGTAATTAAGTGGGGATAATCCTCATTTTATGTCATCTATGAAGGGCTCACAAAAGCTTTGCTAAAAGCTTCTGTGACAAAACTAGGAGCAAAGAGCTTATAATAATGTCATAAAATAATAGAAAATACCAAGTTTCAAAAGCAACATTTGTAGCATATAAATGGATGTGATGTTGGCCACAATGGTACTTAGAAAAGGAGCAATCCATGCATCATCATTTCAAACTATCTAAAACCTTGGCAAAGGTTGTTTGTTTGGACACCAGTTTTTTTTATTGGCTCAATATAAGCACACAAAAAATGAAATAAATTAGTATTTAATTGTGTGTTAATTACATGTTTGTGTGTCAATGGTTAAATATTAACTTGATCATGTTCCTACATACATTTTGGTCTTTCTAACCATCAAAATGATTGTGTTATCTTTTCTACAGCACCAATAAATGCATATTTCAAGTATAAACAAATATGTCAAACAATTTACTTTGAATTTAGACGAGCGATTTCACAAGTGACAAGAGGAAGAACTTCAATGTCAATTATGCTTTTGATTATGGCCCATGTGCATTGCCTCAATGGGGGAAAGGCTTATGAGAATATGAGGATGAGAAGGTTACTTCATGCTAATTGCATGTACATAATATTTGACAAAGACAAGACGCTATGTCATGCTAAAGCACGACATGAATGCACTAAGAATATAAGAGAGTTTGAACCTCCCCATAAATTATTGCTTATAGATACACAATGTTACCTTATTGAAAATTTTAAAGTTCTATTGCATAACACATGATGGTAAAGCTTAATGTTGTGAACATTGTGGGTACACGTCTCAAGCAATGGATTTGATGTTCCCTTCAACACGACAAGTCTTCATTCTTTTAGTTTGAGATCATGCACAACAACGAATTGCTCCAAAAAATAGCTTTCAAAATTGATATTGACATGTTCCCACAAGATGAGGAATGAAAACGATAATAATTTCTATTTGAAAGACAATGCTTATAATTAAGAAAATGTATCAGGTGTAAGCAAATGCAAGAGGTTGTAGTTCTTATATTGCACAAACATTGACACCTTGTCAATGAATTGATATTTGAACATTGGTCAAATGTTATTTGGTTGTACTTTTGATGGCTTGCTTGAGAGAGACATATAGATGGTTTGAATAATTTAATCTAAGATATGTAATATTCATATCATATACTATTGTACAAATTAGAGATCTCACATTTGATTTAGATATCAAATGAGTTGCAAGGAGAAGATTGCATCATCCTATTTGGTTTTTGTAGGTGGATATGCACTTCACATATATTGAAGCTTCGAAGTGTGTTCATATTTATGGTACTTTAGGGTATGGATGGTCATGCTTGTCATATAAGAGGTCGTTTACTTTAACATCATTCTTTATTGATCGAAGATAAGTTGATCTCACTTGAACCTTGGGACATGACCATGCATGCTATAGGTTGTAAGTTTGACAATGTCTTGCTGATGAGGATTGATGGAATGCTCACAAGCTAGGTGGACTTCTATAGTTAATTTTTTTAAATAATAAATTTACATGCGAGCATGTGATCGAAAGCAAGATAGAGCAAAGCATACAAAGGCTACATTCAAACTTTCCAAGCAACTAGACTAAGTGTTATCATGGTATTGACCTTGTATTACAAATTGTGCCAATCATCAAAAAAATATAACACCAATTTGGCAATTGCTCCAAGCCAAGTTGCATGTGGTTAGCTTGGTAAACCCACCCAATGCATAAACGACATTGCAATCTTAAGTGTGTAAAGGCATAATCATTATTTTTTGTTATGTGCAAGTGAAACATAAATTGCTTTCCGGGAAACTTTCTAGCTTGCTAGATATCTCCATGTTTTCTTTGGATGGCATTCCCGCCTTGTGCCTTATTCCTCTACAAAGAGACAATCCTTTGGTGTTGACATTGCCTCATGGGCCCTTGAAAAAATGGGGTTTCCAAAAGTAAGGGAAACTTTTTCCGTATATTCTTTCATCTTCTGCTTCTTCTCCATGTCTCTATCTTTCTCCATCTCAAAAGCAATGCTCCATAGCATAAGACCCCAAAATGGGATTGTTGGTAGCATAGACGAGTTTTTAAAAACAACTTAATGCTCTTTTTCTCCTCCTCCCTTTATCTCTCACTCAAAAGGTATTGCTCCTCAATGTTCAAAACAGCCCCATATACATGCAAACCAATTTACCAATTTGTTTTGACTAGGCATTTGAATTGGGAAATCTAAATACAAGAGCATATGTATACATCTATGTATGCACATGTATGAATGAATGTTCAACATTTTAATATCGATCCATGCATACATCTACACATACACATAGTCTCGTATAAGCACAATAAAAAATTGTTTTGACCACGCTTCCGATTCGTTAAATCTGATACATGATTGTACGTAGGTGTCTACATGTATATGAATGAGTGAATGAATGTTCAATGTGTGGGCTATCTATCTTTGTATACATATGGACACGTACATATATAGCCTTATATAGTTGCGATCAAAATTGCTTTTGACTAGGACTAAATTGTGAAATATATCTACTAGTACATGAACTGATGCATGTATGATGTGTATATGTACATATATACAAGTGTATGAATGTTTGAAGCCTAACTATCTATCCACATATATGATGACATACATCTCGAGACTTGCCATACCAATAAAGAGTCTGAAATTACCCTTGCAGTTTTTACCTTTTCCCTAAATGCCCTCGATTCAACCCTTCTTAAGCAATCTACTTAGAGCAATTATACGGTCTCATCCCTGTGCACCCCATCTTTTTTTTGTCTTTTGAACCCAAAGACGTACCGGGAAATAACAAAAACCTCAACAGAAGTCTCGAAAATAAAGAAAATCAAAGATTGTTGGAGAGCTTTTCCTTTAATTATATTACTGGTGAGAAACCACAATGTGTCTGCATGCATACACATATGTATGTGGTAAATTTTATCAATATAAATTATAATAGTGGTGGGAAATCACATCCCATACACATGTACATGCACATGCAATAGACATAGACATAGACATAGACATAGACATAGACATAGACATAGACATAGACATAGACATAGACATAGACATAGACATAGACATAGACATAGACATAGACATAGACATAGACATAGACATAGACATAGACATAGACATAGACATAGACATAGACATAGACATAGACAGAGACATACACATACACATACACATACACATACACATACACATACACATACACATACACATACACATACACATACACATACACATACACATACACATACACATACACATACACATACACATACACATACACATACACATACACATACACATACACATGTGGTAAAATTTATCATTATTGATCTTCAATGTTGAACAATGGCTATTGAATAAGAGACTCTGAGGGAGAAAGAGAGAGAAAGAGAAAGAAAGAAAGAAGAGATTTCAGCTAGGGTTTCTGTCGTCTTCTTCTTCTTCTTCTTCCTCATCATCATCATCACCATCATCATCATCGTCTTCTTCTTCTTCTTCGTTTTGGGCTCTTAATATTTTTCTGGTCTCTAGATTAGGTCTCTGAAAATGGTAACATAATGTGGGCGTTTCAAGCTCTCAGAAATTCTCTGTATTTTATTGTTTTAGATCTGCATCTCAATTTCTAGATTCAAATTCTCATTTTTTGAAATTGGAGCTTGATAATGGTGCTAAGAGAGTTTTAATACCTCCCAGGATTTCGTCCTATAGTTTGAAGGACCTTCATTTATTTGTGTACTCCCTGCTTGGAAGAGTATCTCAAAACAATCTGAGTTTTTGAATCTAAAGTCAATTTCCTCTGCTTAGAGGGGAACCTCAAGAAAATCTGGGTTTTGAATCTATCGTAAGATTCTTCAGTTGGTGTAGAATCTCAAAATTCCGAGTATTGAAGCTAAACAGGGGTTCTCTAATTTGGGGAGGAAATCCCAAAAGTTCTCTGTTTGCGAGGGAATTCCAAAAATTCAGAGTACTGAAGCTAACCAGGATTCTCTGTTTTGGGAGGGAATCTAAAAAATTCTAAGCTTGAAGCTAAACAGAGTTTGTCTGCGTTGGGAGAAAATCCCAAAATTTCTGAGTACCGAAGCTAAACAGAGATACCTCTATTTTTGGGAGGTTTTCCGAAAATTTCGGAGTACTGAAGGTAAGCAGAAATTCTCTGACTCAGGAGATAATCTCAGAAATTCTCAGACCATTGAAACTAAACAAAGATTCAAAAAAAGAATCTGATTATTGAGTCTAACTCAAGATTTTCCATTTTCTCACACATAGGTGAAAGCGTCAAAAAATGTGTCTATCTAAGAAGAGTGGGTTGGCATAAGAATATTATCAGAATTATTTGGTTTAATACCCCTCAGAAGTGTGGATGAAGAGAACCTAGAACCTTCATTTTAACAAAAAAGACCTACATGATGATCTTGGCGCTGGAAAAATGTTAAGATTTCACATATGTAAAAGAACCTTGATGACGGTCTTAACACTGGCAAAGCAAACTAAAATTCTCATTTGTACAAAAGCCTTGGTGATGGCCTTAATTCTGGCGTGAAAGAAAATTTCACATTCGTAAAGTGACTCGCACGATGAGCTTGCATTGGAGAATGCTAGGTTCACAGGTATAAGGATCAATATGCTGCAATTACACTGGGAAATGCAGAATTATGTTAAAGAGAGTCTAAAAATGCAAATGTAAAAGTGACCCTTATGATGAGATTATTCTGGAAAAAAAGCTAGATTCTTTACGCATATCAAGGAGAGCCTAGATTATAAGATTACCCTGGAAAATTGTTGTAGAGTCAGATATGTAGAAAGAGATACTAGTCAAGATTACACTGGTTCTAGGTTGAATCGCAGAGTTAGTTAAAAAGAAAATACAAATGAGTTCAATGGAAGGAACCCAACTGGATAGGAAAGATGTAATGAGAAGTGGTGCTAGGGTTTTGCCAGATGGAGGAGGAAGAGATAGTCCTGTTTCTATCCATAGCTCAGATTTTGGAACAGACGAGTTTATAATCGATGAAAGATGGCGGATCGATCCAAAGCTTCTATTTGTCGGACCAAGGATTGGAGAAGGTGCCCATGGAAAAGTTTATGAGGGCAAGTAAGTTTTTGCCATATATATCTTTGCAAAAAAATACCCAAGCAAACACTTGTATTATAAGTTATTGCATCTTTTTTATGTTGTTGGTTTTCCTTGTTTCATCTTTGACAGGTACAAGGAACAGAGTGTAGCATTGAAGTTGGTTCAAATGAATGGAACACCTGAAGAAGTGGCAAAACGAGGGAGCAGATTTGCACGGGAAGTCACATTTCTATGCAGAGTACAGCATAAGAACCTTGTGAAGGTAAGAAACAATTTAATAAAGAAATGGTTTACATATTACAATGAAGAGTGGTATATTTATGCTAGTTCTATACTTCTATATATTGGGATTCTGTTAGTTATATATATTTTTTCTGTGTGTGTATATATAGCTAACATATTATTAGGTGATTGGTTGCGATGATTTACTACTCAAATGAGATTGTTTTATTATGTATTATCAGTTCATTGGAGCATGCAAGGAACCAACGGTAATGGTTGTAGTAACAGAACTATTACAAGGAGGATCATTAAAGAAATTATTATTGAGCATGAGGCCAAAAAGGTTGGACCAAAATCTTGCGGTGAAATTCGCATTGGATATCGCTGAGGCCATGGATTGCCTTCACAAACATGGCATTATCCATCGTGATCTCAAACCTGGTAATGCTGACTTAAGACCATAGTTTTTTAATCATTACAATCGCTGTCAATATCAATAATCAATTTCAGTGTTGTAAAGCTCTTTTAACAATCTCTTTGCAAATGGCATAACTAATAGTTTTATAATTTTTTTGCCTTCTCATCCAATGCATATTCTAGAGTAATGCATAATTTATGTGCATCTATATACATATGGAGATCTCTCTACTTGTTTGTTGTGTTTGTGGAGTCATACACCTATCATCATTATGCAAACATGTAGTCATGTATATTTATGCTCATAGACACATGGTATATTCATGTAATCCTATGTATGTAAGTACAGCCATCTGGCTTCCCACATGAAGACAAACAATGTAATATCAGAAAACAATGTAAGATAAATTTTTAGATTTGACACGATTTTTTGTCATCATTACAAGTGTGGGAGTTTTGATGAGACAGTGACACTTATCACTACATAAAGAGATCATAATTTTTTTTCTTTGTGGGCTTGGCAATATAGATAATCTTCTATTGACGGCTGATCAAAAGACTGTAAAGCTTGTGGATTTTGGGTTAGCGAGGGAAGAAACATTAACAGAGATGATGACAGCTGAGACAGGAACTTATAGATGGATGGCACCTGAGGTTTTGTTTGCATTGATCTTTTCGCTTCCATACTAATAATAAGAAAATAAAACTTTGAAATATCCCCTGCATTTTTCTTTATATCGACAAATTCCATGAGGTTTTTGTTTTTTCTAAACGCCCTATGTCAAACCTTAGAGAGAAGGGCATAAACAGTCATTATAAATGCTCACTTTCATGGGATGATATTTGACTGCTGTAATTGTGCTTTGGGGGCTGACTAAGGGGCGTCTTGGGAAATAAACAAAAAGCTGATGGGTATTTTGGGGGAAAAATGTCAGAGTTTTCCCCCCTAAACACCATAAACTACAATTAACGTGAAAGTGTTTTTTGTTTTTATACTGCAAGAGTGTCTCTTGATTTTTTTTTGGTGCTTTTTTGCTTCATGAATACAGTTGTACAGTACAGTTACATTGCGTAATGGGGAGAAGAAACATTACAATAATAAAGTTGATGTATATAGCTTTGCGATTGTTTTGTGGGAGCTTCTAACGAATCATATGCCTTTCGAGGGCATGTCCAACTTGCAAGCAGCATATGCAGCAGCTTTTAAAGTAAGGAATCCCATTGAAACACTAAGAAAGATTTTTCATTGCTTCTATGTTAATGCTTTTTCTTGTTTTTTTTCCTGGTTTAAGTTTTTGGAAACTCACCAAAATGCCCCCCTCCCCCCCCCCCAACTCTTTTCCTGGTTTAAGTATTTTGGGGAATCTCTGTGAAAATAATGAGGGATAGTTTGATGTACTTCCACTTAAAATTATGTGTTTATCTTTCACATTGAACAAAACCAACCATTTTGGGTAATTTAAGCGTATGTGTTAATTCAGCTAAACAATTTCACATTGAAGAAAACCAACCATTTTGGGTAATTTAAGCGTATGTGTTAATTCAGCTAAACAATTTATGAGTTAATTTATTTAAATTTTATTTTATCTTCCATAGGGAACAAGACCAACACTTTCAGATAATTTAAATCTACCTGATGAGTTAGTGTTCATAATGCAATCATGCTGGGCCGAAGATCCCAATGTCCGGCCCAACTTTGCTCAGGTGGTACGTATGCTAACCTCCTTTTTGTCCACGGTATCCACATCTGAAAAAGTCGCCCCACAAATACAGATTGTCTCCAAGAGCTTTCCAATCCCAAAAGAGATGTCGAATAGCTCTTCTACTATAGACAAAGAAGAAACCATTACAAGTAGCAATCCTGATGTGTTAGGAAAGTCGAGAAATGGTCTCTTCGATTGCTTTCGTTACTGTATTTAGCATGACTTTTTCACCTTGTGATTTTCTTTAAAAAAAGGGTATATGTTGAATAGCTCTTCTACTACAGAGAAATATGAAACCATTGCAAGTAGCAATGCCAATGTGTTAGGAAAGTCAAGGAATGGTCTTTCAATTGCTTCTGTTACTGTATTTAGCATGACTTTTTTACCATATAATTTTCCTACAAAAAATTGGTACATGGGATATGCTAGAAGTATAGCCTTTTCTTTCTCTTACATGATGATGGCAAGTGTTAATTTAAATTGTCTTGTGTGCCCTCAGTGCTAGCATATGCCTTTTTGGTATTTTTTTATTTCAACACCACTCGAGGCATTTAAATTTAGGAAGAGTTAAATGTTGCTTGATAAGCAATTTTTTTGTAAATACTATGCTCGTAAATGTACATTACCATTGTTTTGGTATTTCCCGTTATCATCTGGTGATTCTTTTGGTATTATAACAAGAAATGGGTTTAGAGCTAAACCCTATTTTTCATTATCATTGTTAACTGGGAAATCCTAACACATTGACTTCATAAAATAATGCCTAAATGTTTGGTTCTAACCATTTTGTTCATAATTTAGTAGATCGTGATTCATAGATATGTGCAAATAAGCATAAAGAGTACTATAGCGATTATGCACGAATGTGCTTTCATCTTATTATTGTTTACCTTTCACTAAATTTTTACCAAGAAGAGGGATTGTCTTCATGTCAGTGATAGTTAATGTTGATATGATTGTTGGAGCATGATTTTAAGTTAATAACTTGTTTAATGCATTTGAAAATGGCAAGCGATTTTCAGATTCAAAGTGTTTCAATCTGTTGGACCCATTTTAATTCAGATCAGCTTAATTCATAATAAAACAGCGTCTGTTCTTTGTTCTATGTGGAACAAGGAGCTATGCATGATGTTTAGTTTTGTTACGTTGCCAACAATATTTATATTCGAGATTGTATCTGAATGGGTGCTTGTAGCATGTGAAGAGGCCCGACATAAGGGATGGTGAATCTAGTATGTGAATGCACCTTTTTGGGAACATGTGATGGTCTAATAATGTTGTCCACATGCTTCATTTCTGGCGTTCTCAGTTCGAAAGGAAGTATTCATCGTACAAATGTTTTACGTGGGAGGGTAATCCCAAAGTAATAGAAAACGTTTTCCAATATTCAAGGATAAGCTCACATTGAAGAGTTTCAAAGTAGTAGGATGGGATTTTAGCCTTTGTAAAATTGATGCTACTTTGGGAAATGCGAACTCGTGTCATAGATATACATCATTGCTCTGGTGTGATTCTTTTGTGTTGATGCCATTTACGGAGTTTTGGAAATCTGAAATCGTGTAAATACATTTTCATCATAGTGCTTGTGTTGCCACTTGTAGACCATTGATCTACTAAAAAGTATATTGTGAATATGGACAAGCCTTTTCTTGTTGATGCCAATGTACAGATGTTTGTTATTCTTGTAACGGACTATGGTGTATACAATTCATACATTGGTCGAGTGAGTTTACTTTCCATATCTTGTTTTTAGAAAGGAACTATGAAATATTACGTTAGTTGTGCATTCCTATGCTCTTTTCATGCAATTGTCTTAATATTCTTTCTTAGTGGATGTTGTTTAATTTGTTTTTTTAATTTCCTAGGTGTGCCTTGATTTCTCATTATTCGAAAACAAGAATCTACTTTGCCACAAAGAAAAAGGTGGTTGATTGGGTTGTTTCGTATTGTGTTTAGTTTAGTGTTGTGTGGCCACGTGCGGTTGTTACCCATGTTACGAACATTGTATTGCTACGACTACCCAATACCCTTGGTGGTGGTTATTGTGATCTTTCTTTTGTGGAATTTGCATATAGACGCTTTACCATGCTAGGTGAATTTGAATTCCCATTACTTAAATATTGACTACACCTACACTTCAACGTCATGCAATCTACTTTGTGAAATCATGGATTGAAGATACATACATATGTAGGATGTTAGAAAAGAATTGGGACTATTAGGGTGCCCTTTAGCTAGACAACATACTTGGTACTCAAAACTACACATTTTAAATCACACATGAATTTACAAGAAAAGCATGCACATTGATTACTCCAATTAGTAGAGTTACTCATGGATAAGTAGAGTTATTGAGCATATCCATTTACCTCCCATCGAGATGTCACATATACTACGCCATATTTCAATTATAAACTAGACTTACCATGTTGATCACTTCTTTGATCTATTTGCATGGATTGCACACAACTTCCAAGATAAATTGAGATTGAGATTGCAAGATGTTTGTTAGCATATTTGCTTAGATATATTTATGTCAAACATTATAAAATCTCTTTTCTTTGGCCACAATTTGTTGCTTGTCCAACTATATGTTTATGTCTTTAATGCATTGGATTATATTGGGAAATTTTATGAAAATATGTACTTAGATTGTGAAAATGTTATGAATAGATCCTTCTCGCAATTTGCACTCACAAAATCAACAACCCCAAGGAATCCAAATAATATTTCCTCAATTTCAACAAAACCTCTTAACTTTCTCAAAAAAATGTTTTGGATGGAAACAATGTCTATACTTATCTTTGGGGGAATGCTTTCTATGTTTCAAAGGCCAACCAAAAGCTATTAAGAAGAATAAAAAACCTCTCATGCTCACATTCAATTGACAATAAATACATTGTGCTTTAACATTTAGAAATGGTTACACGCTTTAATAAGCAACCAAAGAAGGTGCATTATACAACAGCCTCAAGCCGTTGGATAGGCCAACAAATCATAAACAACCACATACAATTGTGTATGCGCTCACTATTATGCAAAAACACAACAATTGGATCAAAATAGACTATGACACCAACAAATAACACAAATACAACAAGCTTGCATGACACTTTAACACGATACTTAGTTGGGCAAACCTAAAAAACCATTTTGGGGATCTATGTACATGTGAAACTCTATAGTCTCGCCTCACACATAAATTGAAGATGTGGGCTCCAACTTATCCTACACGAGGCATCCACATCTAAAGTACAAGTTCTGATGCTAGGCCCACACTTACCAAATATGAACATCATCATTTATTTTCCGAGAACTTTGTGTATCGATTGCAATGTTCTATAATGACTTATCATTGTTTTTAGATATCAACTTAATCCCTAAGTAATGGTGAAAAAACATGTACTTTAGATTTCAGATATGTGTATTTGTCGACATTTCTTGATATATCTTTAAGCCATTACAAAATTGGCTCAAATCAATGAAGTAGGATTTAATGAGGAGCGAGTTGTTGTTACCCTCTATTGGGTATGCATGAATGTACGTAGATTGGCCTTTATACAAAATTCAATCTCCTTTGTTTTGTAAGGATTAGTAAGAAATGTTGCAACTCTAAATGTGAGAACTCTCGATTGACAATAAGGATTTAATGAGGAGCGAGTTGTTGTTACCCTCTATTGGGTATGCATGAATGTACGTAGATTGGCCTTTATACAAAATTCAATCTCCTTTGTTTTGTAAGGATTAGTAAGAAATGTTGCAACTCTAAATGTGAGAACTCTCGATTGACAATAAACAAAGGAAGCAAGGATCAATAGTGAACATATGCTATGATTGGTTTATCCCAATTCAAGAACTGGCATGCAACTCTCTCAAGTATTGTTGTAAATGTTCTTGTGTTGTAATATTCTACCAGCTCAAACACCATGTGAAAATTTAAAAAAGGAATATGAACATAAAAAATATCACACAAAAAGTCAATATTTGTGATAGTTTCCCTTTTCTTATCCGAGTGCATAACTTTAGAACTAGTTGCCCATCTCTTGATTAGAACCAATGTAAGCTCACCTAAGGCAATAAAAAGCAACATATTTGATAAAAAAAGAGTGGTTTGTCTTCTATAACTAAGAGTGGGGAATACACCAACGAACATTACTAAAATACCAATTAACATTGGACGAATGTGAGAGAAATTGTACCATGTTGTAAGACAAACAAACTAATAATGTATGGATAGTGAAGCTTGGAGACACTTTTCTTTTCATATAATTCATGTAATCTTTCGATTTTGCCATACAACATTTGTCTTGGTCCTTTTTAACTAAGGATTTTTTTTACAACGAAAATCTAGGTTTCTACCTACAGGCTACACATCAATATGCTAGGCAATATTTATATAATATATGTTAATCTCAACAATATGAAAAGCGATGCAACATTGATCAATTTAGCAAGAGTAATCAAGGATAGAATAAATGATTGGTTATGTCGAGACACACATGCTATTTTACAATCTAAAAAATATATCCCTTATAGTCTTCTGTACAATTTTGGTGTATGACATTTGACTTGCAAACAAACACACAACCAAAAGCATGTGATGTGTCTCTCTTTATATCTTTGTCTCGATCTTTTGTACACATTTTAATAGAAGCATGAGATCATGCAAGCTTGAGAGATGTTTTGTGCCAAAATTAACATAGAGCATGAAATGCTTGTCCCTTCCTTTATGTTGCACACATGTTCATTGACACAACTAGTGATGTGAGGTCTCTCGTTGACGCATTAGTTCATTGTGCATGTGTTGCACTGGCATATTGATACAAGTTTGACATACAAAACTTGACTGTAACCCAAACAGAAGAAATGGACCTATTTTGTTTACACTATCACATCAACCACTGTCATTTAGTTGGTTGCAAATCTATTGTTTTAATGTCGATGTACCAAGCACCAACCTTAGTCTAGGACATGATGGATGTGTAGAAGTGATAGACATCGAAAGCCTTAGTCAAGTATTTGATCATATTCAAAAGTAGCCAATGGATTCAGGAAGCTGTAGCTGATGTATTTCGTCCTTTGAAAACACACAAGCTAGATGTTGAAAACAACAATAGAGCACTAGGATAACAGTGTGGCATGTTTGAAATAAAATCAAAGAGAATCCAAAAGGTCGATTTGATGAGGTTATTTATATACATCTAAGGCAACAAAGGGGTGATGCAATCAACCCCAAAATAGCACAATGCCATCTAGGAAGTTATGCATTACCTCCCAAAATAACACTATACCATCTAGGTAATTCTCTAAGTTAATCCAAAAGCTCCACATTGGTAAAGTCCATATCCATCAATGTTAAAGAAGAGGTGATGCAAACAACCTCAAAATAGCACAATACCATCTAGGTAAGTTGATCTGGAAGCTCCATCAAAGTTAAAGCTACATCCATAGGGGAGGCGAAGAGTTCATACAATCATTCCTAAAATAACACAATACCATTGAGGAAATCACCCTAGGAAGAGGAATAAGGAACCATTTTTGTCTACACCCTTCAATCACATGGTTCACAAGTGTGCATTCTCAAATCTTCTACTAGATCCATATCAAAATCTGTTCATAATGCTGATAGAACAAACACAATTATGTTGTACATTTGAAATTCTCATTGTCAAGCAACAATATAAATAAAAATGAAAGAACAGAAAAGACAGCACTAAAAAGTGAGTAGAAATGGCACATATGTAATCTGGAACTTGGGAACTTAATACGGTATGTATAAAGAAAAAAGCAGAGCAAAACCACTTTCTTAGTTGTTGCATACACTTTTCCAAAACAATTGTCAGTTTTTTTTTTTTCTATCTAAGACAAACGGAGGCTTATGAATTAATGGAGGAAAAAGAATGAGTTAGACAGTGATCAATCTTTGGATTTCAATGGGAAATAACAGGGAAAAATAAATAAATCAAAAAAGAGCAATCAATCCCCCCAAGTAGCAGTAGTAGTAGTAAGTAGTTCCTTGTGAGATATGAATGAATCCATGGTTTCAAAGGGGGAAGGAAGAAGTAGCAACAGTCAATTTCACATTACCTACAAGATAAACATCTGTAAATACCGGCTGGACCCCGGTATTGAAATTATGTGAAAGAAAATAGTGTTTTCCTAATCATGTGAATACCGTTGGTCCGAATATCTACCGTCCATCAGTCGATGCGAAAGTGTGGGCGAGCTCCAACGGGCACGGGGGTATGCTCGCAATCGAGTCCCTCGTGTTCCCATCCAGATATTGAGAAAGATTGGCCGACGATGATGAATCCTCTATACCTTGCCATCTCTTAAGAGCCTCGGAGAGAGGTTCACCCAAATCAATACCTGTATCTTCTTCGGGGACATCATTCGGTTTCCAATGCTCGACAAGAGGAGACAATACATTCACGGCATGGCTCATGTCCGGACGCTTATGTGGCTCCCTCACGGTGCAATGTCCTGACAGCTCGGCCACGGTGAGGATGCTTCGGGTGGTCTCCTCGGTAACCTCGATCACGGGGTCCAGCGCGTTGAGTATTGCCTCCTTGTTCCGAATCAACCTTCCGAACCATGTCACCAAGTGCATGCTCTCTTCGGGCCTCGTCTCATCCAGTGCTTTCCGGCCCGTTAACAGCTCCATTAGCATCACTCCAAAGCTGTACACATCAGATTTGGTCGTAACTCGCCCCGTAACTGCAAAGATCGATCGATGAAGATAAAATAAGAACCATCATCGGATACATACATACATACATATTCGTAGATCGAGCAAAACAAGACATTACGCGCTAAAACAGCACCCAGTCTTTGCAATTCAGACATTGAACTGATCAATATAAACATATGTAGACCACACACATGAATAGAATATACATAGGATCTTACCAGCATACTCGGGAGCGAGGTATCCAAAGGTCCCTGCAAGTCTAGTTTCCACCGAACTTTTCCCTTCAGGAGCAAGCTTAACCAGCCCGAAATCTGAGACTTTAGCTCTAAAATCATCTCCTAACAACACATTAGACGGCTTCAAATCTCGATGAATGAAGCTTTGCTGAGCCAAGCCATGTAGATATTCCACGCCTCTAGCCATGTCCAACGCAATGCTGAGGCGTCGGTCCCAGCTAAAGGGCTGTAAACCTAACGCTTTCCAATCGAACAAATGTTGGCTCAAAGTTCCTTGTGGCATGTATTCATACACAAGAAGCCGCTCGTTCCCTTCTATGCAATACCCGAGAAGGGCGACCAAATGCCGATGCCTAACCTTGGTAAGAACCGCAATCTCGGCTTGGAATTCATCCAACCCTTTGTTACTTACGACAGAAGATATCATTCTTTTCACGGCTATCTTGGTGCCATCATCGAGCTCGCCTTTGTACACGACCCCGAACCCGCCTTTCCCGAGCACGTTCTCCTCGCTAAAGTTGTTGGTCACATTCCGTAGGAGCTGTATGGATATGACCAAATTCCCGGCCTCGAGCACTTGCACGTGTTCGCTAGGGCCGCTGTGAGAGCTGTGGACGCGGCCATTGGCAGTGCTGTTGGGGGCAACGGTGATCTTCATGAGATCTCCTCCGCCATCGCCATTCTCGGACGGGTGGTGGACGATGACGGTATTGGGGCTTTGCACTCTAAGGAGGCGCTGCCTCTTCTTGCGCTTGAAGAGGAAGAGGGCGACGAGGCCGGCGAGGAGGAAGAGGGCCGCCACGCCGACGATGGCGCCCACGACGGTGCCCACGGAATTGGACTTAGACTTGTTGGCGGATCCGGATGGGGTGCTACCACCGGAGGGGGAGGAGGTCCCGGGGGTGGAGGAGCCCGAGCCCGAGCCGGCCGAGCCGGGAGGAGGGGGAGACATGACATTGTTAATGTTGGCGTTTCCGGTGAGGATGACGGAGACCCGGGAGTTGAAGGTGGGCACGGGGCCGTAGATGTTGTTGTCGCTGACATCGAGGAGGACTAGGTTGGGCAGATCGGCGAGGGAGGCGGGGATGGTGCCCGTGAGGTTGTTGCCACTGAGGACCAGCTTGGAGAGGGCGGTGAGGTTGCCCAGATATGGCGATATGGTGCCGGTGAGCTGCGATTTGGGCAGGTTCAGGGCGCTCACGTTCTTGCTCTGAGCGTCGCAGCTGATGCCCTGCCACGAATTGGAGCAAGGGTCGTTGCCTTCCCAGGAATTGACGAGGCTGAGAGGATAGTTGACGCCCAGCAGGAAGGCCAGGAGGGCGTTAACGTCCGGGGCGCAGCTGGCACCGACGGTGGCGACGCAGAACTTGTTGCCGGAGAAGGTGTAGCTGGAGGAGGCGGTTATGGAAGGTATGGCAGGTACGGGGCCCATGAGCTTATTGTTCTGAATCTGGAAGGTGGTGAGGGAGGAGGAGGAGGAGAAGGTGGAGGGGACGAGGCCCACCAGGTCGTTGTCGTTGAGGCGGCAGTCGGAGAGGGACAGCGCGGAGCCGAGGCTGGCCGGGATGGAGCCGGTGAAGCCGTTTACCTGGATCCACAGCGTCTTGAGAGACGGCAGGAGGCCGACGACGTCGATGGGTCCAGACAGGGAGCCGGAGCCGGAGCCGGAGCCGATTTGATTGTTGAGCTCGAGCCGTGTGAGCTGGGCCAAGCCGCTGAGGCTGGAGGGGAGGGTCCCGGAGAGGAGGTTGTAAGCGAGGCGGAGCTCCTGCAGGAGCGTGAGGTTGCCGATGAAGCTCGGGATGGAGCCGGTTAGGGAGGTGTTGGTGAGGGAGAGCGTGGTGAGGAGGGTGCAGGAGGCGAGATCGAGGGGCAAAGACCAGGAATCCAGAGGGTTGTCTTCCAGAGATAGAACCGTGAGAGAGGAGAGGCCATTGAAGAAATCTGCAGGTATGGAGGTGAAGTTCTGGGCGCCCAAGTAAGCGGAGGAGAGCTGGGACAGGCCGCTGAAGGACGGGAGGGCCCCATAGAAGGAGTTCCCCTGCAGTGCGATCTGCTCCAGATAGGTGAGCTGATTGAGAGTGGACGGTAGGCTGCCTCTGAGACCCACTCCTTTGAGCTGGATCTGCGTGACCCTGGAGCCGCTGCATTGGATGTGAGCCCAGTTGGAGCCGCAGGGATCGTTGCCGGACCAATCCGGCAGGAGGGTCGGGTTCTCGATCCCGCTCAGAAACGCCTGCAGGACGCCTAGATCTGAAGCATCTGTGGTGGAGGAGGCTGTGCGCAGGAGGAGCAAGATGGAGCTGAACAGCAGGAGCAGCAGGGGAGGTAAACGAATCAGCATCATTCCAGCCTTCCTCCCTCTCTCTCTTTCTCTCTCTGCCCTTCTTCTGATTCTTCCTTCTTCTTCCTCTGATTATTCTTCCTTCTGATGATGATTCTTCTTCCTTCTTCTTCCTTCTGATGATGATTATTCTTCCTTCTTCTTCCTCTGATTATTCTTCCTTCTGATGATGATGATGATGATGATGATGATGATTCTGCCTTCTACAGGCTATGGTGTGCGTATCCGTGTGTGTTAACGCGTGCGCGTCTAAGGATATGGCTTATGTTTGAGAGAGAGAGAGAGAGAGAGAGAGATACGGAGCAGAGGAGAAAAACAGAGAGGACACAGAGAAAGGAGAAGAAACAAGGGGAAGAGAGAGACAGAGACAGAGACAGAGAAACACAGAAAGACAGAGTATAGAGAGAGAGAGAGACAGAGAGACAGACAAGAGTGATAGGATACCGTTTCTCTGTCTATCCTTTTCCATGTTATTTATTCGCCTGTGTCTAATTAAATTGGTAAAGTTAATTAATTAAAGGATTAAAGGATGGATTAATTAATTGGGTTAATCAATCATCCTGGGTGTCATCCAACCAGATATGCATAGACTGTTGTGTTTCTTTCTCTCTGTCACATCCACCCTCCTTATCCCCGGGTCTCCTTCAATTTATTCTTCTTTCTAATCCATCAATTCGTTGATTGATTGATTTAATTAATCAACCGGTTGTTTCATTGATTAGTTGATTGATTAATCCTCTAATTAGCCCTGATCATGTTTCTTTTTTATTTATTATTTTCCTTCCATTCTTGCTGTTTAATTTATTTCTATTTTATTTACTTTACTTTTTATCAAACTACATATGTACATACAAATTAATCTTAATGTGATTTTTCCCTCATTTCCTGTTTTTGGGAGGGAAGATATTAATGTCTTTTTTGAGGCGCTATTTATTTATTTATGTCTAATTATTTTTAATTGGAAGTTGTTTTTATTATTTGGCTTCCCCTTTAATTCTTGATTTTACCTAACCTTTATTTTGTTTTAATATGTATGTAAATATAGTTATTTATCTGTTTCTTATTATTATTAAGAAATTAAATTTAAGTGGGACCCACCGTCCAACAATGGGGCCACACCGAATTGTGAATCCATTAGGTATCACATGAATTATAATTATTTATCATCATTATTATTAACATTATTATCGCTATTTGCTTTATTTTTTATTTTTTACTTCTTTATTTATTTTTTATTTCTTCTATTTTCGATTTTTTGGTCTATGGCTTTTTTATTTTATTTATTTATTTTTCTTAAATTATTATTATTATGTGTTTTTATTTTTTATTTTTTTATTTTATTGCATTGTCCACCATCCTACCCTCTCTCACATCACACATTTGTGTGTACCCAATCTTACTCATCCCTTTACTTACTCACTTTTGGCCCAAAATCTCTCTCTCTCTCTCTCTCTCTCTCTCTCTCTCTCTCTCTCTATCTGTCTCTCTTGACTATGTATGTATCCTCTTGCTCCAAGAGCAACTTGAGAGAGATTTCATGCATGCATCTAGATTCTAGACTCCCTCCCCCACACCCCGCTCAACTCACATATTTGTATGTTTGTCTCGCCCCACCTTCCAAATCCTCGGTGGCCTCTATTCGTGTCTCCAAATATTGTTTGCTAGCTAAGCCTCCTCCCGTTCGTCGACAATAGTGTTATACACAACCCCATCGCCAGTTTTATCCTCTCTCTTCCTCTCATGGTTTAGAAATCTCTCTGAAGAGCGTTCGACACTTGCAATAGAGTTTTTTCGGGTGCTTCTTTTCTTTGACCCGCCACTTCTTTTCGAGAGGCTTGGGTGGAAATGAAATTAGGCATAGTGCAAAGTCACTTCCTTTTATCGAGTATACCACGTTTTGTACACTACTAGAACTCTTTCTTTTAGTTTAAGTTCTATTTTTACTTTATTTTATTTTAGTTTTGATGATCGGATAAATACCATTTTGTTTTAAACCAACTATCTCATGGGCCAATTTTGGCCTTAAGAAGACATTAGTATATCTTTCTTTCTTTCTTTCACTTGACAAGTAAAGCATACATGTTAGCCCAATCATAAGTCAATAATTCCAACAAAAAACGAAACATATGCTCATTATCCCCCCCAACTATGCCACATTTCATTCTCATGCTATGTTATCCTAAAGCAAAGATAGACAACTAAAAGAACATAATCACTGGCAAGCATTAAACATAATTGTTCCTCATATATTGTATATGCATGCAACATAACCTTACACCAACCACTCCATTTAGGTGTGTTCACATGCCACACAACTTCAATGCAAAAAGTAACTTGCTTCAAACCAAGTCAATAGTACCTCTCATCCTTTGCACATTAACAATATGCATTAAGAGATATACACAATGTCAACAATTGACTTAGTTTTGGGTGCATGGCTTAGGTTGGGTCCACCAATTTTTGAATTTCGCATATATGTTCACACTAACGCATCATTCCCACCATCATGTTTTGATCGCTTGTTTGATGCCAATATTGCAAAGCAACCGTTGTCATGAAGGATTTCGGCCATAGGAAGAAAGGGGAGCCAGATGTGCGTGAACGGGTGTGTGCAAGGATGCACACAATCGAGGCTTATGTATATATATATATATATATATATATAGAGAGAGAGAGAGAGAGAGAGAGAGAGAGAGAGAGAGAGAGAGAGAGCGAATGTAAATATCGAAGTATAATAAGTACTAATATATATGATTTAGATGGGTATTTTAATGTCCCATAGAAAAAGAGGAATAAAGTGTGGGAAGAGAGAAAATTGTGGGGGCAGATCTCTGACGAAAATGGCTGACTGATGTAACGGTTTCTGCTTGAGCTATAAAAAGAGAGGACGAAGAGAGGGAAAGGGATCCATTGTTTTGGAGAATGAAGTGTTGTTGGATTGAGCTCTACATGTTTCCAAATTTTCTGTTCTATGCATTCGTTAGGTGTCGGTGAGTCCCCTACTCGCGTAGGAAACCCGTGTGCTCCAGGCCAGAGGCTCATAAGTCAGGTGTGGGTGTGTGAAGACCTCGAAGCTCTATTACCAGGCGAGTCCGGGTGTATCTCCCTTTGTCACAGACTAATCAACTATCCTTGTTGTATCCGGATTTCTTTGTGTCGTTGTGTGTGTCTCTGTCTCTGTTTGCATTCTCGTCTCTATTCCCTCTCACGCGTGTGTGTACTCGAGTGTCCGAGCCCGTGAGCACATCGTTGTTACCTTGTGACAAGTCTGGAACTACTTGTTCGAGCGTCTAAGCTCGTGTACTCTTAATACGCATCTAAGTCCGTCTGCTTATCATCCAACTACCAGTGAGCAGAACCGAAACGGTCCCGTGTACCGGCAAAGATATTCAAAGATCTATCCAAATAAACACTTCACTCTCTCCTCATCGGCTTCTTCGTTCAAGACCCCGACGGTCCTGCCCCGAATCCTACACGTTGTCGCGGAAATCCGCGTGCACATGTCGGATCGGGCGGGACCACCGGGGTCACAGACCAGGAAGAGATGGATGTCAAGAGACCGACTCTCTTTGGAACCGATTGTGGCACAAATCGGGGCGATTCTAGCCGCGTACTGGAGGCTACCGAATAGGAGAGAGGGAGAGAGAGAGAGAGCATACGTGCAACATTGACTCAACACAGGCTACTTATGTACAGAAACAGAAAGAAAGAAATGCACCCAACACCAACTAAGACACAAATATGCACAACCTTTCATATGTATATTTACAAGACAGTGAGATACAACACTGATTTCGAGCCGGACTTAGGTAGATCAGGTTACAATAGTTGTATGTTGCCAAGCTGTCGGTCGGGGAGCTCTAGGGCTCGTCGCATTGAGTGGGGTCTTGCACAGGAGACAGAGCAGAAACGAAATCACTAGTACATGCGAGCTCTCTACCAAACTAAACCCTTAACAAACACAAAGACTCAACCCACATGACGACGAAGATGAAGAAGAAGACCTAAATGAAACCCTAGAAGAAAATAAGAAAAAGAGAAAACCAACATACCTTAGATGTAATGGTATACCCTCCTAACTCAAAATGGGCAACCCCTCATAAGAGCCCCTTCCTCACGTTTTATAGCCCAAGGAGGGAAGGACGTTACAATGTGGGATAAATATCCCCTTTTTATTTTATGCACATTTTCGAATGTACATGTGCACACAATGCACATTGTCGACTTTGCTCATTCCATCCGGTTTTCTCATTGTGCACAGAAATCTTCACGACATCTGCCCTCATCAAACCACACATCCACGGACATGTGCCAAGAGAGAGAGAGGGTGATAGATTTTGGCCGCAGTGACCAAACTAGGACTTCCGTACTCTACTTCCCGGCTGTTGTGTTGGCCTCCGTCGGCCCCGAACTGTCGGCTCTCGGTCCTCCCCCCTTTTCCGACCCGTACTCGCCTCCTCGTAGGCTTGATCTGTCCTCCGTAGTAGGTCGTTTGCCGCGGCTCCTTTGAATGCATGCTTGTCCTTTGGCCCTTTAAGTGACCATACACATGCCCACACTCTGTCCTCCGCTTTGGTGTCCTCCGTGATCTTCAAAATGGTATTGTGTCCGAGGAACACCCTTTTTCTCTGGCCTGCTTGGCCCTCCGTCGTTCTCCACGAAGCCTCGATTTCTTGTTCGGTGCCGTAGTCCGCTACTGTCTTCATCACTCAGCCCCACCTTCCTTCTCCTCGGTCTTACGTTGCCACAACGGCCGAGGTCTCCGGAACCGGTGTGGAGGATCCTCCTTGGGCCTTCGATTCTTGTCGCCACCTCTCGTGCAATTTGTCTTCGCGTCTGCACTCTTGTTTCGGCACTTCTGTGCGCCGTCTTGCCCTTTCGTCTTGCCTTTCGAAAGGCTCGGCCCGTCCGCCTCCTCAGCCCGGCACCACCCGTGCCGAACTCCGGTCGTCCGCTGTGCTCGCTTCTCGGACCCTTAGTGGCCATATGCACGTTCCTTGCTTCACCTTAGTGCGTACCCTCTCGGCCGGGCACGTTGTCTCTCCACCTTGGTGTCCTCGGTAGCCTTCAACGTCACTACCCGCACATGGATCACCCTTGTCTTCCGGCCCGCATGGCCTCCGTTGTCTCTACGACACATTGGTCGCTCGGTGCCTCTGTCCGCTATCGCCTTCGTCCCCTTGTCGCCACCTTCCTTCTCCTCGGTCTTACGTTACCATTGCGGTCGAGCCATCGAGGTCTCCAGAACCGGTGTGAAGGATCTCTCTCGGGACTTCTTCTCTTCAGGCCACCGACGTGTGCAATCCGTCTCCAGCGTCCCTCCATTTTAGCTCCTACGACCACCTCCGTCGTGCCATCCTTCGTCACTTGTATTGGCCGTGACCTCTGTGTCCTTGCCGCCACTTTCCGTCCCTTAGGTCTTCCATTGGTTCTCGGACGCAACCGCCTAATTCTCGGGAACGAGTATGGAGGACCCATACATCGGTCGGTCAACCGCCTTTACCGTTTCTCCCCATCACCGAACTTCGCATCGGCTTCGATCTTCACTTCCTCGCTATCACCTCGTTCATAGCCACCTCCGCCTCCATGCCGCGGCCGGTGGCCATCCCTTCCGTGCAAGCTTCGACCGTGCTTGCCTCTTGCTCGCTTCAACATTCTAGACAACCGTGTCTAGACCACTCGTCCTCTCCCAAATCGGCAATCATCGCCTCACCATCCCCAACCTTGTCCTCGTTCGTTCTTTCTTCGCAAGTCGAGAGAGTGGCTCTCTCCACACCCTCTCCCGTGGTAACGATGTACCACTCTCCGGCCTCCGCATAGGCCCGGCCTTCGCTTCCTAGGAGACGGCTCGGTCTCCGTCCTCTAGCTCCGTCGTATCCATGTGCGGCATAAGTCCCCGTTCTTCCCTACCGCCTGTTGGATATCACACCTTGTTCGTGCCTGTTTCAACCCGACTGCTTTCTCGATCCGTCACCGCCGCATGCTGAACTCCTTCCAGCTCCTCATCGCCATCGATCTCCTCCGTGCTTGCTACTCGGCCCTCACACAGTCATATTGCACACATCTCGTTCCGATCTTCGTTTTGTACTTCTTCGGGTCAGTTCACAGTTTCCCCGACTCCTGAGTCGGTCCCCTCTGGTTTGGTGTCCTCCGCCTCCTTCGTTAACATTGCTCTGCTTCAAGGAACACCCTCTTCGCCCGATTGGCCCGCTTGGCCTCCGTTGTTCTCCACGACACTCCGCTCGATTCTCTTAGTGCCTTCGCCTATTGCGACCTTCGTCCCCTCGCCGCCACCATCCGTCTTCTCGGTCTTATGTTGATCTGCAACAACCGAAGTCTCTGGGTTAGGTGTGGAGGATCCCTTTGGGGTCTTCTCTTCGGGCCACCAACTTCACTCATTTCCTTCTCCGTGTTCACCCGCTTTTTGCTTCTCTCTGGATCGGTCATCCAGAATTCGGCATTCTTGGTTCTTGTCCGAACCTGCCCCCTGCCGATCGGGCTCAGTTGCATCTCCGTTGTCTTCCGCATCTAAGCCTGGTTTCGGTCGAACGATCCATGCCCAGATCGTGCTCCATCCGAATCAAAATGCCGACTGGATTGGCTCTCGGTCGGGATGACTTCCGACTCCGCTTCATTCAACACCGCCTCTTGCCTCTATATTTCACTCTGCCGCGGCTCCGTCCTTAGCCTCCTCACAGGCCATCTCCAATCCATCTCCAATCCATCTTTGCTGGCATTGTGCCAGGACTCCTCGATGCCGCCTTCCATCTCTCCAGTCTCACGTTGACACACGGGCTCAATTGCCGAAGTCTTCAGAATCGGTGTGGAGGGCTCTTCTCTACATCGGTCTTTGTCTGGCCTCACCGGCCCTTGTTGCATCCTCCTCTAGCTGGGCTGAGTCGTCGTTTGCTCGGATTGGTCTCAGCCAATTTCGTTTTCCGCACCCGTCGTGGTTTTGTCTCTTGGTCGCCTTGCTGACCTCATCCTCCCTTTCGTACACGCTGGCCTTTGGCCATGTCCTCTCGCCGCCACCTTCCATCTCTCCGGTCTCACGCCGGCTCATAGGCCCGACTACCAAAGTCTCCGGATCTAGTGTGGAGGAACCGCTCTGTCCGCACTTCTCCGCATTGCCGAATCCCATTCTCCCACCGCTACCTTGTCCATCTCTCCGGTCTTACGTCGGCTCTCGGGGCCGCCTGTCGAAGTCTCTGGTTTAACTGTGAGGAGACCCATAGGACCGTCCTTCATTTCACCGCCGCCGTTTGTACTTCTCTCGAACTGAGTCGCCTCGCCGCCACCTTCCTTCTCTCTGGTCTCACGTTGCCACGTCGATCGAACTGTCGTAGTCTCTGAAAATGGTGTGTAGGGATCTCTCCATCCGACTTTCGACTCGTCCATAGCCGCCGAATCCTCGATGGAGTTGTTGGTAGCTATCTCTTCTTCGATCGTGCAAGCCCCGCATGGGCTTGCTTCTCTAATGTCCGGACTTTCGGGAAGTGATGCCCGAAATCGTCAGTCTCTTTCTGAACTCGCAATCGTCATGTCCCCAAATCCGACCTCATCCTCGGTCGGTCTTTCTCCGCATGTCAAGAGGGCGTCTTGGTCCACACTCTCTCCCGTGGTACCGTGGTACCGTCTTCCAGCCTCTGCATAGGCCACGTCCGTCTTGTCCGGATCTCCGGAATCCGACCACGCGCCGGATCTCTCCTCTTCGTCTCGCCGCGCGCTCGCTCGCTGTTGTGATGTCGTGTCGTCGCACGCCATCTTCCCCTTTCCTTTCGCGTGCCGCTCCTTGTCCAACCTTCGGCATACCCATTTGACTTCCGACTAGTCCTTGGTAAGGCCATTCGCTCCGTCGTCGTCATCGTGCTCAATTCCGATGGCCCCCCGTTCTGCTCGGTCGATCGACCAAACGAACAACAGGACTTTGTCCACCCCCACCAGACTTTGTTCCCGCTCTGGGAGCCGAGCAAAGTGCCGCCCAAACTCCAGGAACGCCTTCGTTGCGCCCCGGTGGGTCTTCCCCGATGCAACCCACTGGTCGAAGTCACGCCGTTCCCGGCTTTTAGGCCGTCCTCCGTATGCGTATAGGAGCGCATGTTCGAAAGCCTCCCATAAATTATGAGCTTCTAAGAGCTTCTAAGAGCTCCTTTACCTTCGCGTACCCCCGATCGTCTGCAATCCGACATAAGAACTCCAATCTCAACGCCTCGTCTATACCTCGCGCCTCAATTTCTGTGTTGTAAACTTCCAAGTAGAATGGAACTTTGTCCCCGTTGAAACGACCGACGAATTTGACCACACTCCTAATCGCTTGTTGTGTTGCCTCTCGTCTCATCGTCACACGTTTGAACTCCATCACCATTTTCGCCGCCATCTCTACGAAGTTTTCGTCTTCCAACTCAATCCTCCCTTGCCGCTCTTTCACGTCGGGTTCACCAAAGATGTCTCGGAAATCCGCGTGCACGTGTCGGATCGGGCGGGACCATCGGGGTCACAGACCAGGAAGAGATGGATGCTGGAAGATCGACTCTCTTCGGAACCGGCTGCACTGGTTGTGGCACAAACCGGGGTAATTTTGGACGCGTACAGGAATCTACCAAACATGAGAGAGGGAGAGAGAGAGCATGTGTGTAGCACCGACTCAACACACACTACTTATGTACAGAAACAGAAAGAAAGAAATGCACCTGACACCAATAGAGACACAGATATGCACAACCTTTCATATGTGTATTTACAGGATAGTGAGATACAACACCAACTTCTCTCTACACTCTCTTACTAAAACTACCTCTTGGCAAAGGGAGGTTGTAAAAGAATACGATTGTGGAAGCTTTGAGAGAACCGGTTACACCGGATAGCAATAGAGAATAAACACAAGTTAAATGGAAACCTTACACGAGAGAGATAGAGAGAGCAGAGCAGAACAGTAAACTCAATTCAAAACAATAACACTATGTGTGTGTGTCTACATAAAATGTTCTCAGGTCCATCTTCAAGTTCGATCGGGGGTGGAGGTTGTTTAATACGACCTGGGATGGTGCTGTCTTGATAGGGTTCGAGGAGAGTACTATGAAACACCGGATGTATCCGAAGTTGTGGAGGTAGATCGAGACGAAAATCGACATCATTAATTTTTCCGATAATACGGAAAGGACCTAATCGCCGATAATCCAACTTCTCGCATGGGCGAGTAGTCTTGATGTGTCTTCGAAGCAGCCATACCCGATCTCCAATGTTAAAACTGGATGGAAGTCGATGACGATCCGTGTAAACCTTGTGTGTTTGTTGAGCTTGTTGTAGATGAGTAGATAAATCCGCTTGTATCTTGCGTAACCGCTCCAAACGATCCTCTATGCAATGATTTGTAGGTAACTCTGGGGTTTCAAATACACACCACCGGGGGTGACACCCCGTATAAGCATAAAATGGTGTAACCTTTGTCGATGAGTGGACAGAGTTATTATACGCAAATTCGGCAAAGTGGAGAATATCCGCCCAATCATTTTGATGATAGCTTAGAAAGCACTGAAGATACTGCTCCAGCGTTTGATTTGTTCATTCTGCTTGGCCGTTTGTTTGCGGGTGGTAGTCGGAGGAGAGGTTACAAGTGACCTTGAGCATTTTAAAGAGGTGCTTCCAGAATTTCAAGACGAACTGGGGTCCACGCTCGCTGATGATACTATTGGGAAGGCCATGATGCCGACATACTTCACACACATGACAATTTCGACAATTTCCTCATTGGAGATTTCCTTAGTACATGGCAGGAAATGGGCCATCTTGGTACATCGATCTACTATTGTTAAGATCGCATCAAATCCCTTAGAGACCAGAAGATTTGTGATGAAATCTAGAGCAATGGATTGCCACGACTTGCTTGGAATTGGTAATGGTTCTAATAAACCATATGGATGATGCCTTGGCATAATTGCTCTACAACATGTATCACAAGTCCGAATAAAATCTTCAACAAATTGTCGCATATGGGGCCACAAGAATGATCATTGTACTGAATCAAATGTTTTAGTACTACCAAAATGCCCAACTCTATATGTGTCATGACAGTTTTGGACTACTCGAAGGCGACAAGAACCATTAGGAGGAACATACAAGAGTTTCTTAAAGAATAGTAATCCATCATGACATTTGAATTGTCGATAGTCCGTACCTGGTTGTTACGACTATGAACAAGATCCTCGAGAGGGATGAATTTGTCTTAGAATGGATTGGGCGAAAGCATTTGTCTTCAAGTCCTCACGTATGGTATCGATAACGTGGGAATCCAAGGGCATACCGAAGACCTGAGTTGCTTGTAGTCGTGCTGGTTCCAGGATTACTTGCTTTTGGTTATCGCAAGCTGGCTCGCCTGGACGCGGTGTTAGATACGAGCGCCGTGATAATGCATCTGCCTTCCCTTGTTGCTTCCCCAGACGATATGTAATTTTGAAGTCGAAACAAGTGAAGAATTGGGCCCACCGAGCTTGATGTCGATTTAACACACGAGCGTTCTGAAAGTAGGCAAGGTTTTTGTGATCACTTGTAAAGAAATGAGAGGGCAAGAGTGGTTGTAATGCAACGGAAGATGAGTGTGTGTGTGTGTATCAAGACAGAGAGAGAGAGAGTGAGAGAGAGAGCTCTTAAGACAGAGATAGAGAAAACTATATATTAACCAAAAATACATCAAAACATAAAACATCCAACAATAACTAAGTTACAATGCGTTGGTTTATATACCAACTAAGCTAGGGCAAGTGCCCTTTCTAATATTTACAAAACTAGCCCAACATGTCCATGAGCTAGTGTGAAACCTATCTTATGGGAAGTTGAGTTCGACTCTCAACATGCCCCTTCGAACACAATTTCTATTTGTTGAGAAGGTCGTTCGGTTCGTACTTCGTCTCGTCTGGTCGGCTGTGTTGCATACTCGCATACTCGATCAATTGCGAATGTGTTACGTATGGCTTCCATGTCGCCTTCTATGTCGCTTGTACCTGTACTCCCCCTCAAGTTCGACAATGTAGATATCGTGAGACCAAGGCCCGATGCAAATTGCCTGAGCTTGTCGACCCCTAAGGCCTTTGTAAATATATCACCAACTTGGAGGTGCGTACTGGTATGTTGGAGATCGATCTTGCCGGCCTGTACGCGCTCACGGATGAAGTGGTAATGCACTTCGATATGTTTAATCCGCATGTGGAATATGGGGTTCCGCACCAGGTAGATATTGCTCATGTTGTCGCTGTAGAGATGAATTGGATCCTTGATGGGTACGCCCAAATCCTTTAGTACGCATTTGAGCCAGACGACTTCACATGTGGTGACTGCTGCGCCCCTGTATTCGGCTTCTGTGCTCGACAGTGTGATTGTTGGCTGCTTCTTACTACTCCAAGAGGTCGCTCCGCTACCAAGAGAGAAGACGAATTCGGATGTGGATCGCCTGTCCGCTTTATATCCTGCCCAGTCCGCGTCTGTGTACCCTTTGAGTTGAATGATTGCATTCGTCTTGTACATAATGCCATAGTCCATTGTTGTACTGACATACCGAAGTATCCTCTTAGCGCAGTCCAAATGAAGATTTCGCGGATTCTGCATAAATTGGCTAAGTAGGCCATTCGAATAACTGAGGTCGGGTCGCGTAATGGTCAAATAGATCAAACTACTGATCAATTGTCGATACTGAGTCGGCTCGCTCTCAGCGGTTCTGGAATTGGCATCGATCTTGAGATTACGATCAAGAGGGGTAGACACAGGCTTGCACTCGGTCATTCCGAACTTGTAGAGTAAGTTGAGAATGTAGTGCAATTGAGAGATCATTATTCCGACGGGTGTCTGAATTACTTCAATACCTATGAAGTAATGGAACTCGTGTAAGTCTTTTATTTCAAATCTGCTAGAAAGAAGTCATTTGACTTTGTTAATCTCAGCGAGATCCTTTCCTCCGATGACCAAATCATCCACGTACAAGATGATGATGATCAGGCTATCCGACTCGTTTCGGATGTACAGAGAGGTGTCAGATTTTGACATCCGAAATCCGACTTGGTGAAGATACTGCGTGATCTTCGAGTGCCAAGCATGCGGTGCTTGTTTGAGGCCATAGAGTGGCTTCTTATGTTGGCATACGGCGTGTGGATGCTTATGCGATTCGAATCCGGGTGGTTGTATCATGTACACCTCTTCTTCTAACTCTCCTTGGAGGAAAGAATTTTTCACGTCCATCTGGTGGAGGTGCCATCCCTTCGCTGCGGCGAGTGCAATTACTGTCCGTATAGTTGTCATCTTTGCCACCGGGGCAAAGTTTTCTTCGTAGTCTATGCCGTGCATTTGCGCGTAGCCTTTCGCGATGAGCCGTGCTTTGAAGCGATTTACAGATCCTTCGGCATTGTATTTTACTTTGTATATCCATCTGCAACCAATCGCTTTCTTGTTTGGGGGGAGAGGAACGAGATCCCATGTCTTGTTTTTGCATAAAACTTCCATCTCCTCATTCATCCCGTCGACCCATCGCAGATCCTTTGCGGCTTCGGAAAGCGTTTCCAGTTCCCGTACTGACGCTACTTTCATCATAAAGGCGTAGTGATATGCCATGTACTCATCGTAGCCGTAGCGGTTTACGGGGTTCTTCTCTCGGGTGGACTAGCGTAACTTTTCGTTCACGGATTCTAAAGCTTTCTTCACACCGTCTGTCCCGGTGTCAAGGCCTTTGAATTCACTATCAAGGGAGTGGGTCGATTTGAATTCGAACTGATCTTCATATTCCCGCATTTTCGCCTTCCCTTTGTCCAGCTTCGGACTCGGCTGAGATGTGCTTTCATCGCTCAGCGTGTCGTAATTGGGCTGTCTTCTAACATCTATGAGAGCCGATCCTCAGCTTCTATTTCTATTTCAGTGTAATCCGCGTCGAGCGGGGTTGGAGTCGAAGTATTCTCTGGTGCGTACCAGGATCCGTATTCGTCGAAGAGTACGTCTCGACTTGTTTGAACCTTACGGGTAGATGGGTTGTAGCATTTGTACCCCTTCTGTTTGAGTGAGTATCCTACGAGGATACATTTCTCAGACTTTGGGTCAAGCTTTTGCTGTGTATTGTCGAGAATATGTACATAGGCGATAGAACTAAAAATGCAGACATGTGACAAATCCGGCTTCTTTATGAAGAACTTCTCATGCGGAGTTATATCGTGTACTCCCGAGGTTGTGCACCTGTTCATGAGATATACGGCCGTATTTGCCGCTTCTGCCCAATATGATTTCGGCAGGTTCTTCTCGTTCATCATGGCTCATGCAACTTCTACTACATGGCGATTTCTATGCTCTGCCACGCCGTTTTGCTAAGGCGTGTGTCGACACGAGAACTCACGTCAGATTCCTTCTTTTCGGAGATACGCCCTAAATTCATCCGAAAAATATTCTTTGCCTCCATCTGATCGAAGACAGTGTACATGCCGACCCGTAGTTTTTTCGACTTCAGCCTTGAATGTCTGGAAGTGCCTGAACACTTCACTCTTCTGCTTCATCGGATAGATCCAGGTGTTCCTGAAGAAGTCATCGATGAACGTAACATAGTATCGGCATATGCCGAATGTAGCTGTTTGGGCTGGTCCCCATACATCTAAATGTATTACATCCAAGATCCCTTTGCTCACATTCCGCTCGCTAGGGAATGGGTGACGGTGTTGCTTTCCGAACTGACATGCTTCGCATACGCATGTAATCTCCTTTGTCGTAAAGTTCGGGAGTCCGATTACGACTCCTTTCGATTGCATGTTTTGTAGTTTTTGGAGATTAATGTGGCCGATTCTCTTGTGCCACAGTTTTAAGTCGGTTTCGACTTTCAGGCCCTTTGCGTACATGGCCAACTTTACCTCGCTCGATTCGAGGATGAACATACGGCCTTCTCGTCGTCCGTGAGCTACGACTTGATCGCCTTTTTCGATGAAGCATCCGTCATTATTGAAGCGTACTTGCATTCCTTGTTCGAAAATCTGGCCGATTGAGACCAGGTTTTTTGTAATGGTGGGGACATGCAACACATTCTTGAGGTAAGTCTGTTTGCTGTTGTTTCTGAATGGGACGTTCCTGATATGCTGTATGGGGTGAGTCGTGTGATCTCTTGTTTCGACATATCCGGGACGTTCGGGCTTCTGTAGTTCCCGAAACCAATCTTCATGGGACGTCATGTGATTGGATGCTCCCGAATCGACAAACCATACGTTGTTCGGAGTGGAAGCGGTAGTTGACACAAGTGCGGACATTGAGTGGGCTTCGTGCTTCATTATGAACATTCCGCTGCGGTTGCCGTAGTCGGAGTTCGTGGCATAATTTGTTAGTTGTCGGCCTTGCTCACGCTTCTTCTTCCGACACTCCTCTTCATAGTGGCCGGGTTTTCCGCAGTACCCGCACTCAACTGGGTTCCTACGGTTGCTTGGTCTGGCGTGATGACTCCCAATTCCGCTGAACTCTCTGGGGCCGTTTCTGTCCGCTTGCCATTGGTGGTAGTTACGCTCTTGGTTGTGTTGGCCTTGGCCGAATTGACCTCTCCTTCTGCGGCTTTGTCCTCTTCCTCCATCGAAGTTCGAATATAGCATTTGTCCGTCATGCGCGTTGTTCCTTTGACGCACGTGATTCTCTTCGACTAGCAACAATGATTGCAGATAAAAAAAGGAGGGGCTCTTTGACTCATTAGTGAACCCCTCCCTCATGTATGCATCTGCGGTTTGGGCTCCAGGATTACCATCCTTCATGTGGACGCAATTAGAGAGACCATTGGTGATGATGCTATCACGCCAACTCCGAAGCAAATCGACTGTACCACATGACATTATTAGGGCCGAGTTCACGTTACCCCCAATGCTAGTAGAGGCACTTTTTCAACTTGTAGTCTTTATTGATAGGATACATAGCCAACCACATGATAGAATATCTCATCAAGCCTTTAAGGCCTCTCGATCATTGTATGAGTCCGGCTATACTAGCTCATGGTATGGCATGATGGTGACTTGGCTTCTTGCGAATGGTCTAGACATTAATAACCTACCTCCCCTTAGGTGCAACCACACGAGTGATAACACCTTAATCTCTCATGAGAACCGCAATAAAGTAATACGCCAAGAAATATGGCAAATTTACACTCGGTGTAAATGGATCACCCCACTAGAGCCACTCCCATCTAAAATGTCGTACTATAAGAAACACTTCATGCACTTCTTTGAGTTAGGTTTTATCACACGGCCAAAATATCTAGATGTATTCTTACCACATGCACTAAGGGTTGCCATTGGACAACTTAGAATATCATCTCACCAACTTGAGATTGAAAATGGCCGTACTAGTGGAGTCCCTAGGGAGGAAGGGATATGTAGGTTATGTCACATAGAGATAGAGGATGAGTACCACTTTACTTGCAAGTGTCCAACCTATGCCGAGATAAGGGCAAAATACCAAGACATACTTGGTCCGTCTCCCACCCTCCCCAAACTATTAGATACTCTAGATATAAAGAAATTAGGCAAATACATTCTAGAGCTAAAACAACACAGAGAGAATAAATTACAAAATGTTGACAATAATGCTGCTAATGATCACGAACATGTAACAAATGCAGTTTTTCAGGAACCTGAGGAGACAACGAATGCCGACACACTTGCACCACTCGGCCTTTCCATTGATGAGGCAGAAAACCAGAGAAGAACCAGACGTCCTCGGGTGCCGGGTTTCAAAACAACTCAACGTGATGTGGACGCAATATTGAAAATAAGGGAACGTGAGCTACACCGCCTAGAAGCCATGGCTAGGGCACTCTCTACAATGGAACCCACATCAAGACCCTTTGACCCCCCACTTCTTTTCGAGAGGCTTGGGTGGAAATAAAATTAGGCTTAGTGTATGGTCACTTTCGAGTATACTACATATTGTACACTACTAGAACTCTTTTAGTTTAAGTTCTATTTTTTTTTACTTAATTTTATTTTTAGTTATGATGACTGGATAAATACTCTATTGTTGTAAACCAATTGTCTCATGGGCCAAATTTGGCCTTAGAAGACGTTAATACACCTTTCTTTCTTCTTCTTTCTCGTGAGAATGACCAATCTTATTGCGCCAAAACGCGGTGCCAAGCCACCGAGGCATATCTACACCATTTCTTCGTCGTCAATGCTAACATTGATCGATCCAAGGGCATCACACAACTCCTTGATGTTTAAGGTGTAGTTGCCGATTGGCATGTCCCTTTGTTGAAGGTTGTTCAGCTCCTATTGAAGTTGGAGCTTTCGTGTGGCCGTATTGGTTGCAAAAATCTTCTTGAGGTTTTCCCATGCCTGCTTCGGCGTTTTTGCCTCTCAAATGTAGTCAAGCATATGATCATGAACGCATGATGCAAGGCAATACAACACACACGGCTTGCAGCCTGCTCCCAAGCGGGATAGTCCGCGTGAGTTGGGTTAGGGTGTGATTTGTGAGCTCCTTCGATGTAGCTCCAGTAACCTTGTCCGACAAGATATTGATGCATCTTGTATTCCCAAGATGCAAAGTTCGTTCTGTCGAGCTTCTCGGTAGGAAGAGCGCTTCCCATTTGAGTATTCATGGTGATTTCTTCTCTGTCGATGGGCCGGTTTTGTTGATCGTCGGCGTGCAACACAACACAGTCGAAGATGCTTGATCAGGCAACCACACACTTTGATACCATGTAAAGAAATGAGGAGGCAAGAGTGGTTGTAATGCAACAGAAGATGAGTGTTTGTGTGTGTGTATCAAGACAGAGAGAGAGTGTGTGAGAGAGAGCTCTTAAGACAGAGATAGAAAAAACTGTATATTAACCATAAATACATCAAAACATAAAACATCCAACAATAACTAAGTTACAATGCGTTGGTTTATATACCAACTAAGCTCGGGCAAGTGCCCTTTCTACTATTTACAAAACTAGCCCAACATGTCCATGAGCTAGTGTGAAACCTATCTTATGGGAAGTTGAGTTCAACTCTCAACATCACTGAATACGGTGACTTGATGAGAAGATCCCTCTAGAAAATGCCTCCATTGCGTTGTCGTGGAGAAAACCGTCCCTAGGCAGAAACCAAGTATAATGTGCGTAAATCGGCCCTTACACGTGGGCACAAGTTTTGTTGTATAGTCCGTAGGTAGGTACAAGTCACCTGAGGCGAAATCCTAAGTAGCACACATTCAGTAGGGAGGGAATCGAGGTGTATCCCTGTCCTTTCAGACAGGGAATAAACATGATGTGACGGATGGTAGCGGCCTCTCTCCTTAGGCTATAAAAGAGAGGGAGAGGTATGGAAAATATATCGCGTTTTAGCAGAGGACGAAGTGTTGCAGGACTGGGACCAAGCCCTTCTCCTCTCCTCTCCTCCGTCACCCATTTTATTGTTCTGTGCAGGGTTTGGGAGGCTGAGTCTACTCCGCGGGATGCCCGAGTGCTACTGGCAGAGTCTCCATCTCGCGTTCTGTCTGTGTGTGCGTGTGCGTAGGCGTCAGTGCCCATCACTCGCCGGCTTGCCGGTTGTAACACCTTCATTCATATATATTTATACATAAACATTCGATCTATCTCCATCAGGCGTTTTGTAGTTAATTGCAATTCCTGTGATTCTGTGGGTCTGTGCGCGTGTGAATTACATCGTAAGAGTCCTTCCCCTCCCTTCATTTGGTTATTTCTCGGTCCAAGGCCCCAGTGGTCCCGCCTCGTACTCCACGCACGCGCGTAACAACGCGACAACGTAAAAGAGTCCACTATTGCTAATAGCTCCTTATCATGAATTTCATATTTCATTTCGGCGGCGTCAAACTTGCGTGAGTGGAAAGCCACAGGATGAAGCTTTTCATCATCACCTTGTTGTGAGAGAATGCTACCCAACGCGAAATCCGACGCGTCTGCTTCGATGATGAATGGTTTTTCCGTATCAACATGAGCCAGAATAGGAGCTAATGTAAATGCCTTCTTTAGACCCTCAAAAGCCATGTCTGCTTCTTCAGACCAAACGAACGATTGTCCCTTCCTTGTGAGCTTTGTGAGAGGCAGAACAAGCTTTGAGTAATCCTATATAAACTTGTGGTAGAAATTGGCAAAGCCTAAAAAGCATTGCACATATCGCAACGAACACGAAGTATGCCACTCTACCACCATTTTGACCTTAGCTAGATCCATGGAGATGCCTTCCGAGGAAATCACATAGCCCAGAAATTCTACCTAGTTGCACTCGAAACTACATTTTTCGAGCTTTGCATAAAGACCATGTTCTCGAGGTCATTTTAGTACAAACAGTACATGAGAATCATACTCTTCTTGGGTCTTGAATAAACCAGTAGATCATCCAAATAGATGATCAAACAAACATCCAAGAGATCTTAGAATATATCATTTGCCATGTACTGGAAGACTGCTGGTGCATTAGTGAGGCCGAATGGCATGACCGTATACTCGAAGTGCCCATATCTAGTTCGAAACGCGGTCTTCCATTCATCTCCTAGTCGGATCTGTACGAGGATATATGCTCCTCGTAAGTTGATTTTTGTGAAGAATCTTGCACCATTGACCCGTTCTAAAAGACTTGAGATAAGGGGAAGTGCGAACTTATTCCTGATGGCGACCTTATTCAAGCCACGGTAATCTACGACGAGACAAAGTGATCTATCCTATTTTTTGACAAAGAAAATGGGTGCGTTGGCTGGAGATTTCGAATGTCGAATGAAACTATTTGCCAAATTCTCCTCTATATATGCTCGAAGGACTTCTAGCTCGGTTGGTGACAAATTGTAGATCGGTCCCCATGGTGGCTCTTTTGCCGGTTGTAAATCGATGGGGCAATCATACGGTTGATGGTCAGGAAGCGTATTGGCTTGTACTTTATCGAACACATCAGCATAATGACGATACTTCTCTGGAAGTTGAATGGTGGAGTCCTTGTTGAGCGGCAAGCTCAACTGGAGTTGGATCGGCTGAATAAGCTTGAGCCGGCAAGCGAGATGGATCGGTAAGCCGGCAAGCAACAGAGCCGGTGAGCTGGGGAGCCGGTTAGCCAGATCCAATTGGTAACTGGAAGCCTAGTATTAGTTTAGACTACTAGGAAATTATAGTCTCGTAGTAAGTGTCAGAAGCTTGTGTGAGCATTGAAGTACGCGGTACTTTTGTCAGTCCCATGAGGACTTGTATAAATAGTGCTACTGAGCACAGTTGTAAAATATAGAGTGATTATATCGTTTTGAATATAGCTCTTACATTCTGCTCTCTTTGTCTCTCCCGTGTACTCCTTATATTCCCTACTTCCTCTGTTTTCTAATGCTTCTGCAAGTAATCCTTCACATGGTATCAGAGCGCGAAGGTTGAGAACCTCTGCAGCCGACAAACACTTGAAAGCAAACCCTAATAGGTCGTAAGAACAACAGAAAAGAAGTGATGGATAGAGGTAGCTCGCTCCCTGTTGAGAAACTCGACAGATCCAACTATGCATCTTGGTCGTATAAGATGCACTAGTACCTGCTTGGGCATGGCTACTGGAGTTTCGTCGAAGGAGCCAACGAAACAGCACTTGATGTGGCACATAAGGATTTCCCAATGTGGGAACAATCGGCAAGCAGAGTGATGTACTGCTTCGCATCCAGTGTCGGAGACCAGTTGCTGAGCCACATCCGTGACTTGGGGAAACCTGAAGGAGGTTTTCGCCGCGAGCACTACAACCCGAAAGCTGCAACTTCGACAGGAGTTGAGCAATGTCCGACAGAAGGACATGTCGGTGGCAGATTACACGGCTCGGATCAAAGAGATCTGCAACTCGCTTGCCTCCATCAACGTTACCGTAGAGGAAGACGAGATGGTACATGTCTGTCTTGGGGGCCTGGAGTCTAAGTTCAGAGCGTTCCGAACGGCGGTGTGTACAAGGGAGAATACGCTGTCATTTTTCGACTTACAATCGATGCTCCTTGTAGAGGAGAACCACGCTGGTGCGTCAACTAGTGCACCCACTAACAACCGGATACTGTACACGGGGACGAGGCGGGTCGGCACACAATGGAGGCGGCTGGCAAGAGCAAGAACGAAGGCATAGAGAAAGTGCCGATAGCAGTTCCGGGACTTCCATAGGCAGGGGGAGTCAAGGCGGTGCCGGAGGCCGGCAAGACAAATCTGCAACGGAATGCTGGTATTGTGGCAAAAAGGGCCATAAAGAAAGCGAGTGTTGGAGAAAACGAGCCGATTCGGAAAAATTCCGGATCCGGCAAGGCCGGCAAGGATGGCCGGCAAAGCTTGCACTATGCGAAGGGATCGGGAGGATCCAAGAACGGTAACGGGCCAGCCTTGGTGATGAAGCACGAGGCGAACTCAATGAAGAAGACCACTTCCAAATCAGAGGAAGTGTGGTATGTTGATTCTGGTGCGTCGAACCACATGACGAGCCACAAAGAGTGGTTCTCCTTTTTGGAGAAATCGGATCAACCAGGAGTAGTCGAAACCGGAGACGACACTCCTCACCCAATCGTGCATGTCAGAGAAGTCCCTTTGAGCCACGTCGGACAGAAGGGGAAGTTGATGAACATATTACACATTCTGACAATCACGAAGAACTTGGTGTCGGTCAGACAGATCGTCGACTAGGGTATGCAGGTGCGGTTTACGCACCTTGGGTGCTTCATCGAGGAAGAGGGCCAAATTATTGCGCAAGGGCGCAGAGACGGGAGGATGTTTATCCTCGACACGAATGACATCAACACCGCTCTGTTTGCAAAAGGACAGAAGGTCGAATCGGACATCAACCTGTGGCACAAGCGGATAGGCCACGTCAATTACTGGAGGTTTCAAGACTTGCAAACTAAACAAGTTGTTTTCAGTTTGCCGAAGTTCAGCGGCCGGAAGGCCCAAGTATGTGAAGCTTGCCAACTCGGGAAGCAACACCGGCTTCCATTCCCTACCGAACATAACCGGAGCCGAAACAAGCTTGACCTAATCCATTCGGATGTGTGGGGACCGACACGGAATGTTAGTCTTGGCGGGAGTCGATATTTCGTCTCCTTCATCGACGACTATACGTGGCACACATGGATCTACCTCATTGAGCGGAAGAGTGAAGTCTTCGAGTGTTTCCGGAGTCTCCAAAGCATGGTGGAACGGGAATCGGAGAGGAAGATCAAATGCCTGCGGTCGGATGGCGGGAAAGAATACTTTTCCGGCCAATTCAATAGTTATCTGCAGCAAACGGGAATTCGGCGATAGTTCAGTTGCAGATACACACCGCAATAGAACGGTGTTGCCGAAAGGAAGAACCGATCGCTTATTGATGTGGCAAGGGCAATGCTGGAGGAGAAGAGCATGCCAAAATACTACTGGGCGGAGGCAGTCCAAACGACTGTCTACATCCCGAACCGGATTGGTGACAAGGTGTCAACTCACGAGCTGTATTTCGGGCGCAAGCCGAATTTGAGACACCTTAAGATCTTCGGTAGCATTGCATATGTGCATGTACTGGAAGAGAAACGGAGGAAGCTGGATGCAAAATCGGAAAAATGCATCCTAATCGGCTATGCTCAAGAGCAGAAGGGTTATAAGTGTTATAACCCCCGGACAAAGTAGGTCCGAGTTTGTCGAGATGTCGAGTTCGATGAATCGGCATCATGGTATTCCTTACCGACTCCGACTTCCGATTCCGACCCGATACGGTGGATGAGGCTAGTGAGCCTGAACCGGCCCAGGTAGAGGATGATGAAGCGTGGATTCAGGATGAGAGTCCGGAATTGTTCCGGTTGAGCGGCCCGCACGAGAGACTGAGTCAATCTGATCAGTCCGATGAGGAACCGGCGAGTAGTGGAGACTCTACCATGCACTCCCCACGCAAGGAACCAAGGCGTCGGTTCACGCGCAAGGAGAAGGGGAAGAAGAAGATGTCGGAATTCTAAACCGGCAACGATGAGTCGGATCAGTGTGCATCCGACTCCGGCAAGGAGAAAGGCAGACCTTCGGTAACGAAGACCGAACCAACCAAGAAGGGCCTCAAACCGGGTAATAGTGAGTTACGTCGGTCCACCCGCCAGAAGGATCCCGTCACGCGGTACGGGTACAATGAGTACATGGCGCATCACTATGCGTACATGACTAAGGTGGTGGAAGTGCGTGAGCCGGAGAGCTACACAGAAGCGGCCAAGGACGCAAATTGGCGTGCCGCTATGGAGGAAGAAATGCGGGCACTTGATGTCAACAAGACATGGGACCTGGTTGACCCTCCTCGTCAGTGTAAACCGATCGGATGCAAGTGGGTGTACAAAGTAAAGTACAACGCCAACGGTTCAGTTAACCGGTACAAGGCCCGGTTAATGGCGAAGGGATATGTGCAGACCCACGGAATTGACTACGATGAGACCTTTGCTCTTGTAGCGAAGATGACGACGATTCGTGTGGTGTTGGCGGTTGCTGCGGCAAGGGGGTGGCATCTTCATCAGATGGATGTGAAGAATGCATTTCTTCAAGGTGATCTTGAAGAAGAAGTCTTTATGACTCAGCCTCTCGGTTTTCAATCGGAGATGAACAAGTCGGCGGTATGCCGGCTAGAGAAGTCGTTGTACGGCATGAAGCAAGCCCCTCGAGCTTGGAATGCGAAGATCACGCACCGACTGCGTAAGATGGGGTTTGTGGCCTCCAAATCGGACTCTTCATTGTTCATCCGGCAAGGCTCAGCCGGTCCGGTATATATACTGTTGTATGTTGATGATCTAATCAGCACCGGACCAGGAGTTCCAGAAATCAACCACGTCAAGTCCCAGTTGTCAGACGCATTTGAGATGAAGGATCTGGGGGACCTTCATTATTTTCTTGGGATCGAGGTGATCCGAACCCCCGACGGCATATTACTATCACAACGACATTACGTCTTGAATATGCTGTACAAGTTCGGCATGATAGAATGCCGACCTGTCTCCACACCCTTGGACTGGAACCAGAAGCTCTGTCCCAACACCAGACCGGACTGCAACGAGAAACAGTTCTGACAAATTGTCGGAAGCCTTATTTACCTGACCATCACCCGACCCAACATCAGCTATCCGGTCGGAATGATAAGTCAGTTCATGCAGAAGCCGATCGTGGAGCACCTTCAGTGCGCACAACAGATACTGCGATATGTAAGCGGCATGAAGGACAGGGGACTGTTATACCGGTGAGGTATAACCGAAGAGTTGGTTGGTTACACAGATGCCGACTGGGCCGATGATGCATCAGATCGCCGATCAACCTTTGGTTACATGTTTTCCCTAGGTAGCGCGGTTGTTGCGTGGAGCAACAAAAAGCAGCCAACAGTTGCTCTGTCAAGCACTGAGGCTGAGTATCAGGGCGCTACCATTGCCACCTGTGAAGCCATTTGGCTTCGACGATTGCTGCAAGACCTATGGATCGAGGTACCGACCCTGATTCTGGTCTACTGCGACAACATAAGCAGCATGCAACTCGCCAAGAACCCCGTATTCCATGCTCGCACAAAACACATAGAAGTGCACTATCACTTCGTGTGTGAGCGTGTCCTAAGCGGTGAGGTTGAACTTCGGTATGTTCACACAGATCGGCAAGTTGCCGACATCTTCACCAAACCACTTGGATCGGACAAGTTGCAGCACTTCACCGAAATGCTTAGTGTTCAGCATCTCGACGTGCCACACTTGAGGGGGAGAACGGGCAAAGAACGGGCAAAGGCAAAGAGACTGCCGATTGCGCCGGTGAGGGAAGAACAGAAGGCGGCAGAGTCAAGAAGGATAGAGCCAACCAAAGGAAGAAGGCCAAGACCCAGACATGGTCCGATGTGGTGAAGGGCTTGGAACTAGAAGACGAATCGGGAGCAACCGATTTGAACAAGAGCTGGAACGAATCGGAGACAATCGATTTGGTTCAAAAGACAGGTTCGGAAGAACCGGATCAATTCAAGGCCAAGCAGACACAGATGCAGCGGAAGTCGATGCCATCGCGGAGGAACCAATGGATCGATAAGCGCCGGAGTCATAGCAGCGAAGGAGCTGAGAGGGGCCTATTGAGCAGACATACCGACCGAGAAGGTCGAGGCGCGCAGAACAAGAGGGGTTGCGGCAAACAGAACCGGATCGGACGAGGAGCGCGAGCAAGGTGGAGCGACGCCAGGAGAAGTCGGTTGGAAGAACCGACTGCCACAGAGACTGACACTAGGATCCAACCTCAAGTTGAGCTTGAGGGGGAGTGTTGAGCGTCAAGCTCAACTGGAGCCGGATCGGCTGAATAAGCCCGAGCCGGCAAGCGAGACGGATCGGTAAGCCGGCAAGCAACAGAGCCGGTGAGTTGGGGAGCCGGTTATCCGGATCCAATCGATAACCAGAAGCCTAGTATTAGTTTAGACTACTAGGCAATTATAGTCTCGTAGTAAGTGTCAGAAGCTCGTGTGAGCATTGAAGTACGCGGTACTTCTGTCAGTCCCATGAGGACTTGTATAAATAGTGCTACTGAGCACAGTTGTAAAATACAGAGTGATTATATCGTTTTGAATATAGCTCTTACGTTCTTCTCTCTCTGTCTCTCCCGTGTACTCCTTGTATTCCCTACTTCCTCTGTTTTCTAACGCTTCCGCAAGTAATCATTCACAGTCCTCTTTAGTGGTGTTGGAGGGTTTTACTGATACTACGTAGAGAAACATTTCTTCCTTGCGTCCTTCCTCACGCAACTGATGTAGCGAAATGGTTGCAATCTTATCAGTAGATCCTCGGGTTTGTCGATACTGGATTTCTCTTGTTCTCCAATCTATGTCTAGGTTATGTAATTCGTACCATGGTAATCCCAAAACAATGGGATGTTCTGGGATGCTAATTATATTAAAGGATACTACACACGCTAAATTATCTAGGACAATATTAACGGGCTCTGACTCTTCTATGATATTTCCGGAAGCAATGGGTCGACCATCAATGACTACTACAGAGGCTGGACACGGGAGTTTTCTTGGGGATATTTGATGAGCTTGGGAAAAATTCCTATCCATGAAGCAAGAATGAGCTTCAGAATCTAGGAGTGTTGAGACATGTACTAGAGAGGTACTTTTAGTACTAACGGTTACTTGGGCTGAGAACACATTGCTAACTTGCTTAGAGGGAATGGAACCACTAATGGGCTGCACAGATCTAGGGTTGTCCAACCAAACAACTCCTATTTTGGCTGGACTTAGCCGTTTAACTCTTCTTCTAATTGACTAAGGACATGAAATTTGTTTAATATATTTGGGCTATTAGTACTATTAGGACTATAAGATATTCCTACTGAAATAGACTCGGGTTTAGTACAATTAGAGCTAGCAACTATTTGGTTCACCTGTCTTCTTGGCCTATGGGGACAGTTCACTGCAATATGCCCTGGTCCACCACAATAAAGACATAGTCGATTTGCTTGGTGTCGTTGCTTTTCTTCTTTTGATAATGGTCCGCGACGACGTGTAGTGTCAATTTTTGTCGGAGTTGGAGTATTCACTAGAGACACATTATATGACTCCCTTGGAAAAGGTTTTGCTACCACTGAGGCATAGGTGGGCTCTGATCTTGCCCTTGGCATCTGGAACTGACATTCCGAACATCGTTCGAAAAGACTGTGGTCGCATCTCACGCGCGACCGATTGCTTCTATCAATGACTTTGGTTCTTCAGGGAAGGTCAAGAGTAAATCCTTGACATCGTTACGTAGACAATAACGAAATTGCTCCATAAGTGCTTGGTCATCCCTGGGGATAATGGAGGCGAGTAGGCGGAAATTAGCAGCGTATGCGGAGGCTAGACGATCACCTTGATGTAATCCTCAGATTTTGTTGATTGCTGTCCTTATGCTGTTAGTATCTCCAAAACAGGCTTTAAACTCGCTTAAAAACTCTTCAAAATTGTTTAGTAAAGGAGATTCCTTTTCTAACGAAGCGAACCATGCCAAAGCTGAGCCACTTAACAACGTGCCTACTAAACTCGCTTGTAATGCATTGGTGGGATGTCGGGAAGGATGCATTTGAATGACTAATCGTACTTGATTAAGGAATTCTCTAAACTACGATTGCGTTCCATCGAATTTCATGGGAAGGCCGATCTTGGGTTCTTTATGAACCCCTTGCGTACTAGGTCCTTGTTGCATTGCTACTATGGTCGCTTCGAGCTGTTGCACGCGTAAAGCTCGTTCCCTGTGCTGTTGTTGTGTCTACTGCTTCTCTAAAGAGTTGAACCGATTTGGTTCGAAATAATGCCTTGCATAGTATGAACCATACGTACCATTCGTGCATTCGTGTTCGAGAATGGTAAACACCCTTGAAGAATGATAAATACCATACTTTTGGATAAATGATTTACTATAAGGTAAATATTTTTTCACGGTAAAATTTTATTAAAAATTGCAAAAAAAAAACACATTACCTTCTTAATAACAATATGCTTTTTTTCGTAAATTCTAATAACAACTATCCAAAATGCCTAGTCTTCAAAAACATTCTCAATGAGGTGTTACATCAAAATGAACATTCCTATTCTTTATTCAAGGTGATATCATCATCTTCAAAATCATCATACTCTTCTTGTGCATTATCATCAAGATAAGCCATCACATTGGTGAGGCTCTCATTTTCAAAATGATAGAAATTATAGAAAAATTAAAGCAATTACAAGCTTTATAGAAAAATTACAGAAATTATAGAACAAATAAAAGAAAAATTACAGAAATCACAAAGAAATGATATAGATTTCAAAACTTATAAAGAAATTACAGAAATGATAGAAATTACAAAGACATTACAGAAAATACAGAAATTACGGAAATTACAAAGAGATTACAGAAATTATAGAAATTACAAAGAAATTTCAGAAATTTTAGGAATTTTAGGAATTTCAGAAATTTCAGAGAAATTACAAAACAATTACAGAAATTGTTGAAAAATTACTGAAATTTCTATACTACATAGCACATACTATGACCTAAAGTTTAAACAACTTTAAACCCTATTATTAACCCTAAATATACCTGAATCTCGTTGGTATGCAGATCGTTCAAGCAACAAATCGTTCGAGGCTAGGTGGGAGAGGAGAGGAGAGTGTAACGTTATGTTGATGTGTAGAGGAAAAGGGGGAAAAGAGGGAAAAAACAAAAAAAAAAGGGAAAAAAGGGAAAAAACAAAAAAAGCGGAAAAAAAAACACACGAATATTTGAATATCATTCGTGTTCGTTTTCCAACGTAGGAAAACGAATGATATGGCAGACGAACACGAATTTTCCGTACTCTAATGCCTTGTGCCTCTTATAGTGTTCTCAAGAGTACTCCTAAAGTTTCTAGAATGTTCTAGAGAAATCTGGAATATACATCAATTTTCTATAGTAAAACTTAAATGAAAATAATACCCTTCGTATTACAATATATAGTCTAATGGTCAAGAGCTCGACCCATGTAACATAATGTCATGGGTTCAAGTCTTCCATATCATGACACGACTCAACCAATATAGCATATTGGGAACGTCCCATTCGGAAACAACGGCAAACAAACCTATCTCAAGAACGTACTGTATGTCCCTACCATCACGAAAAACCTGGTCTCGGTCGGCCAGATTGTTGAACAAGGAATGCAGGTACGATTCAACAATGATGGGTGTGCTTTATCGAAAGAGGAGATCAAGTTGTAGCTCACGGACGTTGTGAAGGCCGTATGTTTGTCCCCGAATCGAATGAGGTAAAATCGGCCATGTTTGCAAAGGGCCTCAAAGTCGAAACCGACCTAAACTTGTGGCACAAGAGAATTGGTCACATCAATCTCCAAAAGCTTCAGAACATGCAATCGAAAGGAGTCGTAATCAGACTCCCGAACTTTACTGCGAAGGAGATTACGGGCGTATGCGAAGCGTGCCAATTCAAAAAGCAACGGTGCCATCCATTCCCGAAAGAGCGGAATGTGAGCAAAGGGATCCTGGATGTCATACACTCAGATGTATGGGGATCGGCCTAGATAAGCACACTCGGTGGATGCCGATATTACGTCACATTCATCGACGATCTCTCTAGGTAGACCTGGATCTACCCGATGAGACAGAAGAGCGAAGTGTTCAGACAGTTCCAGAGAGGTTCAAGGCCGAAGTCGAAAAAAGTACGGGTCGGCAAGTATGCTGCCTTCGATCAGATGGAGGCAAAGAATACTTTTCGGATGAGTTTACGGCGTATCTCCGAAAGGAAGGAATCCGACGAGAATTCTCATGCCGTTACAAACCTCAGCAGAACGGCGTAGCTGAACGTTAAAACCGGCACATAGTAGAAGTCGCATGGGCTATGATGAATGAGAAGAACTTGCCGAAATTGTACTGGGCAGAAGCGGCGAACACGGTCGTATACCTCATGAATAGGTGCACAACCTCAGGAGTACACGACGTAACTCCTCATGCGAAGTTCTTTGGAAAGAAACCGAACTTATCACATGTCCGCATTTTCGGCTCTATCCCCTACGTACATATTCCCGATGATACACAACAAAAGTTCGACCCGAAGTCGGAGAAATGTATCCTCGTAGGATACTCACTCGAACAGAAGGGGTACAAATGCTACAACCCATCTACCCGAAAAGCTCGAACAAGTCGAGACGTAATCTTCGACGAGTCCACATCTTGGTACACACCAGAAACAACTTCGACTCTGACTCTACTCGACCTGAAATCCGCCGAAATGGAGATAGAAGACGAAGATCGGCTCACACGCATGTTCGAAGAAAGCCCGATTACGACACGGCTTAGTGGACCACGGCAACCCCCGAGTGACCAAATCATATTTCGACTGAGTTTGAAATTGACAAAGGGAAGGCCAAGATGTCTGAATACGAAGATCCAATCGACAATGCGTCGACTCACTCCCTCGACAGTGAGTTCGAAGGCCTGGACATCCCAATCATCCGGACAGATGGAGCGAAGAAAGCCTTAGTCTCCACAAACAAGAAACTCCGCCGATTGACCCATGAAAAGAACCCCATAAGCCGTTTCGGCTTCAACGATTATATGGCGCACCATTACACCTTCATGATGAAGGTGGCGTCAGTATGGGAGCCAGAGACGCTTTCCGAAGCCGTAATGGATCCGCGATGGGTTGATGCGATGAATGAGGAAATGGAAGCATTATGCAAATACGAGACATGGGATCTTGTCCCTCACACATCGCACAAGAAAGCGATTGGTTGTCGATGGATTTACAAAGTAAAACACAATGCCGACGGCTCCATAAATCGCTTCAAAGCAGGGCTCATTATGAAAGGATACAAATAAACGCACGGAGTTGACTATGAAGAGACCTTTGCCCTGGTGGCAAAGGTGACCACCATGCGAACCATAATTGCTCATGCAGCAGCAAAAGGGTTGCACCTCCACCAGATGGACGTGAAAAATGCCTTCCTCTAAGGAGAATTAGAAGAGGAAGTATATATGATTCAACCACCCGGATTTGAATCGTGTAGTCATTCGCACGCCGTATGCCGCCTCAAGAAGCCACTCTATGGCCTCAAACAAGCACCACGTGCGTAGCACTCGAAGATCACGCAATATCTTCATTAGATCGGATTCGAATGTAAAAATCTGGTACTTCTCTATACATCTGAAATGAGTCGGATAGCCCGATTGTCATCATCATTTACGTGGATGATTTGGTCATCAGAGGAAAGGATCTTGTTGAGATTAACGAGGTCAAATCACTTCTTACAGGCAGATTCGAAATGAAAGACCTGCACGAGCTCCATTACTTCCTTGGCATTGAAGTAATTCGGACACCAGTCGGAATAATTATTTCTCAATGGCACTACATTCTCAATCTTCTGTACAAGTTCGGAATGACCGAGTACAAACCTATGTCTACCCCTCTCGATCATAATCTCAAGATTGATGCCAATTCCGGCACGACCGAGTGCGAGTCAACTTAGTGTCGTCAACTGATCGACAACTTAATCTATCTCACCATTACATGACCCGACCTCAGTTATTCAGTTAGTCTACTTAGTCAATTCATGCAGAATCCGCGAAACTTTCATCTCAATTGCCCTAAGAGGATACTCTGGTATGTCAGTACGATGATGGATTACGGCATTATGTATAATTCAAATACGACCATTCGACTCGAAGGATACATAGACGCGAACTGGGTAGGCTACAAAGTGGATAGACGATCCACATCCGGATTTGTCTTCTCCCTCGACAACGGAGCGATCTCCTGGAGCAGTAAGAAGCAGCCGACAGTCGCACTGTTGAGCATGGAAGCCGAATACAAGGGCGCGGCAATCGCCACATGCGAAGCCGTATGGCTCAAGCGCATACTGAAGGATCTGGGCATTCTCATTATTGATCCAATTCGCCTCCTTTGCGACAACATGAGCAACATCTACCTTGCTCGGAACCCCGTCTTTCACGCGCGTACTAAGCATATCGAAGTGCACTACCACTTCATCTGCAAGCGCGTACAGGCTGGCGAAATCGATCTACAACATATCAGTACGCACCTCCAGGCTGCTGACATCTTTACGAAGGACTTAGGAGTCGAAAAGCTCGGGCAATTCGCATTAGATCTTGGTCTCACGACATCCACATTGTCGAGCTTGAGGGGGAGTACTGCGAGCGACACTCGCACTATACGCAATTGATTGAGTACGCAACATGGAACAATATGTGAGTACGCAACCCGTAGTTAATCGAACCGAGGACGAAGTACGAAAAGCCGAACAATCCAGTTCGAGGATTACGAACGGTGTCGCAGAAATCCGCGAGTAAGTGTCGACTTGGCCAGGACCCCGGGGGTCTTGGACTAGGGAATAGAGGGGAAATGGGAGCTTATCCCTTACGGCCTTCGAGCTCAAAAGGGGAGGAGAAAGAAGAAGAGATTAACATGATAGAGAAATAGATGAAGACAAGGTTAAACAAGCAAATTACACTATAAGGCATGAAAGCCATGATATGATTACAACCGCGGCCATAAGCCAGACTCAAGCACAAATAGAAGAAAACCCAAGCGAATAGGAAGAAGAACTAAACCCTAATCGAGAGAAGGGAAATGATATGAAAGGGGAACCTAAAACCGTAACCCTAAAACGAAATCGGGGAAAAGATGATGAAGAAAATCCTAATGGTCTACTACCTCTAACGACAAAATGGCCACTCCCCAAAGAAAACCCAAAAGTGAAGCCCCTAAAAAGTGACCCCTCACTCCCTTTTATAGTAGTAAGGGGTGAGGCACATTACAAAAAGGAGTGGTCAAATCCCCTTTCTTTCAAAGGAGAGTATTTGACCTTAATCTTAGGAGGTGAGATGGATGGGTCTTAACTCCCTCTCCTCTAACCGACATACTCAATGCCCACTACTCCCTACACCCATACTTCATGTGCCTCACTCTAGTCTACAAAGTGCACATCACCTTTATACCTTTACATCTTACTTTTCCTCCTTACATTTGTCTATTATTCCTATGTTACAAATTTCCTAAGTTCACGTGCAATGTTGCACATCTTGTTTTATTCCTCCCGCTCGGGTTTTCTCACCATGACCGAAAATCCTCACGACATTGGAAGCCGGATTCCGAAGACCGAACCGAAACAAACTTTTCGACAAATGGAAGTTGTGTTCGAAGGGGCGTGTTGAGAGTCGAACTCAACTTCCCATAGTAATAGGTTTCACACTAGCTCATGGTCATACCAGGCTAGTTTTGTAAATAGTAGAAAGGGCACTTGCCGTAGTTTAGTTGGTATTTAAACCAACCCCTTCTAACTTAGTTACTGTTGGAAGTATTTTGGTTAATGTAATATACAGTCTTTATCTCTGACTTTGTCCATCCTATGGGAGGAGACAACTAGTTGGGATGAGAGTTGACAGTCAAAGACAAAGGGGAGTTGATAGTACACAAAGTGATCCAGGTCGAAGACATGATCGACTAGTTGGGCCGATCAGATGATCGAAGATAAGGCCGACCAGTCGGGCCGATTGGACAGTTGACACGGAGTTGGCCGATTAACTATTATCGCTATAATAGGAATAATAGTAGCAATGGCTACATTTGTAAATAGCCCGTATAGTGTATAAGTATAAATACAATTAGGGCAAACATAGAGTAATATAGTGTGAGAGCGAGAGCAAGCGGGCAAAAAAGTTCAAGGAACTTGCTAAGAACCCAACTACGTGTTATCCTCTGTGTAGATCATAGAAGAGTGTAACCTAATCTCTGTATTCTCATGTATAGTGGATCTTTGTTTCTCCCTTGGTTTTCCACATTTCGGGTTTCCACGTTAAACACTGTGTACCATGCATTCTGTTGTTTTTCGTTTTTCGTATTGTTGTGTATTTTCAGTCGAACTTTCTTACGAACTACAAGGTTTGACTTCCAACAATTTCCTCATCCCCTTTTGGCTCATGTGACACAACCTCTTGTGCCACAACTCCTCGGCAATGTTGGATGCTATGTTCATTTCTTCCTGGCATATCCGGGCATGCATCAGGTATAATGTGTTGATCTTCCCGGCTCAGGCCATGATCAGGCTTTCTTTGTAAAACTTCATTGTGCCACTCCGGATGCTAGCCATGAAGCCTTCATCATCCAACAAACTGGTTGATATCAGGTTCAATCGAACCTCCGGAACGTGTTAGACATCTTTCAACAATAGTTTGCACCCGGTTGACATTATCAACCACACATCTCCTATGCTGACAATTCGGCATGCTCCTTCATTCCCCATCCTTACACAACCATGATCTCCGGCTCTGTAGGATGAGAAGCACTTCCGGTCGGGGGTCAGATGGAACGACTCTGGAGTCGACCACCCACATCATTTTGTCGTTGACAAGGTGTAGCTCATTCCCCTCAGTGATGAGCAGTAGTTCCTCTTCACTTGCCGGGATTGCCAATGTTCCTCTTCTTTACGAAATCTTCGTCAGTTCGGGACTATCGGCTCCCCTTTTGGCTTTTCGGAAGTGTCTGCAGTTCTTTTGGACATGCCCCGGTTTCCTTCAATAGAAACAAGTGGGCTTCCCCCTCAACATTGACCTTGTCCCCGACTTGTCCCAGTTTTGAGGACTTCTATTATGGCCTCTTCCTTGATTTGAGTCGTTTTCCACAACTACAGCCTTCGGGTCGGTTCTAGACTCTCGGTCCTTTTGGCGAGCTTCCTCATTCAACAAGCTCAATTTTAGTCTTGCCAAGGATAAGTTCTTCCCTTCCAGTCTGGCATTGCCCAACGTGACAACCAACGTCTCCTAGCTATCCGAAAGGGATCCGAGCAACAACAAAGCCAATACCTCTTCGGCTAGCGATACTTCGAGCGATGTAGTCTAGTTTATTAGCCCTTGCAAATCATTCATATGCTCTACCATACTGGCACATCCTGATATGTGAGCCTCACTATTTTCTGGAATACTGAAATTCAATTCACAACATTTTGGTTATCTAACAGAATGTTGATCTTCTCCCAGAGGACATCGGCCTTGTTCTCTTCGTTGAAGTTATTGTACAGTCTCATGTTGACAAAGCATCTTATGTATGTCGTCATCTTCATATGCATTACCTCCCATGTCGCGACATCAATCTTGTCCGATCTTTTGTCTCCAAACTGTACCGGCAGCCATAGATCTTTAACCACCAACATGTCCCTCATCTTCGACTTCCAAACTGAGTAGTTGGAGCCGATGAGCTTGAACATGCCTCCTAACGAGTCTTCCATTTTCTTTTAAATTTACAACTTCACTCTGATACCAATTTGTGAGGAATCTCCCTCAGCCACAACCGAGTTCCAAACGAACAGTGGAAGAGACAAAATAGAAAATTAGACATTGATACACTTACACAAGAATGAGGCGACACAATATGTTAACGTGGAAAACCTCGAGAGGCAAAACCACGGAAGTCCACTGACTCCAAACTGGATCACTACGGAAGAGAGGTAGGATACAATGAAGACACAAAGGCAACAACCTTTTGCTCCAACTCTTCACCAACAGGCGGTTACAATAGATACAAGCTTCTTGTATCTCTCAAAGGAAGCATATGTATGGATAAGCGATATGTTTAATGATGCATTGCAACATGGTATGCCGTATGATTGGACTACAAATTGGATCAAACCTTTACATAAAGGTGGAGATGTAAATAATGTAAACAACTATCGAACCATCATGGTTGGCTCATTAATGGCAAACCTATTTGGATGTATAATGGAATCAAAGATAAGTGTATGGGCTGAAAAAAATGGTAAGAGAGCTTACGGACAAGCTGGCTATTGAAAACACCATAGCACCATTGATCACCTTGTCACCCTTCGAGTATTAATGGAGGAAAGTTGCCTTAGAGGTAAAGGTTTATATTGTTTCTTTGTAGACTTCAAGAAAGCTTTTGATATGGTACCTCGTGAGCATCTTTGGAGGCGAATGGAAGAACTTGAGGAGCCAAGTGAATATATGCTTGCAATTTCCCGAATTTATGAGAAGGTTATATGTTGCGTGTGTATGAGAGATAGACTTTCAAAAAATTTCAATAACACTATTGGTGTTAAGCAAGGATGTTGCAAAGGAAGAATGTGTTCAAGAAGTTGTCATTGGGAATGTTGTCATTATGCTTTTGCTATATGCAAATGATGTAGTGCTTTTTGCAAATACTTTAGGAGATGCACAAAAGCTTATGAAGGCATTGGAAAAAATTTGCATGCATACCAAATTAAGTCTCAATAGCTCTAAAACAAAGATATGCTTGTGAAGAGCCAAAAAAGAGATAAGCCATGCATTATGTACAACAATGAGCCACTTGAATGTGTGGAAAGCTTCAAATATCTTGGCCTTGACGTTCCTTCAAATCATAGATGGAATGAATGTGCTACATGCCGCTTAGAGGGGGGTAAGTGAGCATACTATGCCTTTGAGAACACATGCAATCTTAGAGATATTAAGTGTTGGGTCCTTAAGAAATATCTTTTTGACACTTTGGTGACACCGGTTCTTCGCTATGGGGTGGAAATATGGGGCGGTAGCATCCCTAAATCTACGTGGAAAGAGTTTGAAAATGTCCAAAAAAAATTTCTTACAAAGTTTCTACAAGTTAAGAAACAAATGCCCTACACCCTCCTCCTCCTTGAGACAGGATCTCTTCCCATTGAGATCATGGCCATGGAAAGGGTTGTTGAATACATTCTTACGGTTCAAAAATGTCCCTCACATCGACTTCCTAGAATTGCATGGGGAAGTAAGAAAAAAGATCCAAAAGACGCATAAAACCAAAATTTTGTGTTCTGGTTGGATGCAAGATATAGAAAAAGGATTTGGTAGATGGGATGCGAGACATTTGCTCCATGATGCATCACTAGATTCCTCTATAAATGAGGCCTTTTTGCAACACCAATGTATCATGATATGGGACAAATGTGGAGGCTCGCACTTCACACACTATACTACACATGTTGCACCTAACTACAAAACCATATTCTTTGTGGAACGGGGAAACCGTACACATCGATACAAGTTAGACCCCATCTCGTTATCTGCCATTCGAACCATTGCTTCCATGCGACTTAGCTCCCATGCATTGCGATGTGAGACAGGGTGTTGGGTCACAAGTGATGAGAGTGGTCGGATATGCGCATTTTCCCTAAACAAGTTCACGAGTCTGAGTATCACACTTTGATACAATGCTCTCTCTGCCTTTAATCATATTCAACCATGCTTTCCACATCTCTTTGACCGAGCCCAATCCTTGCACAAATTTCTCTCACAATCACAATGTGCACTCTCAATTGCAACATTCATTGGTAAAGTTCTTGAACATCAAGAGTCACTACTCACTTTCACACGTATCCCTGTGTCGTGAAGATTTTCGTCCATAGGCGGAAACCGGGGTGGAAAGGGCAAATCGGTGGTGTGCAATATGTGCACACGTGTACTAGGAAATGGTGTATAGAAATAAGAGGGGAAATTTTGTCCCACATTGTAAGGTCCCTCCCTCCTTGGGCTATAAAAGGGATGGGTCACTTATGAAGGGTTGCCTATTTTGCGTATGAAAGGCATACCACTTAGTCTAGAGTTCTTACCGTTTTAGGCTTAGGGTTTCGTTATTCATCCTTGGTTAGGGTTTTCTCATGGTTTTTGGTGCGGCCCATGTGGTCACCATTGTTGTAATCGTTCATTCGTTTTAATATATCTTGTTGAGTATCTTACCTCCGCCGATCTCTCCTTCTATGTGGTGATCTTATTCTTTCTTCTTCTCCTCTTGAGCTAAGCTTCCAAACATATCTTATTCTTTCTCCTCTACTCCCTAGTCCAAGACCCCCGTGGTCCCGCCCCTTCTACACGCACGCGCGTAAGAACGCAACATCTTTGGTGAACCCGACGTGAAAAGGCGGCAAAGGAGTCGAAAGATGAGGGGATCAGAGCTAGCAAAGGCAATGGCGGTAGCCGTCGACCGGCTGGTAAGCGCTCGTGAGGGGACCGATACCCTCGATAGAGCCATTGAATCGATCGTCGGCACTATGGGCCGGTTCGGAGGGAAAGACGCCACAAGTTATTTGGAGGCTTACCGGGCCGAAATGATCATGAGGGATATTCCGGTGGACAGGCGGCTGTCCGGATTCCCTCGGGTGGTGACGCCGAGCATCCACGCGGAGGTGCTCGAGGTGCTGGCCGGATGCCAGACTTGGGAGGAGTTCGAGCTGCAGCTCCTCGAGAAGTACGGGTTTGACGACTCTCTTCGGCTGTCGAGGCGGGACTTCATGGCGTGGGTGGAAAGCCCCAGAAAAGGGAGGAACATGTCGGCGCTCCTCCAGGAATTCGAAAAACGGTTCGCGCGACTGTTGACACTGGACCGAACCGTGCTCGAAACAAGTCGAGTACTACTGTTTGTCAAGTCGGTGGACACGCTCAACAGGGAAAGGGTGGGTCCCCTATTGGAAACGGGCGAAGGGCTCACGGCAGACTGGGGTGTGGTAAAACGAGTCTGCAGCCGTTTCGACAAACGGTGTGATTGGAGCGATGAAAGCTTGTCGGGGTCAGAGCCGGTCCCGGCGAGGAGGCTCGAGGAGCCGGTATTAGTGCTAGCCGGTAGGAAGGAAGAGACCCGAATTTGGCTGGAGTCGAGGTTGGCATCGAACAACGTGGTCAGAGGCCCATCCGGAGGAGCGGCTCTGGAGGAGCTGACACAGATGGTGCGTGACCTGCAAATCGCATAGGCCCGGAGAGACAGCGGCGAACAACCTTGCAACCGGAGGCCGCCGGCTGGGCAGCGGTGCATGTGGTGTGACACGATCGGTCACATTCGGAAGGATTGCGCGGATTTCGCAGACGCACTCAGGACCAATGTGGTGTACCTCTAGAACGGGCGGGTGCACACGAGCGAGACCCGGAGAGCCCTAGAGCTGAATACGGAGCGCGACGGAATGAAGAGGTTGATGGAAGAGGCTGCGGCACGGCATGTAGAAGCCGTTAACTACTCAGTGTCGGCGGGAATTCAGGTCGGGGGTGATGAGACCCGGAAGGCAGAAGACTCCGGATTCTGGCTGCTAGTGCTAGAAGGCCTCGCCGAAGTTCGGCTGAAGAAGGAAGAGGCGGACTGCGCGGAACAACGGGTCCAGGAGGTCACCGGATGGGATGGTCTGGTCGAAGAGAAAATGGGATTCGTATAAGCCGCTTGCCAGAACTACGAGGTTCTGGTGGAAGACAAACGGGCAGGAAAGGCCAGAGGGGTCGGTCCCCCGTAGAGGTACGAGACCCGGTTCGGACCGAAACCGACCGGTGCCGGCAACCCAGGCGCGCCGGATGGGAAGAAGCAGGCGGGGTTTCGGTTGAGCACCGAATCGAGAGAGCAATGGACCTACGGAAGGTCCTTGAAGACTCGACAGTAAAGTGGAGCTGTCGTTGCGGGAGGTGCTGGGAATCGCCAAGCGGGAGTTCCACGACTCCATCGTAGACTTGATAAAACGGAAGAGGCTCTCGACGGAGCCGGAACCGGAGAAGCCGGTGGAGGTGCGGACTACGCACTTAGAAGACACGGCCCTAGAAGACGAGTTGGCGGAAAGCGACTACGCGAAGCTGCATTGGGCTAGGGCAACTACGGAAACCCCTATGCGGATCGGCGACGTTCCGGAACCGGTGGTGGCCTTGGTAGACCATGGATCTGAAATCAACCTGATGTCCATGGATTTCTACAAGAAGGGTAAATGGCCAATCAACACCAAGCATGGGTGGAAGATACGCACGATGACGGGTGCTACGGAGGAGTTGCATGGTTCGTGCCCGAATGTATGCGTAAAGATCGGTGACGTCGAGATAGATCAACATTTCTTCGTGCAGGAAACATCCTCACACCCAGTGATTCTCGGCGAACCGTACATTATGGTAGCATGCATGGAGACGAAGGTGCTGAACAACAATTCGGCGTACGTGCACGTCAAGAGCCAAGACGGACGGCATTCCGTCCAATTCATGACCGTACGTCTGAACCATGAGAGGAATCGTGAGACCCTCGGCGGCAACAACCGAGGGGAGTTTTAGAGAGGGCTATCAAGGCGTGGGGCTGCGGTAGTCCGAACGTACCGGAAGAACCCCACACATGTACAGTAGGTAGGAAGTTTTGGTTCTCCGAAAACGGAGGTTGTACTATAGCCGGCGTCAGCGACCGGGAGAGGAAGCGAGCGGAGGAGCGACTCAGGGGATGTGGAGTCCTCTCCCCCGACAAAGAAATCAGCGGCGCCGTGGAGGCAGTCTCTTTTGACGACACCTTGGGCGAGTTGCGAAAGGTGATCGATGAAGACCTTAGAGAAGACTGGACCGTTCCGATTGGTTCAATGGGAATGTACGAAGTCATCGCGAACTTCGGGGAAAGGATCAGGTCGGATCAGACGGCCCGCGTGGATACAAAGTACAAGACTATGGACCGGAAGGTGAGGCCAGGACCGGAAGGTGAAGCCAGTCGCGGCACCCTTGCCGAAGGGCAGCGAGGAGCGGATAAAAGGGGTCGCGTCGGACCCAAGTTTACGGAATCCGGCTGGCATAGGGCACCGGTTCACTGACATAACGTTACGGGAGCTCAAGGTCGGTGGGGGTGGCTTTCTACTGCCTGCGGAGGAGGACAGGTTTTGGAGAATGCTCGGAAGGCATGGGAAAGCCTTCGCGTTCTCGCCGGAGGAGATCGGGTGCGTGGACCCGACGATCGTTGAACCGATGGTGATCTTCACGGTACCGCATGTACCGTGGAATCTCAAACCAATTCCGGTGCCGAGAGCTCACATCCCGTAGTTGATGGAGCTTCTGAAGCAAAGGGTGGAGATGGGCATCCTCGAATCGTCAAGTGCCCCATATTCAAACCGGTGGTTTACGGTGCCGAAGAAGAACGGCACACTGCGCTTCATTTAGGACCTGCAACCAGTCAATAGGGTGACCATCCGTAATGCAGGAGTCGGACTGACCATAGACGAGTTCGCGGAGACCTTCGCTGGAAGGTCGATCTATTTGTTCGATGACTTATACTCGGGGTACGACCAGTTCCAGCTAGCCATGGAGAGCAGGGATATCACGACGATGCGAACTCCTCTCGGCCTAGTACGGATGTGTACCCTACCACAAGGCGAGACGAATTCAGTGGCGCATATAGTGAACGCAATGAACAAGGTGCTGAGGGACTGCATCCCGGACATCACCATGCCATTCTTGGACGACATCCCGATAAAGGGGTGTCTGGGGGAAGATGCAGACGAGACTGTCGGGCAAGACAGATGCCGGAGGTTCGTCGTGAACCACATCAACGACTGCGAGAGGGTGCTACAGAGGCTCGAGAGCGCAAGACTCACCTTCTCCGGAGAAAAATCGGCGTTTGGGCAGTCGGAGATCTTGGTGGTCAGACACCTGTGCAAGCCATATGGTAGGAAACCGTCTCCGGCAAAGGTAGAAGCCATCCTCGCGATGAAGGACGACTGCGGGTCGGTTACGGAGGTCCACATATTCTTGGGGGCGTGCGCATTCTACCACATCTGGATTCCGCACTACGCGCATGTTGCGGAGCCGCTCTAAGGGCTATTGAAGAAAGGGCATAGGTTCGAGTGGAGGACAGAGCACACGGAGTCGGTTCGGAGGATGAAGGAGGCGCTTACTGCGGCACCAGCTCTCCGAAAAGCGGTTTACGGCAAGGAAGTCCCCATTTGCGTGACGGTGGACATGAGCCCAACCGGGATCGGGTGGGTAATCAGTCAGGAGGACAAGGACGACGTTCGGTTCCCGATCCAGTTCGGGGCGAAGGTAATGAGCGAGTGGCAGCGAGGATTCGCCCAAGTTAAGCGCGAGCTTTGGGGTATCGTTTCGGCAGTCAAGGCCGACAAGGACTATCTGGTCGGGACAGAAGTGATCATCGAGATGGACTGCCTGCCGATACTTGGCATGGTTTCCGGTTGCGCGACGCCGGACCTAGCAATGCTCCGGTGGATAACGTACATTAAGTCTCTGAACCCGGAGATATGGCACATCTTCGGAAAAGATAACGCCATGGCCGACATGCTTTCGAGAGTGAGGTTCAACGACGAAGAAGACATGGTTTCGGATGACGAAGTCAAGGCCGACAAGGACTATCTGGTCGGGACAGAAGTGATCATCGAGACGGACTGGCTGCCGATACTCGGCATGGTTTCCGGATGCGCGACGCTGGACCTAGCAATGCTCCGGTGGATAACGTACATTAAGTCTCTGAACCCGGAGATATGGCACATCTTCGGAAAAGATAACGCCATGGCCGACATGCTTTCGAGAGTGAGGTTCAACGACGAAGACGACATGGTTTCGGATGACGAAGAAGTCAGTGAGGACTTCTTCAGGTCGGCTAACGTGACGACGAGGAAAGGGGACACTCCGGTGCTTAACGAATTTGACGAAAGCAGGTATGACGGGGAGTGGCTCCAAATTGGGAGGTTCCTACGGGCGATGACGCCGGACGTAGCGTGGATGAGAGAAGAGGCGAGCCTGGTACGGAAGAAGGCGTACCGATTCTTCCTACGGGACGGGTGCATATGGAGGCACCCAAAGAAAAGAAATGGCATCCTGCTCTGAGTAGTGGCAAAGAAAGAAAAAAAGGAGGAATTACTAGTGGCATTTCACGAGAGTCCCTGGGCCGGGCACCGCGGAACGTGGGCCACATTCGAGAAGCTGAAGGAGAAGTACTGGTGGCCGAGGCTGTACTGGGACGTGCATCGGTTCGTAACGACTTGCGAAAGTTGTCAGATGCACTCCGTAGTCCGACATCGGGATGAGCTACACCCGACCTACCCGCCTATGGTCCATTTTAAGTGGATGGTGGACTTGGTGACGATGCCGATTGGAGTAGGATAGATGTGATACCTGGTGCTTGCGCGGGAAGACTTAACGAACCAGGTGGAAGGCCGTGCACTACAAAACAAGACAAACGCGGCGGTATGCCGGTTCCTGATCGAAGAGGTGGTCTGTCGGTACGGGTGTGTCGAGAGGATCGTGGCGGACCGGGGAGAGCTGGATGCGCGGGAAGCTGAGGAGTTGTTCGACCGGCTAGGGGTCAAACTCTCCCTCACTACGGCGTACAATCCGGAGGCGAACGGGAAGGTAGAATGTGGGCACGGGCCGATCGTAAAGGCATTGGTGCATGCATGCGGAGGGCAGGTCAGGAATTGGCTGCGGCTCCTTCCTTACGCACTATGGGCGGACCGAACTACGCACAGTTTGGTGACAGGCTTTATGCCGGTAGAGCTGATGTACGGACAGAAGCCGATAATGTCGGTGGAACGGACGGTTTCTTCATGGGCGGCGGTAGATTGGAAGGACGAGATGAGCTGGGAGGAGTTGCTGGCGGCGCGGATTCGGCAACTCGAGTGGAGGCTAGAGGATGTGAAATAGGCAAAGGAAAAGCTGCGGGCGGCAAGGGAGCGGAACAAGACCCAGTTCAACCGGACGCACCGGTTGCGACCAAAGAAGATCGCGGAAGGCGACTGGGTCTTGGTATACGACAACAACCTTGACAATTAGCACAAGACGGTGCGAAAGTTCGCTAGGAGATGGTTCGGGCCCTATACGGTGACGAGCGCGAACGACAATGGCAAGTACCACCTCGTGGAACTCGACGGGACACGGTTAGCAGTACCGGTGGCCAGGAAGCGGATCAAAGCGTTCAAGAAGCGGTTCGAAGACGAGCCGGAGCCGGCGAGCGAGAGCGACGACGACGATCGGTTCGGGCTCGACGGAGAATCGGAGAGCGACGAGTGAAGCCAGTTTCTTCGGTATCTACCCGTCTCTCGCGCATGCCGGTGGATGCGCGGTTTGGTGGGGGTGGATGTCGTGAAGAAAACCGGCCATAGGCGGAATCGGAGAAAAAGGCGCATGAACCGGCTCTTACATGGGTGGACGCGTGAATTGATCTTTTGTACATGATTCATAATTGGGCCGGCTGATGTAAATAATAGGTAGTATACATTTATTAGGGGATTGTGCGTATCTCTGTCGAAAGGGACAGGGAATAAAGTGGTTTTGACTAGGGAGAAAGGGGCACCTCCTTTTTGCGAACTATTTAAGGAGGGAGAGAAGGAAGAAAAGAAAAGGGCGTTAGGGAGGACGAAGTGTGGCAGGACCGAGTGCCGAGCTCTCTCTCCTCCTCCGATCGTCATTCTCTGTGGGTGCTGGGAGTTCGACGCCTCTGCTTCATGGGTAGCCCGTGCACTGCCAGCAGAGGCTCTCCCTTCCACACTTCTATTTTTTTAGGGGTCCAGTGTGTTCTATCTGTGTGCGTGAGTAGGATCCCCGTGTCGGGTCCATCGCCGCCTTGCCAGTTATAATCGTCAGAGTTCGTAATCTCTTGATATTGTAATCGACTGTTACTGTAATTAAGTGTTCTGTTTCTTTCTCTTTCCTTCTCCCTTCTGCGTATCTGCAAATCTCCTCTTCTCTCTCTCTCTCTCGCGCTCCTCAGTTCAAGGCCCCCGTGGTCCCACCTCTTTCTACACGCACGCGCGTAACAACGTGACATCTTTGGTGAACCCAGAAGCAATGTACCTTTTCGAAAGGGTACGCAAAGCGGAGCGGAGTGCAAGACGTGCGATGTGGTCGTGTAAGGGCCGAGCGACGAGCACGAGGATGATCGACGACGAAGTTCAGTGCATGACAGTGCCGAGTTGAGGAAGCGGCCAAGGCGAGACAAGTGTGGAAGAAGAGCACATGGTGCAATGTCCGGCAAATGGTTGGGAAGAACGAGGATTCCGTCCAAGGTCGTGCACGGAAAACGAAGGAAGACAAAGAGAGGTTTGCAAAGACCGGGTCTAGCGGACCGGGCGGAGACAGTGGTTCGGCGAACTCCGTCGAGTATGGTGGATCAGATGGAGCCGACGGTTCGAGAGCATACGATGGATATGGCGGACTGGGAGGCTACGGTGGTCCATGTGGGACGGATGGGCTTGCTCGAAGTGGAAGACGAAGTCGGGCAAAGCTGACAAAGACGCTAAGGACTCGGTTGACCGCCATGGCCGAAGATCTCACCTGTTTCCCCTTCTTGGCACATACCGGTGGATGTGCGGTTTGGTGGGGGCAGATGTCATGAAGATTTTCGTCCATAGGCGGAAACTGGGGTGGAAAGGGCAAGTCGGTGGTGTGCAATATGTGCACACGTGAACTAGGAAATGGTGTATAGAAATAAGAGGGGAAATTTTGTCCCACATTGTAAGGTCCCTCCCTCCTTGGGCTATAAAAGGGAGGGGTCACTTATGAAGGGTTGCCTATTTTGCGTATGAAAGGCATACCACTTAGTCTAGAGTTCTTACCATTTTAGGGTTAGGGTTTCGTTTAGGGTTTCGTTATTCATCCTCGGTTAGGGTTTTCTCATGGTTTTTGGTGCGGCCCATGCGGCCACCATTGTTGTAATCGTTCGTTCGTTTTAATATATCTTGTTGAGTATCTTACCTCCATCAATCTCTCCTTCTATGTGGTGATCTTATTCTTTCTTCTTCTCCTCTTGAGCTAAGCTTCCAAACATATCTTATTCTTTCTCCTCTACTCCCTAGTCCAAGACCCCTATGGTCCCGCCCCTTCTACACGCACGCGCGTAACAACGCGACACCGTGAAATGTAATATTTTTGGTCTCATAGGTCATATTTGACCTCCAAAGACAATATTATAATCTCTCTCTCTCTCTCTCTCTCTCTCTCTCTACAGTGGTAACGACTCAGGTAACTAACTTGCAAACACATTGCAATAAGTTTTGCCGTAATTATTTATACTCATATAACTTTCAGGCTATTTACAAGTATGATGTCAACAAGCACATCAAAACATATTTACTAACATGTCCTTACTTTTGGTTCACGCCAAATCCGATCTGTATACCTTCCGGATCCGGCTTGTCCGATCCCATCCGGAGGGACCAGTTTTCCCAACACCATGGAATATTGCCTTGGGATCAAAGTATCTCATAATCAAATTGAGGGAACTCTCTCAATATCTCAAAAGAAGACAATAGAAGAAATATTACGAAAGTATGAAATGCAAGAATGCAAGCCAACACTAACACCAATGATGGCCCCATGCAAGCTCTCTATTGAGGATATTCCTAAGACAATTGTCAAAGTTAGCATGCGGAAGCTTGACAAAACCGGTTTAGCCGGGTAGCAGCAGAGAATAAAAACACAAGTTCAATGGAAGCTTGAGAGTATTTAGCATACACGGGACAGACAAAGAGACAAAGAGAGTAGAGAGAGTAGAGAGAGCAGAAAACAAACTCTATTAAAAAAAATAACACTCTCTATCACACTACTTATACAACGTGCTAAACAACACTATTTATACAAGTCCTCAAAAGGACTGACATAAGTACTATGTACTTCAATGCTCATACGAGCGGCTGACACTAACTACGAGGATTCTGACTACCTAGTAGTCTAGGAGTATAGGCTACTACTAGCCTTTCGGTTCACATTTGAATCCAGCTCTCTGATCTGTTTCTCCAATCCAACTCACCGATCCGGCTCCTAGTTCCGGACACCGATCCGGCTCTGGCTTGTTCAGCCGATCCGGATACAGTTGAGCTTGCTCGCTCAACAACAATGGAGGAAATCCAATTCATGAAGACAATCCCTTATCAACAAATACTTGGGAGTATCTGTTATCTTGTAAGTTGGCGAGACCTGACTTGTCATTGCGTGGAGGCTACCTTTCAAGATTTATGCAAAATCCTGGTGTTAAACATTGGGAAGCTCTCAAGAGGGTGATAAGGTTCCTCAAGCACACGAAAGATATGGTGATAATGTATAGGCCTCTCAAATCTTGGAATTTGTCCTCACTTGAAGGATGGCTCATGTCACCTCTTCAAGGATGGACAAATTCCGATTGGGGGAGGGGGGAGGATGTGGACTCATCTTGCTCTACTTCGGGAATTGTTTTCATGTTCCCAGGTGGAGCTATATCGCGGAGAATGAAGAAACAAACAATGGTGGCGCTATCATCCACCAAAGCCGAGTACGTGGCCGCAACACTAGCGGCAAAAGAAGGCTTGTGGCTCAACAGTATTTTAAAAGGACTAGATGTAATAAAGTTGTCACATATAAAAATGTATTGTGACAATCAATCTTGTATCAAGATTGCTATAAACCCTAAACTCACAAACCAAAACAAACATATAAAGGCTAAACATCACTTTATACGAGACTTAGTCGAAATGAAAGAGCTTGAACTCAAATATACTTCAACAATCACTGTGGGCTGATTTTCTCACTAAACCAACACCACACCAAAAACATTGGCAGTGTTGTACGAAGCTAGGACTTAAGCTTGACCACAACAAAGAGAGTATATAGAATATTTATATTAAGGGGGGTGTTAGGATATAATATAAATATCTATAGTAGACATTACACATTAAATTATTACATCAGTTACAACCATTACATCAATTACAACTTATTTTGTAACTTACTTTTGAAGATTTCTATATAAAGTGTTCCCACTAGCATAATGATACATAGAGTTCTTCTTTTACAACGTTGTCTCTTAGTCTCCGTCAATCTCTCTTTTTCCCTCTCTCCTTGTGTGTTATTGCTTCTTTTCCCCTTACAGACCCGAGCTCTTTTCGCTGCAGTTTTCCCTTCCCTATAGCTTTCCTCCCCTCTTTTGGAAGTGTTAGCGAACTCTTGGAATCCCCCTTTCCCTCCTTCTAAGAAAACCATGCTCGCTTAGATCAATGTGGACTAATGTTTTGTTCCACTATTGCTAGAAAAGCCGCCAAATTCACCACTGACTAGAGAGTAGGAACGACTCACTATCTCGTCTTATTCTCAAAGGCAAGAATGCTCTCAAATGGCTAATGGTGCTTTCAACTAAAGTTCCATTTCTTAACACAGTGAGGCTTATACTGATTATTTGAATGACAATGCACAACGCTCCACTATCCCATTGAAGAAGGATTCCGCAATCATTTACGTACTTAAACGCAGACTGAGTAATAGTAGTTTATGCCATTCCTTGGGCCTTAGACCATAGAGCTTCCTAGGAATTGGGAAAATGCTATAAATCTGTTTAAATAACTTCGCTTTTTGCCCTAAAAGTCGCTCTAAAAATGTCACTTAGAGTGTTTTGACTAAGGGAAAAAAACCCCACTAGACGAACATCTACTTATATTTCCTCATTATATATTATTATTGATTCCAAACTCAAAACTCTAGAAATTGAAATAGCAAATATAAATCATACTTATATTATGTTGCTCTTCCTTGTCTGCTCTCGATATTCATGGTAGTTTCTTGGCCTTCATGCATACAAGCAAAAGGGGGGGCGCCACCAACATTTTTGGACTCGTGCTCGAAAAAAAGACGCGGGCGGTAAGAAGCGGTTTTCATTATCCGACAGGAGTGAAAAGAAAAGTTAGGTCGAGAGGTAGTGCATGCTCGCTGATCTTGAATTCTGCATGAAGGGGTGTGTGCACATTAGGCAGGCAACAAGCATGACTTGGCAATTCTGACCATAATCTGTGTGTGGTTTTCATCATCATGAAGTGTTAGGAATATGTCCCTCCTGTGGGAGGAGCCGACAATCGAAGACAGGGGACTGTAACCGACTGGTCAGATGAGAGCCGACAGTCGAGGAGTTGACTCTAAGAGAGTCGACATGGAGAGTTGACAAGAGTTGATCGAGGTTGAAGACAAGATAGACTAGTCGAACCGACCCGACAGTCGAAGGATGAGTTGGCGGATCAGTACTAAGACTATTATTATTTATTAGATAATAATAATGGCCATGATTGTAAATAGCCCATTTTGTGTATTAGTATAAATACACCTAGGGCAAACAGATATGAGTGTAATGTGTGCTAAGAATAGTGTAGAATAGAAGAGTTGTAGAGCGTGAGAGCAAGAGAGAGTGAGAAGAGCGCGGCGCCATAACTAAGTGAGCTTGGATGTCAAGAGCCTTATGCGGCTGATACACTCGGTTTTAGAGTGTTGTATTGTGTGATCTCACCTTGTACTTCTCTTTGTATAGTGGAATCTCTGTTCCCGTGGTTTTTTTCCCCGTTTTAGGGTTTCCACGTAAATCATTGTGTATTGTGCATTTGTTGTTTCACGTGTGTTGTGTATTTCCGAGTTAGTCTTTCACACAGATTTGAGGTTTGACTCTCAACATGACGGCCTTCATGATGAAAAAGGGGTTGGTGGGTTTGATGAATTAGTTGGTTTTCATTCGGATGAACTCGCGGGTTAGCTTGCACGGGAGGGCATGCAACTCTTTGTCAGCATGTATGTCGCCCAAGGAACCAGGCGGGGACTTGCTAGATTTCTATCTAGTGTGCCAATATGTATACGAATGGAGACGATAGAACTTGAATCGATAACATCATACTTGCAAAACATGTGTTCTACCGATTGAACTACGTTCCCATCCTCGTTTCATATGCAACACATATCATATGGGCAAACACTGCTTGCTTGCTTGCTACAAGAGGAGCTATTGTTTATGCGTGCGTGTGTGTGGGGCCCCCTTTCTTCTTTTTACGGAGTTTAGGCTTTATCTAACACATCCCCTCCTGTCCAAACTATGTCATACATAAAGGTGTGTCGTTGGCAGGTTCACTTTTGGTTTACCACTTTGATCGTATTGACGCTAGAGAGAAATTGCTTTCTCGAGAGTCGACTACCTCATCATCTTGAAACTTCATTCCACTCCTCTTGCCGCCTTAATGTGTTCTCTACAAGAGCCCCAAGGAGATGGGTTGTTGATTGCACTTGCTTGATTAGCACCTTTGTTATAGGCTCACTTATTAAAGCACACAAAACTACTCTGAAGCAATCAAATTAGAAATGCTAATTATTTTGAGTGATATTATGGGTTGTAATTAGGACTCACAACAATTCGATTATGAGGGTTGAGTAGAGAGAGATAACTTAATCATAATCCAATTATTAGTGAGGAGTACCATGATAATTTGTTGAAAACTTAGGGGTATTTTGGTAATTTATGTAACATGAAACCTAGGGGGTCACCATCACCTCTCGCCACGGGTAGTCCACGTCACCAACATCCATGAGGGAACTCACGAGCAGTCCACATCATCACCAGCAAGAAACACGAGCAATCCACATCAGCACAGACGAAGGGACGGAGAGTCCACATCAGCACAGACAAAAGAGACGGGAAGTCCACATCAGCAGCAAGAGCTACGGAGAATCCACGTCACCAACGAGGGGGTGGATATCAGGAGGAGGAGGAAGAGAACTACGGATTAGATCATCCACGTCAGCAGCAAGGAGTAACGGATAACGGATAATCCACGTCAGCAGCAACGAGGAATAACGGATAATGGAGAATCCACGTCAGCCGTAGCAGCAGCAGGAAGAAAGCATAAGCTCATCCGTCCAAAAGATCAGAAAGACACAGACTAAATCTGATACACAGAGACACAGAGATCGCCATGGCCACTGCTCACTGCCAATTCAATGCTTCTTCATCTGTAGTTTCTTCATCTTCCATCGTGGTGAAGAAGAACCCTAGCGCTGCCCATGCCTCCTGCGCCTTGCGCTCCGCCCCCAGGCTCGGCCTTGGATCAGGGCTGAAGACTGAGATTAGGGCTGGGAGAGGAAGAGTAGGGATGAAGAAGAAAGGTCGACTCGTTACGTGCGCTGTCGGGGATGTGTCGCCTGATAGCACCACTTATCTCATTGCAGGTGCTGTTGCGATCACCCTTCTCGGCACTGCGTATCCCCTCCTCTTCTCGCGCAAAGATCTGTAAGCTTTTCATTTCTGTTTTTTGGTCTTAGCACTCTTTCCTTCCTTCTTCGTCCCTATATACAATGTTCTGTTAGGGTTATAGCGCGGTTGGGCCTCAAGATTTTGTTTCACTTAGGTTTAACAAACATATTTAGAGTTTTTTAGTGTCAGGATTAGGTTGTAAATTTGCTTCATCTAGATCTCACCTCTTTTTTGTAGATTTTAGGGTTATGGATAGGGTCAGATTTATATACTTCGGACTAATTTATGTTAGGTCTCGAGTTTCCTTTTCACTTAGAGATCACAAATTTTTGGGGGGGATTTTATGCTGGGGTTAGAGTTATGCCTCAAGTTTTGTTCCATTTAGATCTCATGTAATTTTTAAGGTTTTAGATCTAGATTATGGTCATGTTTTGTTCCTTTTTGATCTGGCAACATTTTTAGGGTTTTAGAGTTAGAGTTAGGGAAACTTGAGAATTCCTAACAACTTCTGATTCATTTAAATCTTACAGTTTTTGGGTTTTAAGATTAGGCCTAATGTTTTGCATTTGTTTCATTTAGATCAGTCAACATTTTGAGGATTAGGAAGGCTAAGTTATTTCATTTAGATCTCCCAAGATTGTTAGATTTATGGTTAGGCCTTAGTTTTGCATTGGAACCTCACAATGAATTTAATGTTTTTGTTTGGTAAAATTTAGATTGCTCAACATTTTTAATGTTTTTGAGTTAGGACCTCAAGTTTTGCAATGAAACCAAAGAGGATATCCTTGTTCATTTAGATAGATCTCAATAAGGTCTGTGTTAACTCATTTAATTCTCACAGCATTGTGATTCATTTTGCTTTTACAACATTGTAAAAGTGGTTTGGCCGAAGTTTTAACACAGTTGCATTACTAGAAAAACAATACTAGAAAATATTATCTAGAATAGCTATTTTTGAAGGCTTGTGCAAACTTTTGCTAATGTTTACTCGGAAGGTTTTTTAAAGAGTCGTGAAGATGTGTAAGAATCTTGGTATTTCATCTAGATCTCAATATATACTTTTGGAGTTATAGGTTTAGAATGTTGGTCAAATTTCTGTTTCAACATCTCTCAGCAGTGCTTTTCGGCACAATCGACAGTTTCAAAACCCAATGCCTTGTTTCATATTGATTTCACAATGTTTTGAGGGCTAGCCGTCTGTTTAGGTATGGTTTCATCGAGACAACCTAAAAAAATAATGAGGTTGCCTTTTAAGATGGAGATCACCAAAGACTACAACAATTGATGAATTTACCGGAACTGTCCGTAAAGAAAAGCTAATTGACATTAAAACTTCAAATATTTGCCCAATATTTCTAAACTCCACCAAATTCCACAAGAATGTGACGAATTTACTTGTGATATGCGTACAAAAATAAGCGTAATGGTATGGCAAATTCAAATGTTAACCCAATTCCAAGGGTTTCATGACATAATCTCGAGGAATCCTTTGTAATCAAGACTAAGAACTCGGGTTTGGTTCCATTGATTATAGTTCTTTCTTGAATCCTTTTTACTTATAGATGCCCTGAATGTGATGGTGCTGGATTCATTAGAAAGACCGGCTCTGCATTACGTACTAATGCTGCCCGGAAAGACTCGCTCCAAATTGTATGTCCCACATGCAGCGGCCTCGGCAAATTAGGTGTGTCAAAGCATTACCAAAACTTCCTAAGCTTAGTTTAAGGTCAATCCTAAAATTTTCTTCTTGCACATCCCTCAATATCATGTTTTTATAGGTCAAGTGGACAAGTGATTACAACTCTTTAATGGACAAAGAGCGATCAAGTTGTCGAATATAAGAATTATTGTATGGAGCACATCAACCAAGGATGGTGCAAATGTTTCTTGTAAATTTAACGGCTTGGAATACAAACCTTGCTTTGGAAATAATGGCTAGCCCTTAATGTTTATAAGCTATTTTTCACTTTTCTATGTATGCAATGAGAATGGAAATATATATATTTTTAATTATTTTGTTGGTCATGGCCTCTTAAAGCAATTTCACTCTTTATTTCAATAGTTTAGGATCAAACATAACCTGGTCTCACTTTGTTGTGTAATCATATGAATCTCTTTGGTGCCCATACATATGACAGGAGTTTGAATCTCTCTTTTGCTCATATTCAAAACGTTTTGAGCTATATATCAATAAGATCTTTGACCAAATGGTTTCCTTGCCATGTCGCAGCACTCTGACATTGATATTTTGTTAATGGTTCTCCCTTTGTGCTGATATGAACTTATGGAGGAGGGAATTTCCATCCTCTACTTTCTTGAACATAATTTGTATGTGGAATTTAGACATTTTATATATGCTTGATTCATCAGATTCAAGAAATTTCAATAATTGTAAATGATGAGTCGGAAATGCGCTAAGACCTTTGCTCCATGCATTGTACAAGACCTGATGGATCAACTCTACGGAGAATGATCCATGAGAGATGTTGTAGAATGAAATGATTTCATTTTTCCCTATGCATGTGTTAACATTGTTGGGATTATGAAACCTAATACCCCCATATTACTATAGAAAGCACATTGAAGGTTGTCAAGGTTGGAAAAGATGATATGCATTTATATTTTTCACTAATGCAGTCCAAAATATTCAGCCATGGAAGGACGAAAGATATTATTGTTAAATAGATGGAATTCATAGTAGTTGTTGGTTGCTTGACGATGCCTATGCTCAACATATGAGATCTCCTTCATAGAACTCAATTAACATTCACATGGATATGTTGAATTCATATGAACATGAGATTGGACATTTTTAGGTCTTTGCAAGTGGACAAAGACATGCTACCACCTCGGCATTCCCAAAAAGAATCACTATTGTTACCAAACGGCATGAGAACCAAGATGTGATTTCTTCTCCATTGTATATGTTATCAAATGCATGGTAAGCGCAATATCATGTTTCCAAGTGGTGAGTATAAAACATTCATTCTATATGTAATAAAAGGGAATTACCAAGGTACTTCAAGCTTTTTACCATTTCATATGGGTCATTATTGTACAAAATGTATGATTTATCATGTTTGAGAAACTTTACAAGCATAACTTTTGTTGTGGAGCTCTAAACTAACAATGTACGCAAAGGTTCTAAAAGTAACTCATTAGCTTTTATCATCTTCTAAAGTATTTGCTATGAGCTCTACATCATATGCATATAGAAAAAGAATGAAATAGCTTTCACGACAATAACCTCATCAATACTCATGAACCATTTGTTCCAATTCATCAATCCATAACCCAAAGATAGTTTGGCCATTTACCTTCCAAATGATTTTGCTCCATTAGAACTAAAAGAGTGACAAGGGGATCAATGATGTTATGATGTTTTCGAAAACATGTATATTTGAAAGAGCAACACCTTTAGCTAAAACCTTCATTCCCATCACATTTCACAAGGGCAACTAAATTGAAATCTTAAACACTTACACAATAAACGATGACTTTTGTATAGAATTTCTATTTATCTTTTTTCTTTCTTTCTTGAGTAACCATGTGACTTCTACATTATGCTCATTTGAGTGATTGATTTGGCCCTACAATCCTCCCTAGTACCTATATTCCTATCATATCATTTGATTTATTTTGTCCTTCTACCACCTCTCCTACATCCAACATTCCAAGTGATGGCGAATATCTTTTACCAATCCCTCTCTCCTTCCCTTTTATCCTTGGAGTAGGTTTGTGAAGCTTTATTTCACCTTGTTCTATTATTTCATTCTCTCAAAAAAGATAGAAGCCTATGAGCCTTAGACATCATCTTTTTTCGGTGGTTTGTTTTCCTTGAAATGAATGTGATAATGGATGTAATGTTGTCTCTCACTTGAATGCAAAGTTTGGACAAATTTTGTATAGCTTATGATAACATTTGTTAGACACCACTCATAAGTGTAACATACATGAGTAATAAATGACTAGTCCATAGCTCCTTATCAATTATATAAAAGGTCAATAAATTGATCTTGCTTCCACACTAAGGTTTCCAAAAACAAAAGTCTGGTATAAATATTCGAGATAAATCTAGAAAATCTACTTTGTTTTTATGAATTTATATGTTTTCTTTATTGTAAGTATTATTAGTTTTTATGGACTTGTAAAGAAAAGAGAATATAGTTAATTACGTAGATATCTCTAAATAGTAGGTGAGTTTCACTAGGGGCTTGAATTTTCAATATAGAGAGTAATAGGATCCAATGACATTAATGAGGAAATGAGTGAATTTAGAACATGAACTGTGTGCATGTTTAAGTTTATTGAATATTGTTTAGCATTGGAATGTTTCCAGTATTCTTTACTATGGTTTTTTTTTCACTCAAGAAAGGTGCAAGCATGTTATTGATTGGCCTTTAATAACGAACAAGCAAATTATGTTTTGTTTTTAGAAACACCTTGTAATATAAAAAATCCCGATTAAAGTAAGGAACAAGGAGCATTTGTCTTGGTTTCAAGAAAAGGTTCTCCACGAGCATTATGGCACACATGTGCAACTTACGGAGACTTATGACATATATGTACCAACTTCCAAGTGTTCATGATGATTTCCAGGAATAGTTTTTATTAGCTTAATGGAGATAATAAGGATCAAAGTTACCATATGAAAAAACTCCCCAAAAAATCATAAACGATTTGAATATTACAAAAATATTATTATTTAATAAACGATAGGTCTTGTTAGTTATGTGGCGTGCTTGGCATTTGAGTGAGAGTATGGCTAGGCCAAATTCTTGTGAATAAAAAGGAATTAAGGCAATTAGGGCTACATTTTAGTTAATTAGTGACCGCGATGTAATTAGTTCTTGATTCAAGGTGATTTGCACTTCGTGGAAGTTGTTACATTCGTTCTTGATCAAAGCTCAAATGGAGGCGATTATCACTTTATTGAACTTGTTACACTAGTGTTTGAATAGAGCTGAATTGGAGGTTATTAACTATATTTCTTTTTCCTCTCGAAACTAGTGATGTATTTTTCACGAGTTTCAAAACTTGAATGGCTTTCTTACGACTTTTTCAAAATAGTAATGGTCTACAAGTGATTAATATCACTACTTAATGTGAAGAACAAAGTGACATTAGATATTCCCTAGTTAGAGAGTTAAATAGATCACACTTACTAGAGTGCACATGCGCCAACCAAGCTTACACATGTATCTTCATTAATATATAATGAATCCTTGAACATTTCCCCCATTCGTTTGCCTTTCGATAATCCCTTTGTAGGATACATCACTATACAATAGTTCTTGCTAGTTCTAACTACTAAAAGACATCCTTACACTAATATCTATTAAAATACATCACAATGAAAACCCTCCATTTTTATGATACTAGGAACTTCACCCTTTGGCCAATATATTGAGAGAGCAATAGAAATTGCATATTTATTGAAGTCTATAATCTGTCCTTTGTAAAATCTAGTAAAACGATAGTAAATGACATGTATATTAAGGCCAATCTAGTAAACGATAGTATTACAATCAAGTTAACATTGCACATTGAACATATCATTCATATTTGTTCTAAAACAAATTCATCAATATACATTGTGGAAAACCTTCTCATAAATCATTATGGAATGATGTCAATGTTTTCTTTAATTTGGTGCAAAATCAAATTCAATAACATTGCAAATTGATAAGGAAGAATGAAAACCCTGGTAAAAAATGTCTAAAGTTGAATTGGCAATACATAATACAAAATCTCCCCCAATGCAAATAGCAAACATGATGACTTCCAAACATACAAATACTCTCTCTCTCCCTCTCCAAATTGTTGTCATTGAGAATGAAAGTCTTAAGAAAATGGTTGTTGTTGTCCGCCGGAATAGTAACCGACGGACAAAGCGTAGGAATAGGAAATAATATAGGAGCATAACGCATGTAACGGTTCACGCAGGAAGCGTGAACGGCTAAATAGACCCTGCGTATATAAAGGGCAGAAAAACCTTTGATAGGGGTGCGTGTAAATTTGGGAATGTAAAGAAACGCCTGATAATAGAATTCTATCTTCTCTGATTTCCTGTGTATAGCTACGGCTAATTCACTGTGTGTGTCTTGAATACCTAAGCGTTTAAGTACGTAAGTGTAACCCGTGATAGGGATTCGGTTGTAGCCGTCTCCCTTATGCACTGATAGGTTACAGGGATTCTTCCCCTACGCATTACGCTTAAACACCTGTTCGTTGTTCCACACCCACTTTGAGGTCTAGGTCGAAGGACTGACCGCGGACCGTGTTCCTAATCGGCAACACTTTTGGCACACTTGGTGATCTGTGTGTTCTCAAAGACGAGCAACAACGAATGGATGTTTAGCCGCAGACGTCCCAGAGAACCAACACGACAAGACCAACCAATAACAAGGTCCGTCACACGCCAGGCAAAAGAACGCGCATGGCAAAAGCCGCGCCTCAGCGACCTCAGTACTACCTGCCGTGAGTACAAAGGTGATTCTTCGCTCCCCAAATACCTCGACGAGACGCGGGGACTACGCTCACCACAGCCACCTGATGGCCTTTCCCGACCAGCCGTAGCTCCCACCATGGCCTTTGCCTACCCCCGCTTTAATGGCGAAACCAACGCCGCAACGCATATTCGCATGTTCCTGAATGTCTAGAATGCGAACCACGTGGCGCAGAGCCTTTCGGAGGCGGTAGCACACTAGTCGAAAATGATGGAGTTCGGGTTAACATTAGATGGGCGAGCCACGTTTTGGCATTCACAAATGGATTTACCAACAATAACAACCTTCGATCAGCTGCAGTCCGCGTTCTTGCGATTCTTCCATCGGAGGGTTCCACAACGCGAAATCCTCGGATAGTTTTATACGATTAAGCAACTGCTGACAGAGACGATAGCGGACTTCAGCTTACGCTTCCAAAATTTACGACGAAAGCTGGAACGGAGCCCCGCAGAAGACGAGGCTCGGGAAACATTTCTGGCAGCTTTACGCCGGCCCATCCAGGTAACGCTCAACAACAATAGCGTGAAAGGGGAAACGATGAATATGGTAATTGAACGAGCGTTACAGCTCGAGTTGGATGACGAGGAGGAAAGGTTTTCTATGTCCTCCTTACGACAAGCGTTACCTCAAGATGAGGAACGCCAATTTCGTCATGGAATCCAATGCACGATTTGCTTGAACTCGGGGCATTCCGCAGTGGACTGCAATATGTGAATCCACTGCCCAATCTGCCACTCGAAGGCTCACACAGTCGACCAATGCGAGTACAATATGTTAAATAGAGCCACTCCCGTAGTCCGTAGCATGGACACACAGCGTCAACCACACCGGGCTGAACAAAGGAGGCAAGAAGACCGACCCCAGTATAAGGATCGCACCCACGGGAGGACCGGTACAACCGGAATCGCTGAAATCACAACGATTCCGAGGAGGACGACCCAGAGGACAAGGATTATCGTGGGCATCCGAGTTACGCCAAAGGGGGTCGGCGCTACGAGAATCAACGACCGACAAACAAACGGGGCAGCTTCAATGGCTATGGTGGTAAGCCACGACAATATCGGGATCACCGGCGTTATGACGAAAGCTCGGGGGAGGAGCGACACCAGGAACAATGATGGGACCAACAACAGTCACCGCGTACGTTCCGACAAACGAGGCCGGACTGCGAGGAGCAAGTAGCACCAGGGGAGCGGCACACACCTCCAGGAGCCGAGAAGGGTGAATCAAACATCCATTGTTTTATTTGTCAGCAACCCGGACATTATGCCACTCAATGCCCAACACGCAAGGGAAAGGGGCCCGCTATCAATACGATTACGGTGGAGGTGCAACAAGTCACGACACGCTAGCAAACAAAAACGGCGGATTGGGCTGCGCAAGACGAGGTACGCCGACAAGCCCAAGAGTGGGTGGAAAAAGCAAACGCGACAAATACGGAACGTATGCGGCAGGAGTCCGCGACCACAATGGAGCGAGCTGAGGATGAAAGATCGGTCCCAGACCCCATTTGACAGGCATTAGCGGGCTGTGAGATAACGTTAACTATGGAGAAACTGCTGTAGCTAGTCCCACGCTTCCACCAGACCATGGAAGAATGGGTGTCAGGCATACCCGGGGTGAGTATCGCTACAAACCTTACGGACGTCAGCAGTGGACCGCCGGTAGTGGATCAACACAACCCGGCTATTACATTAATATTACACGGACAGGAAATTCCTAGATGTGTAATCGACGGTGGCTCAGGCGTCAATGTCATTAGTGCGAAAACTTGCGAGCAGTTAGGCATTTCAGAATGGGAGGCTTGCCCATTCTGGCTCCAAATGGCGGATACCAGCTTAGTATGACCATTAGGATTAATTCGAAAAATCGACATTATCGTGGGTGGACATCGATTCGACATCTCGGCGGTCGTCCTCATCTTGGACGCCCCAGGGGCGTACCCAGTGCTTTTGGGCAGACCATGGCTTCGAGCAGCAAATATCAAGCAAAGCTGGCAACACAAGTGTATTAGTTTCCGACACGGACACACCAAGGTTCGTGTACCTACGGAAGGAAGCATGCCACAACCGAAGGGTATAACACCATTATACGTAGAAGATATAAATATGCTGGCCGGGGTGGAGGATGCAGAATTGGAGGCATACCTCGATGAGCACCCTCGGATTATTCTGCTGTTTGAAATAGACGTCATCGCAACCGCGACAGAATATGCCACGGCCACTGTTCTCCACGACGAGCCTTACAAACCAAACCCAGAGTCCATATTGGAACTCAGCAGAGCACGGGCGGCATTCGAAAGGGAAATGGAGATTTCTCGATGAGTCACCGCTTCCGCCCTCGAAGAAGTAAATATGGGTACGGAATTGGCGCCTCATTTCCTCTCCATCGTAAAGGAATTACGGCCGCACCAACGAAAAACGATGATCGCACTACTCACGGAATATAAGGATGTGTTCGCTTGGGCTCAAGAGGACATGAATGGGTTAGATCCCAAGTTTTATCTGCATAAGATCAATTTAGCAACCGACGCGAAACCTGTCTAGCAGCGCCGCTACCGCATGAACCCGAACTATGCGAACCGCATGAAAGAAGAAATTGACAAGCTCCTGAAGGCGGGGTTCATACGACCAGTTAAACAAGCGACATGGTTAAGCCCGATAGTGGTCGTTCCAAAGAAAAACAGCAAAATACGGGTATGCGTAGATTACCGAAAATTAAACGCCGTCACCATTACGGACGCATTTCCCTTACCCTTCACCGATAGCGTACTGGACGCCATCGCAGGCCATGAGATGTACAGTTTTTTAGATGACTTCAGTGGCTATAACCAGGTACGCATGCATCCCGAGGACCAAGAGAAGACGACATTTGTCACGAACTGGGGAGTATATGTGGCAGTCGTCATGATGTTCGGGCTAAAGACAACTCCGGCAACATTTCAACGGACAATTACAGAGATATTTGGGGAATACATTCCGGCGTTCATGCAAGTTTTTTTAGACAACTTTGCGGTATATGGGAAAACAATAGACCATTTTTTGCACTTACAACTGTGCCTGGAACGTTGCCGCACTGCACGCTTAAGCCTGAATCCCGCAAAATGTGCTTTTGGCGTGACCAGCGTGACTCTCTTGGGCCATATAGTCAGCAAGGAGGGAATAGCGGTTGACCAGAACAAAATCTCCGCGATTACGAAAGCCAACACTCCGACAAACGCCAAATCACTCAGCCGGTTTTTGGGGCAAATACGGTGGCATAGTCGGATGATACGGTATTTGGCGGACTTCGCCACGTCGTTACACGCTGCCGTACATCAGACTCCTTTCCAATGGATTGCAACAGAGGATAAGGCCTACGAGGTACTTAAGATAATGCTCACACAGGCTCCCGTCGTACAACCACCAATTTGGGTGAAGCCATTCCACGTGTTCGTCGACGCCTCAGACATAGCAATAGGAAGTGCACTAATGCAGCTCACCGAACCAAGCTAGTACCGGCCAATATACTACGCTAGTCGCAAATTATCAACAACAGAGCGTAACTACTCCACAACAGAGCAAGAGGCGCTAGGGATGATCTATAGCATTAATAAATTCCGTCACTATTTATTAGGAATGAAATTCACGTTCCACGTGGATCATTCGGCACTTCTGTATTTGGTGGAGAAACAAGCCCTAACAGGGAAATTGGCATGGTGGATGCTGCTGCTCCAGGAATTTGATTTTGTAATCCAGCACTGACCAGGGATGCAACACGCAGTAGCAGATTTTTTGAGCAGACTCGAGCATTGAGAAACAGTACAGAAATATGACGACGATTTTCCGGACGCTGACATCCTACGGGTAGTGACACTAGCAGACAGAACGGAATTGACCTTTCCGGACCGATGGCTTATGGAAATGACGTACTTTTTAACTACGGGACTGCCTCCACGACAATTACGCACGGACGAGAAGAAACGACTAGCCGTCCGAAGCCGTCACTTCTGCCTCGTCGAAGGCGTTTTATATCACAAAGGAAGTGATGGCATTTGGCGACGTGGGGTACGTCAAGATGAGAAGGAAGCAGTTTTACGGGAGGCACATTGCGGCACGGTAGGCGGCCATTACGCGGGCGACGTTACAGCTCGGAAAGTATGGCAGGCAGGCCTATAATGGCCAACAACGCAGAAGGACGCATCCGAGTATAGTCGAAAGTGTGATTTGTGTCAACGGATGGGACAACCCGTGGAGGCCGCAAGGATGCCACACCAGCTTGTATTACCACTAGACCCCTTCCAAAAGTGGGGATTGGATTTTGTGGGGCCCTTCACACCAGCGGCGGCCCGGACGAGCAATAAATACATATTGGTAGCCACGGATTACTACACCAAATGGGTAGAAGCAAAGGCCCTACGTGAAAATACGGCGGCTGTCATAGCCAGGTTCCTTTACAAGCACATCTGGTGCCGGTTCGACTGCCCGATTGAGCTCATCAGTGACGAAGGGAGTCACTTTCTCAATACGGTAGTTCGAGAACTAACACATCATTACGCCGTAGTCCATAAGAAGAGCACGCCATATTATCCGCAGGCGAATGGATTAGCAGAATCCACCAACAAGACGTTACAGACCATTTTGAAGAAAATCGTCAATGAAAATAGAACGGATTGGGATACCAAACTACAGAGTGCGTTATGGGCGTACAGAACCAGCTACAAAACAAGCATATAGTCAACACCATTTCGACTTGCGTTTGGGCTGGAGGCTGTGATGCCAATCGAATTTCAGATACCTAGTTTGCGAATTCAGGTACAGAACCGACTATCAGAAGCCAAGTCGGAGGAGATACGACTCTACCAACTCCTCGAACTAGGGGAAGAACGCGTCCACAACATGGCAATGCTGGAGCAGGAACAACAACGGTGTAAAGCGTTTGTGGATCGACATCGGAACGCAAGGGAAAAGGAGTTCGCCGTGGGTTGAGCGGTTCTAGTTTTCCAAACGCGCATGGGCCATATGCCGGGGAAGTTACGATTCCGTTGGACCGGCCCATACTGGATAATTGGAGCGGAACAAGGCATGTTCCAACTAGGTACGCTGGCCGGAGAAATAGTATGGCAAAAGGTGAATGGGTTTCGGCTCAAACCTTACCTGGGCCCTACGCCACCTAACCCATTCACCGCCGAACGGGACAGAGCCGAAGAACCCGCAACGTAAAATGGACGGCCCCACTTGTATTATAATGTAAAAATAGGTAAATAACTGTTATGAGAAAAAAAGAAGAAAAAAAGATAGCGACTATTAAAACGACTAAAGGCATGCACAAACTCCTAGTTCAAGAACACGCGACACCACGATGGCTCACCGCCCAATGAACCCTAAGCCACAAATAGAAGGAAACAGGAGATTTTCTGCACAGAACAGAAACCCATCTTCTAGCTATCAGTGCCCGCATCACTCCTCCCCCTCACCTTCTCCCCCATCCTATCACAGAGCTCCATCCCACCGCAACCACCCGTGTCCTTCCCACGAACATACTCTGGCAATGCCGATCTTCATCTCTACTGCCCTACGCCGATGGCTCGTGGAGAAACACCTGGATGGGTACATCCGGGTCGCAGAAGCACCTCCACACCCGGACGCTATGGACATCGCCAGGAAGCTTAACATTGACACGGTCACCAACTCTTCCATTCGGAAGAAGTTGGACCTATCCTCACTAGGCGAAAGACATTTCGAAATACCTCCTGCAGAGGCGCTGCAGCGGTATTTTGGTCCATATTCCTGCTCCACCAAGGCCTATAGAACAAAGCAGATTCCGGATCCCTTCTTCCGAGAAGTTGCCAAGTTCCTACTAGAAGTCGGCTGCATACATGTCAACGCATATGGGATGCCTAAGCAAAAGGCGGGCATCATTATCGATACCTTTGAAGGGCGTGCCGTCAACTGGGGGGTCATCACAGGGCTGGCATTACGGGAAGGCCTGCATATGTACCAAGCAGGCAAAAAGCTCAGGCCGATCATACAATAGTACCTTGCTGTACTATTTCCACCCCGAGGCCTGCCGGCACCACAGCCCAGCCGACCCACGCCCCCGCCCCGATCCGCGAAGCGCAGGTTAGCGGAGTTATCGGCCCCCAGAGTGGGAAGAGGAACCCCAACCTGTTGGGAGACAAATCCCTCCGGATGGGAAGGGAGAAGAACAGTGTCGATGAACAAACTCGGCCGAGGCCGAAACCGGATGAGGAGTACCCGGCTACGGAGAGCCGGATGGTACAGACCCGGTGAGAACCGGATGAGGAGTACCCGGCTACGGAGGACCGGATGGTGCAGACCCGGTGAGGAGTGCTCTCCGGATGAAGAGACATATTCGTAAATATGTCTCTGAGAGTCCATCGTGGCTATATTTGTAAATAGCCGAAAAGTCATATTAGTATAAATATGACTTAGGGTAAACCTTTTGATATAGTTGTTATTGTTGTCAGCGCGAGATCAGAGCGCGTAACTGTGTACAGAGAGAGTGAGAGAGAGAGAGAGGAAGAGGTCGTTGCCTCAGTTGTAACCGCCGCCTGTGGCGAGGATCATGAGCACGAGGTCGTTGCCTCCGTGAACTCACTGTTGTACATTCTAGCATTGTGATAGTTTGCAGTCTGTGGGCTGCCGTGGTTTTTTCCCTTAGTATGGGTTTTCCACGTAAACATCCTGCGTACTCGTCTCTTCTTCGTGTCGTTCATTATTTCCCGTTTTCTGTGTATGATTCTAAGCTCGGTTGTGGCCGAGCGCTGCGCATAAGGAATGAGTAGTTCTTGACACAACCCGCCCAGCCAGACCCAAGGACAACACCTCCTACCGACCAACAGGACACACGGACAACGCAGGAGGAACAACTAACACGTTCCATGGAAGCAGCCCCAGAGCCAAACACCGAAACACGGTAGGAGAGCCCCAGACCAAAACGGCGTAGATTGGACAGGAAAGATGGGCGGGGGCTGGTCAAAAATGCCCCCACGGCGACAGAAACACCGACCGAAGGCGATGGTTCCGCAGCTACGGAACCCAATACCACCTTCGAAATCATCCGGGAGCCACGACCGATCATTATGACCCAATCCCAACGAGGGAAGGCCGTATTGACGGCGGAAAGCGAGGTTTTGGCATATCCGGATATCCCGGATACGACCCACAAGTTCAATGCCCTCTTGCAGTTCGGTATTTCTTTTGAGCTCATGGAGTTCCTGGCAACGCAACAGGTAAAAGCTGCCCAATGAATGGCCGAAGAGCATGCAGAACGCCAGATGATCGAGCGCACCCTAACACAAACAATGGAGAGCGACGATGAGGACCGGCTAGCCAGGGTCGGCAGACAGAGGAACGCCGGGGTACGCCGAGTGGGGATGGAGATACCCCCATTAAACACGGTCCTAGTCGAAGTCCATCGGGAACTGGCAAAGGTCAGCACGAGCGCCAAGGAGATGGCCATAAAAAATAAGAATTTCTGGAAGAAGGTTAAACTGATCCAAGCCGAACTGCAAAAAGCCAACGCACGCGTCGTGGAGTTGGACGCTCACGCGACTACAACGCAACACGAAACCCCGCCCCCGAACCACGCCATCGACGCTTTAAAAGAAGAAATAGAGGCTCAAACCGCCATCGCCTCCAAAGCGAAAAAGGCCGTGCAACTAGCGGAATCAGAAATTGACTGCCTTCGAGCAGAACTACGCCAATCCTCAGACACAGAAAAGGAGATACGAGCTAACGGCCGGAAGGCAGTAAAAACCCTTGAAGAGAAACTCGCTACGGAGGTAGCTCAGCACATCCAGACAAAAGAAGACACCGCTCAATTACGGGAGGACGCGAAGAAATCGGAGGCAGCAATAACGAGACTTCGGGCCTTGTTAGGAAAAAAGAAGGTATGGTTCGATGAGCAGTTGGTGGTCGAACAAGACAGCAGGCATCAGCTCAAAATCCGCCTAAACAATGAAATGGTGAAATTAGAAGAAGAGCATGCAAAGGAATCCCAGCGGTGAAACAACAGGAAATCGCAAATCTCCAGAAGTCGATGGAAGACGCACGCAACCATTGCCAGGCCATCACAGATAACGTGTGTATCCTGCTCCAAACAAATAGGGAGAGGTTCACAGTGCAATTGAAAACGGCGCTGGACAAAGGATGGATGGCGTGGGCAACCCAAGCAGCGGAATTGCACGCGTATCGTGCGGACTGGGAAAACCGGCGAAAAGACGGTCGAGGGTTCTATAAACTAAATGAGGAGAGCATTGCGGCCGTACGGGAGGACCTAGTGCAAGACTATCGTGCGCTAGCGGACCAACACTCCGAAGAACTCGCGTAGCTCTTAGATGATTTTGGTGAAAGCTAGGAGGAGCTATTTCACCAGATCACACAAGCCGGCAACACGTAGGAATCCAGCGCGACGCCAATTCCGGGCACAGTCGAAGAAGAGGAACCTCAGGCCTGTTCACCAGAAATGACAACGATGGAGAATAGCGGGGACCGACGAGCGGAGTTCCCCACAGGACCAGACATCGAAACCACTGCACAACAAGAGGTTTATTCGCACGAGCCCACACTATCATCAGACCACACGAAGAACAGTGCAGGCAAGGCGGAATCTCCGCCCCACTCCCCGGAACTTACAAAAATGGCTGACACTACGGAGGACGCAACAATAGAGGCAGAGCCGCAGCCGACTACAAGCACGACAACGGCAGAGCCCAACCCACTAGCTCAAGAAGAGTCCATCGTACCCGGACCGCCCACACACAGCGACGGCGACTCCGGGAGAAACCAACCCAACCAAATAGGGGAGCCACACCACAATGCACCTATGGGCCCTACGTCACCTACGGACGCGAACACCGCAACAGAGCCAAACATCCGGGCCATTTTGGAAGAGGATTAACGGGATGGGTCCGACGTGCCAGGGCACTGTCCCACAAGTGTGCCAGGTGTTGTCCGCCAGAATAGTAACCGACGGACAAAGCGTAGGAATAGGAAATAATATAGGAGCATAACGCATGTAACGGTTCACACAGGAAACGTGAACGGCTAAATAGACCCTGCGTATATAAAGGGTAGAAAAACCTTTGATAGGGGTGCGTGTAATTTTGGGAATGTAAAGAAACGCTTGATAATAGAATTCTATCTTCTCTGATTTCCTGTGTATAGCTACGACTAATTCACTGTGTGTGTCTTGAATACCTAAGCGTTTAAGTACGTAAGTGTAACCCGTGATAGGGATTCGGTTGTAGCCGTCTCCCTTATGCACTGATAGGTTACATGGATTCTTCCCCTACGCATTATGCTTAAACACCTGTTCGTTGTTCCACACCCACTTTGAGGTCTAGGTCGAAGGATTGACTGCGGACCGTGTTCCTAATCGGCAACAGTTGCAAAACTTAAAGATGAGATTCAAGAACTTCTTTCGAAATAAATGAGTGCATTAACAAGATTGAGTTAAAGGAAGCATTAAAAGAAGAAAAATTGGACACGATGAGGCAGGATGTAAGTGAGATGCACAACAAAGTCCTAGGTTGATGTATGTGGTGGAGATGTGGTATCCAACTCATCTATTATGCATGTGATGAATCAAGAGAAAAATATAGAAAGCATTGATGTCCGAGAATTAAAAGAACGTGAACGATGTTCAAAGAACATTGTCATTCATGGGATTAAGGAGGAGAGTATAGAAACACCTGCATCCCTTGGAAAGGCTATTGGTGAATTTTTTTGTATCCATTATGGTATGTCGGATGTGAATGTATATGGGGTACACCAAGTTGGGAAACATGGTGTTACTCGCTCAGGAGAAAGGCTTGTTGTATGCACATTGACGGATGATAGAAAGAGGAGGTTTGTACTCGAAAATAGTTGGGTATACCTCAAAGGTACGTGTTACTCCCTCCTAGAGAACACCTTCGATTACTCCTCTTGAGTAATCATGTCAAGGAATGTGGTGCGTGGAGACGTAGACCCCGTGCCTAATTGGAGTGTTCCCGAAAGCGAGAAGTTCACTTAGCAGAATCGGCTACAGCCGATTCGAAACAACAATTGCACAAACCGAACGTAGATAGATAAAAATAGATTTAATTGAGACAAACACAGTGCCTGCCCACGAAGTATATAGATATTTGATTATAATCACATACAATACAATAACATTATAGTACTGAGTAAAATCAATATAGCACTCACTCACTCGTTTTCTAATTTAAGCTTAGAACTCTCAGGATTTAGTCTACGATCTCTATGGTTTCTCTATTCTCTCTATATGTTCGTCATTTCCTCGATTATATAGCTTTCCCTTGACTCGACGCTTTCTCAACTACCCCCCTCCTTAATATTTAGCTTTAAATACCTTCGGCTATTTGTATTCAGTTTCTTTTGGTTCTTTCACATTTGTCCCCGCATCTTTTTTATACTTTTCCTTCGCGATCCTTTAATACTTTGGCTCGTCTGTCCCATAGAGTAACACCTGGCATGCCCATGGGAGAGTGCCTTGAATGTCGAACTCGAAAAATCAACAAAATAATTGAAAAACTCGAAAATATTCCACACTCGAAAAAAATCGAAAGAATAAAAAAATGCTATTGTACATTAGTCTTCTTCCAAACTTGGCAAAATGCCATCCGTCTACGTTGAGTCCTCTAGAGATCGGCCCTATGCTCTGGGGGCACGACTTGCTCTTCGCTTATTTCATTCTTCGGAATGGTCTGCTAGGTTGGTGCGTCTGGTGACGGTTCCTGTTTGTCATGTTAATGAGCCAAATCCGCGGGTTCCTACTCTTATGCTTGACGCATCAGATCCTCATTTTGCGGCTCTTTTGGTCCATGTGTTGCACTTTCGGGCAAGACTTAAGATGTTCCTTGTGTAGAGGCCATTGCAACCTTCTCGGCCTAGAGGTGCCCGCATTCATACCCATCCATTTCAATGGTGAGAAGGAGTTGATCGTTGGTGAATTCTTCCAGGAGGGTCCCAATCAACGTGGTATGTGTCTATGCTAGGGCGTGGAACTCCTTGGTGAGGTCCTCTCAGAGCACCAAAATGCTACTTTCATCCACGTTAAACAATACACGACCCTCCTTCTAATTCTCGGCATCTACTCAGAATATTTGTAATTCGGCTGCTTGTGCCGACCATTCGTTCCATCCCCAAGCTTGTGCGTTTCCGACCTTTTGGTTCAGCCGCTTAACGGTGTTTTGCTATTAAAGCCTTGACTCATTCTTCGCCCATCTAGTATTTTACAAGGAGCGTGTCCATTTCGTTATTGGCGATCACGGTGTTGAGTTTGAGCTTGGTTTTTGCGACTTGGAACGAGGTGCTTATTCCTTCAACCTTCTTCTGGAACAACTCCGTATTTTGCTCATATTTTTGGATGATCTGGTCTTTCTTCGCCCATCTAGTATTTTACACAGAGTGTGTCCATTTCGTTATTTGCGATCACGGCGTCGAGTTTGAGCTTGGTTTTTGCGACTTGGAACGAGGTGCTTATTCCTTCAACCTTCTTCTGGAACAACTCCGTATTTTGCTCATATTTTCGGATGATCTAGTCTTTGTCCTCATCCATCTCCTGCTTATACTTTGTTAGGTCTTGTTGTGCTGTGGTCTCAAGTTCGTGGAGGGAATCTTCAAAAGCATTCTTTTCGCTCTCCATCTGATGTTGTAAACCGAAGTGTCACTGCAGTCTAGTGTGCTCGTTTCGGAGAGTCAGGAGTTGGTCGTTTTGGATAGCGTATGCGTATGCTCGTTGGTACCCTTCCTCTATCGCATGTATTTTGGCAGCCGATATACCGTTAGCGGCTTGAAGAGTGGTCGTGGCTTTCGCTTCCATATCGTGGAGCTTGGCAGTCGATTCATCATCGGCAACCTGAAGAACTGCCGTGACTCTCACTTCCCTATCTTGGAGGGTGTGCGTATATTCGGCCGTTCATGTGTTGAGTTGTTGTTGTAAGTCAACTTCTCGCTTTTGTGCTTGCTCGCGGATGTAGTCGATTTCCTCTTTGGCCTCCTGGTATTGTTCTTTGGTTTTCTTGGTAATCACCTTCTAGGCTACCAATTCTTCTTCATAGTTTGGTGGTGGTGCCACTATCGTGTCGAGAGGCAGGGGTGTGTTGTGTTCAGTGGCGGTAATCGAGGCGTGAGTTCCTCGGCCTTGTAGATAGGTGGACTAATCTAGTGTGTGGAAGCATTCGCCTGACTAGGGTGCCCTAAGCTTATGATTTCCTAGAGCTTTCGTTCGAGCTCGGCCACTCAGCTTTTTGAAGCCTACCAGAGCTCTATCACTTGCTTCACTTGTTTGCGCGCCTATTTGCTATTTGGCAGCTGTGCGGGTCCTTTTCACCAATTCTTGGTAGGCTTCTATCAGGGCTTGTCATGATATGGTAGGACTCGAACCCGTGACCTTCTGTTACATGGGTCGAGCTCTTGACCATTATACCATCTATTGTAATACGAAAAATATTATGTTCATTTAAGTTTTATTATAGAAAATTGATGTATATTCCAAATTTCTCTGGAACATTCTAGAAACTTTAGGAGTACTCTTGAGAACACTATAACAGGAGGCACAAGGCATTATTTCGAACCAAATCAGTTCAACGCCAGTCTTAAGCCTCCTAGACTTCGTTGTATATTCTTCTCACATAATATATCGCTGTCATCATCATTTTTTTTCTCTCTCTCTCTCTCTCTCTCTCTCTCTCTCTCTCTCCTTCTCTTGAGTGTTCTACACCCTCTATTCCTCTAAGTACTAATATTCCTCTCTTAGTACTAATTTCTTCTCTGTCTTAGTACTATTCCTGACAGTTTGAACCGATTTCGCCTCCTCCTTTCCTCCTCTTCCTTTTATCTTCTTACATATCCCCTTTTTTTCGGTCTTCTTTCTGGTTTCCCTCATCTTCTTACCTCTTTTTTCCCTTCATACTAATCCTCTTATCCTCCCTAGTAAAATGGAAACTGTTATCGCTCAAGAATACCAATTTGTTTTCTCGGAGCTCTCATGCTTAAAAGAGAAATTTGTAGCACTAGAACAAGAAAATCACCATTGGTTGGGGGATCTTCAACAAATAGCGTTGGAAAAACAACAACACGAGAAGCTGACGTTACATGTACAACAACTTGAAGCGACTATTGTATCACTACAACAACAAGGATCCAGCACTCAAGGGATTCACAAAGAACCCAAGATTGGTCTTCCTACAAAATTTGATGGGACCTGATCACAGTTTTGAGGTTTTCTGAATTAAGTACGTTTAGTGATTCAAATGCATCCTTCTCGATATCCCACCGATGCATCACGAGTGGGACTAGTAGGCACTCTACTTAGTGGCTCAGCATTGGCATGGTTCGCTCCATTGTTAGAAAAGGAATCTCCATTACTAAACAATTTTGAAGAATTTAAAAGCGAGTTTAAAGCCTGTTTTGGAGATACTGACAACATAAGGAAAACAATAAACAAAATCCGATGATTACGCCAAGGTGATCATCTAGCCTCTGCATACGTTGTAGATTTCCGCCTACTCACCGCCGGTATCCCTTGGGATGATCAAGCATTGATGGAGCAATTTCGTTATGGTTTACGCAACGATGTCAAGGATTTATTCTTGACCTTCCCCTAAGAACCAAAGTCATTAATAGAAGCAATCAGTCGTGCAGTGAGACGTGACAATTGCCTTTTTGAACGACGTTCGGAACGACAATTCCAAATGCCGAGGGCAAGGTCAGAGCCCACCTACACCTCGGTGGTAGCGAAACCTTTTCCGAGGGAGTCATATAATGTGTCTCCAGTGAATACTCTGACTCTGATGGAGATTGACACTACACGTTGTCGCGGACCATTATCGGAAGAAGAAAAGTAGCGACGTCGAGCAAATCGACTATGTCTTTATTGTGGTGGACTAGGTCACTATAAAGAATCGGATATGGATTCTTGTGAAGTGGAATAGGTGTGAACTGTGTGTGTATGAGAGAGAGAGAGACAATAAGTAATACACAGAGAATACGCAAGGTAAAAGTATATTAACAAAGGAGAAAGACTCAACACTATACAAGGTGGGAGGAGGGTGCTTTATATATTTACCCTCTCTCTTCATTAACTACAAGACTCATGGAGCATGGGGAATGTGAAAGCTCATAAGTTATGTGTCATAGACTATGATTCTATGACTCATACTAAATGCTAGAATACAAAGTGGTGACATAGTGGTGAGTCTTGACCATTGGAGTGTCTATTCACTCTCAAGGTGAGTTCACACACGAGACCAAGTTGAGCTTGATTCTCAACAGTCACATTGTAGTAAATTGTCCCCATAGGCCAAGAAGACAGGTAAACCAAATAGTTGCTAGTTCTAATTGTACTAAACCCAAGTCTATTTCAGTAGGAATATCTGATAGTCCTAATAGTACTAATAGCCCAAATCTAGCAAACAAATTTGATGTCCTTAGTCAGTTAGAAGAATAGTTAAACGACTAAGTCTAGCCAAAATAGGAGTCGTTTGGTTGGACAGCCCTAGATCTGTGCAGCCCATTAGTGGTTCCATTCCCTCTAAGCAAGTTAGCAATGTGTTTGTAGCCCAAGTAACAGTTAGTACTAAAAGTACCCCTCCAATACATGTCTTAGAGCTTCTAGATTCCGAAGCTAATTCTTGCTTCATGGATAGGAATTTTGCCCAAGCTCATTAGATATCTCTCAGAAAACTCCCGTGTCCAGCCTCTGTAGTAGTCATTCATGGTCATCCCATTGCTTCTGGAAATATCATAGAAGAGTCAGAGCCCGTTAATATTGTCCTAGATAATCTAGCGTGTGTAGTATCATTTAATATAATTACTATCCCAGAACATCCCATTGTTTTAGGATTACCATGGTTCGAATTACATAACCCAGACATAGATTGGAGAACAAGAGAAATCCAGTATCGAAAAGCCCGAGGATCTACTCATAAGATTGTAACCATTTCCCTAGATCAGTTGTAGGAAGAAGGACGCAAGGAAGAAATGTTTCTCTTCACAATATCAGCAAAACCCTTCGACACCACTAAAGAGGAGTCCACCATTCAACTTCCAAAGAAGTATCATCGTTATGCCGATGTGTTCGATAAAGTACAAGCCAATACGCTTCCTCACCATCGACTGTATGACTGCCCCATCGATTTACAACCGGGAAAAGAGCCACCATGGGGACCAATCTACAATTTGTCACCAACCGAGCTAGAATCCTTCGAGCCTATATAGAGGAGAATTTGGAAAATGGTTTCATTCGACACTCGAAATCTCTAGCTGGCGCACCCATTTTCTTCGTCAAGAAAAAGGATGGATCACTTCATCTCGTTGTAGATTATCGTGGCTTAAATAAGGTCACCATCAGAAATAGGTATGCACTTCCCTTTATCTCAAGTCTTTTAGAACGGATCAATGCTGCAAGGTTCTTGACGAAGATCGACTTACGGGGAGCATATAACCTCGTATGGATCCGACCAGGAGATGAATGGAAGACCGTGTTTCGCAGCAGATATGGGCACTTCGAGTATACGGTCATGCCGTTCGGCCTCACTAATGCGCCAACAGTCTTCCAGCACATGGCAAATGATATATTCTGAGATCTCTTGGATGTTTGTTTTCTCATCTATTTGGATGATCTACTGGTTTATTCAAAGACCCAAAGGAGAGCATGATTCTCATGTACTGTTAGTACTAAAACGACTTCGAGAACATGGTCTTTATGCAAAGCTGGAAAAATGTCGTTTTGGGTGCAACCAGGTGGAATTTCTGGGCTATGTTATCTCCTCGGAAGGCATCTCCATGGATCCACCTAAGGTCAAAATGGTGGTAGAGTGGCAAACTCCACGTTCATTGCAAGATGTGCAATGCTTTTTAGGCTTTGCCAATTTCTACCACAAGTTTATACAAGATTACTCAAAGCTTGTTCTGCCTCTCACACAACTTACTAAGAAGGGACAATTGTTCTTTTGGTCTGAAGAATTGGACTTGGCTTTTGAGAATCTTAAGAAGGCATTTACAACGGGTTCTATTCTAGCTCACGTTGATCCGGAAAAACCATTCATCATGGAAGCGGAGGCGTCGGATTTCGCATTGGGTAGCATTCTGTCACAACAAGGTAATGATGAAAAGCTACATCCTGTCGTTTTCCACTCACGCAAGTTTGACGCCGCCGAAATCAACTATGAAATTCATGATAAGGAGCTATTTGCAATAGTGGACTCTTTTACGCAATGGAGGTATTTTCTAGAGGGATCCTCTCATCAAGTCACCGTATTCAGTGATCACAAAAAACTTGCCTACTTTTAGAGTGCTTGTGTGTTAAATCGACGTCCAGCTCGGTGGGACCAATTCCTCATGCATTTCGACTTCAAAATTACATATCGTCTGGGGAAGCACCAAGGGAAGGCAGATGCATTATCATGGTGTTCGTATCTAGCACCGTGTCCCGGCGAGCCAACTTTCAATAACCAAAAGCAAGTAATCTTGGGACTGGCATGACTGCAAGCAACACAGGTCTTCAACATGCCCTTGGATTCCCACGTTATTGATACCATACGTGAGGACTTGAAGACAAATGCTATCGCCCAAGACATTTTAGCACAAATTGATCCCTCTCGAGCATCTTGTTCACAGTCGCAACAACCAGGTACGAACTATCGACAATTCGAATGTCATGATGGATTACTATTCTTTAAGAAACTCTTGTATGTTCCTAATGGTTCTTGCCACCTTCAAGTAGTCCAAAACTGTCATGACACATATACAACTGGGCATTTTGGTAGTACTAAGACATTAGATTTAGTACAACGATTATTCTAGTGGCCCTGTATGCGACAATTTGTCGAAGATTTTGTTCGGACTTGTGATACATGTTGCAGAGCAAAAATGCCAAGGCATCATACATATGGTTTATTAGAACCATTACCAATTCCAAGCAAACCGTGACAATCCATTACTCTAGATTTCGTCACAGATCTTCCAGTCTCTAAGGGATTCAATGCGATTTTAACAGTAGTAGATCGATATACAAAGATGGCTCATTTCCTACCATGCACTAAGGAAATCTCCAGTGAAGAAATTGCCGAAATTGTCATGCGTGAAGTATGTTGGCATCATGGCCTTCCCGATAATATCTTCAGCGACCGTGGACCCCAGTTCGTCTCGAAATTCTGGAAGCACCTTTCTAAAATGCTCAAGGTCACTTGTAACCTATCCTCCGGCTACCACCCGCAAATATGACGGTCAAGTAGAATGAACAAATCAAACGTTGGAGTAGTATCTTCGGTGCTTTCTAAGCTATCATCAGGATGACTGGGCAGATATTCTCCACATTGCCGAATTTGCCTATAATAACTCTGTCCACTCATCGGCTAAAGTTATGCCATTTTATGCTTATACGGGTTGTCATCCTCGGTGGTGTGTATTTGAAACCCCAGAGTTACCCACAAATCCTTGTGCAGAGGATCGTTTGGAGCGGTTCCGCAAGATACAAGAAAATTTATCTACTCATCTACAACAAGCTCAACAAAAACACAAGGTTTACGCGGATCGTCATTGGTTTCCATCCGGTTTTGACATTGGAGATCGGGTATGGCTACTACGACGACACATCAAGACTACTCGCCCATGTGAGAAGTTGGATTATCGGCGATTAGGTCCTTTCCGTATTATCAGAAAGATTAATGATGTTACTTTTCGTCTCGATCTACCCTTGCAACTTCACATACATCCAGTGTTTTATAGTTCTCTCCTCGAACCCTATCAAGACAACACCATCCCAAGACGTATTCCACAACCGATCGAACTTGACAATGGACTTGAGTACAAGGTTGTCGCCATCCTCGATTCCAAGATTGTTTGCAACAAGCTCTACTATTTAGTCAATTGGCTAGGATATAGTCCCAACGACCGTACCTAGGAACCAATAGAGAATGTGACCAATGGTCGTGCTCTTCTTGAAGACTTCCATAGCCAATATCCAGAAAAACTTGGTCCTCACTCCAAAACGACTCGTGACACTCATTGTTTTAAAAGGGGGATAGTGTCATGATATGACAATACTCGAACCCGTGAGCTTATGTTACATGGGTCGAGCTCTTGACCATTATACCATCTATTGTAATACACAAGATATTATGTTCATTTAAGTTTTATTATAGAAAATTGATGTATATTCTAGATTTCATTGGAACATTCTAGAAACTTCAGGAGTACTCCTGAGAACACTATAAAAGGAGGCACAAGGCATTATTTCGAACCAAATCGGTTCAACGCAAGTCTTAAGCCTCCTAGCCTTCCTTGTATATTCTTCTCACATAATATATCGTTTTCATCATCATTTCCAACGACCGTACCTGGGAACCAATAGAGAATGTGACCAATGGTTGTACTCTTCTTGAAGACTTCCATCGCTAATATCCAGAAAAACCTGGTCCTCACTCCAAAACGACTCGTGACACTCGTCGTTTTAAAAGGGGGATAGTGTCATGATATGGCAATACTCGAACCCGTGAGCTTATGTTACATGGGTCGAGCTCTTGACCATTATACCATCTATTGTAATACGAAAGACATTATGTTCATTTGAGTTTTATTATAGAAAATTGATGTATATTCCAGATTTCTTTGAAACATTCTAGAAACTTCAGGAGTACTCTTGAGAACACTATAAAAGGAGGCACAAGGCATTATTTCGAACCAAATCAGTTCAACGCAAGTCTTAAGCCTCCTAGCCTTCCTTGTATATTCTTCTCACATAATATATCTCTGTCATCATCATTTTCTCTCCCTCGATCTCTCACTGTCACTCTCTCACTCTCACTCTCTCTCTTTCTCTCTCCCTCAATCTCTCACTCTCACTCTCTCTCTCTCTCTCTCTCCCTCTCTCTCTCTCTCTCTCTCCTTCTCTCGAGTCTTCTAAACCCTCTATTCCTCTTAGTACTAATATTCCTCTCTTAGTACTAATTTCTTCTCTGTCTCAATACTATTCTTGATAGGGCCGTGTTTAACTCGACAATTTGGTGATGAGGTGGTTACTCCTCTTTTGTCGTTTTTGGCCGATTTTCTGTAGGGCCGCCCGCATTAGCATCCAATTTGAGCTCTCCTGCGATAGCCCTCTCACCATCTCCTTGTGCGCATATTCTTCGGCCATGTGTGCCGCAACTACTACTTGTAAACGTGCAAGGAAGTCGATGAGTTCGTACGATGTGTCGTGGCATAAAATGCCACCTAGCTCAAAAGCTTCGACTAGTAGATCAACAAGGGCCAACATGTCATCTTCCGAGATTCAGGAGGGTTGACCTTTTTCTAAATTCCCTATCAAGGATAGAGCCTTGTCAGAGACGACGACTACTGTTTCGGTAGGTGCGGCGATCATCCGTAGGGCTTTCGTCGAGGAGTCGCCCCTTTCCTTTTCATTGCTTCGTCTCTATAACTGGCGTCGCTTCTTAGTCGGGCTTGGTTGTGCTGATGCCTTCGGTGTCACTGAGGAATCCTCTCTCGGCCGTTTCGGTTGATTGCTAGAAGGTGTCAAGATTCGAACTCTTGACATAACCATGTTATAATTGAGTGTTATGTGTTAACCACACATCTAGCATATAATCATGTATATACTTCCTCATTGTAGGTTTTAGCTAGCATGATGTGCATAATTTCTCCCTTGTATTATTAACACTTGGCACATGCATGCGTACCTACTGCCTACATGCTCTATTGTATCACATACGTGCAATAGGTATGCATGCCACTTAGTATACATAGTTGAGTTCACCTTGAAGGAATTCAAGGTGAACAACGTCAGTCATGGACATATCAATCTAGTATTCCCGTTTCGCCCAATCGTGTCTCCATGATCTTCATATCTATCTTTATACTCTTGTGTCATTCCGTTATCGCTCCGTCGTAGTCTCATCATCCGTGCTCCGTCTTAGTCCACGCTTGGTGTGTCCGTGACAGTTTGTTCACCTTCCAACTAGAAGCATCATGTTGGGAATCAACGCTTCGATTCACCTTCACCACTCGGCCACAACCGAGTAAGCGCGAATCAATGGAGCAGAAAATAGGAACCACAAAGAGAAACAAAAAAACGCGAACACACAGGGATTAACGTGGAAAACCCTAGACGGGAAAAACCACGGGAGTACAAGACTCCAAACCAACACTATACAGAGAAGTATACAATGGCGAGCTGCAAGGCGACGACCTTGAGCTCGCTGTCCTCGCCACAGGAGGCGGAAATACAAAGAGGCGTCGTCCTCTTCCTCTCTCACGCTCTATCTCTCTCTCTCTCTCTCTCACGGCTGCTCCCTCTTCACTCCTCTTGAGTGGAAAAACAGAAAAATGATAAGCAACAACAAAACTGTTTGCCCTAAGTCATATTTATACATATATGACTTTGGGGCTATTTACAACTATAGCCTCAGGGGCCCATAGCGAACATATTCACGGATATGTCCCTGCATCCGGATTGTTCTCCGGGTACATTCGTCATCCGGCACCGAAGCCGGGGTCTTCAACATCCGGATCCGAAACCGAAACCGGGCTCGTCGGCATTCATCTCCAACATCCGACCATCCCATCCGAAGGGACCGTAATCCCAACAAACTCCCCCTTCACTTCGGCATGGGATGTCTTTCCAATCCGATCCTCTTCCGGCATGCTTCCAGCTTGTCGGGTGTGAGCACCTTGGTCAGCATATCCGACCCGTTCTTGTCCGTGTGGATCTTCGTCAGCACGAACTCCTTGTCTTCTATCCTTTCCCGGATCCAGTGATATCTTCGTTGGATGTGCTTCGTCCGGGAGTGATAGGCCGCGTTCTTCGCAAGGTGGATTGCACTCTGACTGTCGCAGTAGAGTCGGTACTCCTCCTGCCGGATACCGAGCTCTCTAATGAAGTCCTTCATCCATATTATTTCCTTGCCGGCTTCAACAGCCGCCATGTACTCCGCCTCCGTGGTTGACAACGCAACCGTCTTCTGCAGCCTCGACTGCCATGAAACAGCTCCCCCTGCATACGTCATCACATACCCTGATGTGGACCGGCTGGTATCTGCATCAGCCGACATATCCGAATCGGTGAAGCCGTCGAGTTCGGGCTTACCCGAGCCGAATCGGAGGCACACGTTTGCCGTGCCCTTCAGGTATCGGAGTATCCACTTGACCGCGTTCCAATGCTCTTTGCCGGGATTGCTCATGTACCGGCTCACCACTCCGACTGCATATCCTATGTCCGGTCGGGTACACACCATTGCGTACATCAAGCTCCCGACGGCAGAGGCATATGGTACTTTCAACATGTCCTCCTTCTCAGCCTTTGTCTTGGGGCTTTGCTTGTTGGACAGCTTGCAGTTTGCCGGGAGGGTCGATCCGACCGGTCTTGCTTCCGACATGTTGAACCGGTGAAGCACCTTCGTCACGTACTTCTCCTGTGACAGCCACAACTGCTTCTTCTTCCGGTCCCGGATGATGTGCATCCCTAGTATTTGCCTCGCCGGACCCAGGTCCTTCATTGAGAAGGTTCGGTGAAGAGCCTTCTTCAGCATCCGGATCTTGACCTGGTCCCGTCCGACGATCAACATGTCGTCCACGTACAGGAGGAGTATTAGAAAGTCTCCTCCTTCGAACTTCTTCACAAACACGCAGTGGTCGGACTGCGTTTTGAGGTACCCTTCGTCGGTCATGAAGGAGTCGAACTTCCGGTACCATTGCCGGGGAGCCTGCTTCAGTCCGTAAAGGCTCTTCTTCAACAGGCATACCAGGTGCTCCTTCCCTTTCTTCTCGAATCCTTCCGGTTGCTGCATGTAGATCTCTTCTTCGAGGTCACCGTGAAGGAATGCCGTCTTCACGTCCATCTGTTCTACCTCGAGGTCCATGCTTGCCGCTATGCTCAGCACCGTCCGGATGGAGGTCATCTTCACTACTGGGGCAAATATCTCGTCGAAGTCGACGCCCTTCTTCTGCTGGAACCCCTTCACCACGATCCTGGCTTTGTATCTCGAGGGGTTTCCGGCATCTCCCGGTTTCAGCTTGAACACCCACTTGTTTCGAAGTGCCCGCTTTCCTTTCGGCAACTCCACAAGTTTATATGTGTGGTTCTCATGCAGGGAATCCATCTCTTCCTGCATGGCACTCAACCACCTGCGGCTCTGGGTGTCATGCTTTGCTTCTTCAAAGCTCTCCGGCTCCCCTTCGTCGGTTAGCAGCACATGCTCTGGTTCCGGAAATCTCCGGGGGGCCCTTCTCTCTCTTAGAGGATATCTCCGTTCCGGAGCTTCGGTAACCGGTTCTTCCGATTCTTCTTCATCCGAGTCCATTTCGGGATCGGGGCCGGTTCCGGTATCATTTTCATCTTCTTCGGCCGGTTCTGTTTCTTCACCGTCTTCGGCCGGATCCTCGAGTGCTAACCGGTCCCTTGCCGGTCGGGACTGCTCCTCGTAGAGTTGATCCTCACCGGTCGACTTGGAGCTCTTCATCTTCTTCTCCGACTCCCAGTCGGCGAGTGTCTTGTCCTCCATGAAGATGATGTCTCGACTCCTGAATATCTTCTTGTCGACCGGGTCCCATACTCGGTAGCCGAACTGATCGTTGCCGTAACCGAGGAATATGCATGGCCGGGTCTTTGGATCTAGCTTTCCTCTCCGGTCCTTTGCCACATGCACGTATGCGAGACACCCGAATACCTTCAGATGCCGGTAGGATACTTCCCTACCGGTCCACACTCTCTGCGGCGTGTCTCCGTCCAAAGGTACTGAGGGTGATCTGTTTATCACGTATGTCGCCGTCGACATTGCCTCAGCCCAAAACCCCTTGGGTAATTTCGCATGCGCCAGCATACTCCGGACCCTCTCCATTATGGTCCGGTTCATCCTCTCGGCCAGCCCGTTCAGTTCCGGCGTCTTCGGCACAGTAAACTCGAGTCGGATTCCCTTCGAGCGACAGTACTCCGCGAACTGCCCCCGGTATTCCCCTCCGTTATCCGCTCGTATCGCTTTCAGCTTCTTGCCGGATTCCCTTTCCACTCTCGCGTGGAGTTCTTTGAAGACGCACAACACTTGGTCCTTTGTCTTCATCGGTGCCGTCCACAGTTTTCGGCTATGATCATCGATGAATGTTACGAAGTACTGGGCTCCGCCATGTGACTTCGTTTCTACCTGACACACGTCAGTGTGCACCAACTCCAATGGTGCGCTACGTCTCGTCGGTGGCCTTGAGTGGAAGGAGGTTCGGTTCTGCTTACCGGCCAGGCAATCGGTGCACTTCTCCAGGTGCACATGCTTCACTGGAATGAGGTTGTCTTCTGCAAGCCTCTTCATCCCCTTCTCACTCATGTGGCACAGTCTCTTGTGCCACAGCTCACCGGCAGTGTCGGCTGCCACATTCAGCTCTTCCGGACATAACCGGGCATTCATCAGGTACAGTGTGTTGTCTTTCCGGGCCCGAGCCACTATCAGGCTCCCCTTGCTGAACTTCATTACGCCGTTCCGGATGCTACCTGCGTAGCCTTCATCGTCTAGCCTCCCGACCGAAATCAGGTTCAATCGAACCTCCGGAACGTGTCGGACATCCTTCAGCAGCATTTTGCATCCAGTCGGGGTTGTCAACCACACGTCTCCTATGCCGGCAATCCGGCACGTACCTTCATTTCCCATCCGAACACAGCCATGCTCACCGGCTGTGTAGGATGAGAAGTATCTTCTCTCCGGGGTCAGGTGGAACGATGCTCCGGAATCGACCACCCAGGTCGTCTCATCGCCGGCAATGTTTAGTTCACCTTCTTCGGTGATGAGCATGATCTCCTCTTCACTTGCCGCGAGTGCCGTTGTTCCTTTCCGGTCCTGCCCTCGCCGATCCGAACCTCTCCGGTCCGTGGCTCCCCGGTATGCACCGTTTCTCTCCGGTGACTTCTTCGAGTCGGTGTCGTCGGCTCCGTTGTCTTTTCGGTAATGCCGACAATTCTTTCGGAAGTGCCCCGGTTTCCCACAGTGGAAGCATGTGGGCCTTCCTCTTGACTGCGACCGGGTCCCCGACTTCTCCCGTCTTTGCGGACTCCGGTTCCATTGTCTTCCCCGATCCGATTCGGTAAGCAGCGCCTTCGGGTCGGAGGCCGGTTCTTTATCTCTCCGACGCGCTTCTTCGTTCAAAATACTTGTCTTTACCGTTTGCAAGGACAAGTTATCTTCTGTGCAGGAGGTGCTGAGAGTCACCACCAAGTTCTCCCAGCTTTCCGGCAATGTACACATCAGGATGATGGCTTGCATTGCATCCTCCAACGGGAACTTGATCGCCGCAAGCTGATTCACGAATCCCATGAACGTGCTTACGTGTTCCACCATACTCTCGCCGTCCCGGTACTTGAGATTCACTATCTTCCTCATCAGGGAGGTCCGGTTCAACGCATTCTTCCTCTCATAGAGGCCCGACAGCTTCTTCCACATCTCATATGCGTTGGTGTCGTTCGCCACATGTTGTAGGACGCTTACATCGACATATTGTCGGATCGTCGCTACGGCTTTCCGGTTCAGGAGCTTCCACTCCGACTCAAGTACCCCTTTCGGTATTTCCGACCTGTCAATCGGTTCGTACAGGTCCCGAACAATCAGAAGATCCTCCATCTTGATCTTCCAGTCGGCGTAATTCTGCGCATTCAGCACCATCATCCCTGGCTGCCCGCTGCCGCCGCCTTCCATTTTCTGCAGCAGTTCGCTCTGATACCAGTTTGTTGGGAATCAACGCTTCGATTCACCTTCACCACTCGGCCACAACCGAGTAAGCGTGAATCAATGGAGCAGAAAATAGGAACCACAAAGAGAAACAAAAAAACGCGAACACACAGGGATTAACGTGGAAAACCCTAGACGGGAAAAACCACGGGAGTACAAGACTCCAAACCAACACTATACAGAGAAGTATACAATGGCGAGCTGCAAGGCGACGACCTTGAGCTCGCTGTCCTCGCCACAGGAGGCGGAAATACAAAGAGGCGTCGTCCTCTTCCTCTCTCACGCTCTCTCTCTCTCTCTCTCTCTCACGGCTGCTCCCTCTTCACTCCTCTTGAGTGGAAAAACAGAAAAATGATAAGCAACAACAAAACTGTTTGCCCTAAGTCATATTTATACATATATGACTTTGGGGCTATTTACAACTATAGCCTCAGGGGCCCATAGCGAACATATTCACGGATATGTCCCTACATCCGGATTGTTCTCCGGGTACATTCGTCATCCGGCACCGAAGCCGGGGTCTTCAACATCCGGATCCGAAACCGAAACCGGGCTCGTCGGCATTCATCTCCGACATCCGACCATCCCATCCGAAGGGACCGTAATCCCAACACATCACCCGTCTCCGTCATCGCCCTTGCTTCTAGAGTTACCATCGTCACCGTAGCATCATCAACATCGCTTCATTTCCTATCTTCCTCGCCATTTCTGTCTCCTAGTTTCTTCTCATCATTTTCATTGGCTTTTAGTTTCTCCTCATCATTGTGTCTATTTTTTAGTTTCTTTCCCATTCGTGTTCGTGTTCTAGTTCCCGGTGAGGGCCGCACAAGACCGCTAACTCCCGTTGGTGTTCGTGTTGTAGTTCCCGGTGAGGGCCGCACAAGGCCACTCACTCCCGTTGGTGTTCGTGTTCCAGTTCCCGGTGAGGTGCACAACCGCTCACTCCCATCGGTGTTCGTGTTCTAGTTCCCAGTGAGGATTGCATGGTCGCTCACGCCTGTTCGTGTTCGAGTTCCCGGTGAGCGCCGCATGGTTTCTCACACACGTTCATGTTTGAGTTCCTGGCGAGGGCCGCATGGTCGCTCACGCCCGTTCGTGTTCGAGTTCCCGGTGAGGGCCGCATGGTAGCTCATGCCCGTTCGTGTTCCTGTTCCCGGTGAGGGCAACACATGGCTGCTCACTCCCGTTCGTTTCTTGTTCCCAGTGAGGGCCGCACATGGCCGCTCACTCCCATTCGTGTTCCTGTTCCCAGTGAGGGCCGCATGGTCGCTCACTCCCGTTCGTGTTCCAGTCTCTGGTGAGGACCACACATGGCCGCTCACTCCAGCTATTGTTCGTGTTCCAGATCCTAGAGAGGACCACACATGGTCGATTATTCCCATTCATGTTCCTGTTCCCTATGAGGGCCACATGGTCGCTCACTCGTTTGTGTTCCATTTTTCGGTGAGGACAACATGGTTGCTCACACCCGTTGGTGTTCGTATTCCAACTCTCAACGAGGACCGCTCCAGTTCCCGGCAAGGACCCGACATGGTTACTCATGCCCCTTGGTGTTCCAGATCCCGGTGAGGACCACACATGGTCGATTACTCCCATTCATGTTCATGTTCCCTATGAGGGCCACATGGTCGCTCACTCGTTTGTGTTCCATTTTTCGGTGAGGACAACATGGTTGCTCACACCCGTTGGTGTTCGTATTCCAACTCTCAGCGAGGACCGTTCCAGTTCCCGGCAAGGACCCGACATGGTTACTCATGCCCCTTGGTGTTCATGCTCCCCGTGAGGACAGTACATGGTCGCTCACACCCATTGATATTTGTGTTCCAGTTCTACGCAAGGCCCACACATGGTCACTCATGCCCGTTGGTGTTAAATACCTCGTCTTGTGGAAGGGTTACTCCTTTTCTAGGATTTACAAAATACTTTGGAGGTGATCTAAGATTTTCATCAACAATATCCCCTTAAGCCGACAAACGATTTGGGAAGGCATCGTTGGAGGGGGGATAATGTCAAGATTCAAACTCTTGACATAACCATGTTATAATTGAGTGTTATCTGTTAACCACACATCTAGCATATAATCATGCATATACTTCCTCATTGTAGGTTTTAGCTAGCGTCATGTGCATAATTTCTCCCTTGTATTATTAACACTTGGCACATGCATGCATACCTATTGCCTACATGCTCTATTGTATCACATGCGTGCAACAGGTATGCATGCCACTTAGTATAAATAGTTGAGTTTACCTTGAAGGAATTCAAGGTGAACAACGCCAGTCATGGACATATCAATCTAGTATTCTCGTTTCGCCCAATCGTATCTCCATGATCTTCATATCTATCTTTATGCTCTTGTGTCATTCCGTCATTGCTCCGTCATAGTCTCATCATCCGTGCTCCGTCTTAGTCCACGCTTGGTGTGTCCGTGACAGAAGGTTGTGTCTTGCCTTCTTGAGAGGGTTTCCAAGTCTACTCCTGAACGTTGGTTGCCTGTGTCGGTTGTGGGGATGTTTAGAGTCTATGCAGGAATGATGTGCTGCCATTCTACCTGGGCAAATTGTAAATCCTGTTGTCGCTTGGTCGGTGTGGACGGGGCAGGGAGGGCAGGGTTTCGCCAAGGGGCGGTTGCGGAATGTCGCTTGGGGTAGATAGTGTGCTAAGGCAGGGATTAACCTCTTGCCTACTTGCAAGGCCAAAAGACTGGCTCTGACACCTTCCCTGGCGATGGACCCCCAATCGAGCATGCAACCTTTGTAGGCAGTGATGATGATCCCCGCTTTCTTTTTTGGCATGCCATAGCTGTTGGCGTGCACACATGCAATTTCAAGGAGAAACCTGGCTAGGTCTCCAAAGAACTCATTCGACCCGCCTTGCATGCGATAGGCTTTTGCCGAAACCGAGTATTCCCTGAAATGGGCTTAGAAGACATGTTGAGGTGGGACCTCGATCTCATGATGGCCGCCCTGTTTCAAACCCAAAACTAACCGAATTTGGTCATCTGTGATGGTGTTGGGGTTCAAGCGCAGGCCGATTTCTTGGGCTTCAGGGTGGGGCGGTGCATCTACAACTTTCAGGTATCCACCTAGGCCGTGCCTGCTCAACCAGGTGCGGAGCTCCATGGAGACCTCGAGTGACATGTTTGGCTCAGTTGATTGAGAGTAAGATTGAGAGCTTCAATACGGAGAGCAAGAAAGTGAAGAGCTTGGAAAGAAAGCTTGAGGGTTGTGTGCTTCTGTGCGTTAGTGACCTCTATGCCTATGGTGCCCATCTTTTTGTATATGCTTTGTTTCCCGAACTATGGCCTTGTGCTCTAGATTTAGAATCTTTCCTACCATTATTAGGTTTTAAGGCCACGCGTCGGGATTGGTTTGTACTTTCTTTTCTCGTTCTGCGTGCATTGCTTAAATAACACTTGGTGGGCTTCTTTTTTTTGTACATTTAATATACATTTTTTGGTAGGTGGATTAGTTACCATGATTAGGGCGAAGTTCCCCGTGAGCGTGCATGTCACCTACCTCGGGCCAACCGTAGATGTTCGTTTTGTTGGCAAATGGGTTGAGTGGTGTATGGCTGATGTATGGTTTCAATCGGAACCCATTGACCCATTTCTGCATAATTTATCCTGCTAATGTGCCGAGTTGAAAAGTCTCGTTAAACTTATCAATAAATCTAGAATGGACCTATCCATTGGATCCAGAGCTTTCCCGACATCAAACTGAGCCGAGTTTGGAAAACTAGACCTACCTGGCCAATTTCGAATTGTTGTTCATTCCCTTTTCGATGACGATCGACAAAAGCTTTCCGCCATCACTAACCTTGCTGAAGATGGCTTAGACTGGTAAGACGATCTTCCCTGAGTTCGAGTAGTTGTTCAAGTCTTTGTTGTTTTGACTCGGTTTCAGGGATTCTTTTCGAAATTTACACGCGTAAGCTCGAAATTTGAAATTCGATTGGCATTATGGCTTCTAATCCAAATGCCAACCGAAAAGGCATGGACTTTGGTCTTAAACGTAGTGCAGTAAGCCCAAAGCGCGTTGTGCAGTTTGTCATCCCAATCAGTTCGATTTTTGCCCAAAGGCCATTCGCTTGTGGATAGTATGGTGTACTCTTTTTATGTATCACCGCGTAATGAGTTGTGAGCTCTTAAATGATTTTGTTGATGAAGTGACCTCCCTGGTCACTCAATAACTCGATAGGACAACTGAATTTGCACCAAAGGTATTTGTAAACAAATTTTGCTGTGGAAGTCGTCGTGTTGTCCCGAAGCGCTTTTGCTTCGACCCACTTGGTGCAGTAATCAATCACGACAATAATGTATTGATTTCCGGTTCGGACCGCGACCGGTTTGAGTGGGCCGATGAAATCCAACCCCAACTTCTGGAACGGCTCGAGCAGAAGGATCAGCTGGTGGGGCATTCAAGCTCGCTCGGTAGGTTGACCCATGCGTTGGTAGAGGTTGCATTGTCGGCAGAATTCGTAAGCATCTTGTTGGCATAAAAGGTTGTCTCCTTCCACTTTGTGTCTTAGTGTGAACACGTCCAAATAGTAAGGGCTTAGTATATAAGCTCTAACCTAACACTGTAACAAATAATTCTTGTATCTAGAGTTTCTAAAAATCTAAGAGTAATAGAATAACGAGAGCTTCCATTAGAGCTTCGAATTGTGTTTGTGTTTCCATCATTTCCTCACTCATACTCTTTGTGTTGTTTGTTGTGCACATAACCTACAAGTCCTCACATACTTCTGCCTACATATCAAACCCCATATCCTTCAACTGGTATTAGAGCGGCTTGTTGTTTAGCGGCAAAAAAACAACAGAGAAAAGCTGAAAGAAAAGACAAGGTTAGTAAAAATCTCACTTTAAAAAAGAACATGGCTTCAACATCCGGTACAGGAGTTGAAATCTGAAAGTTTGACGGCAAAAACTTCTCCATGTGGAAGGAGATGATGTTGGATGTGATGATCATCAAAAGACAGGTCGAAGCCATTCGACACAGTGAAAAACCTGCTTCTATGACAACTGAGGAGTGGAGATCCATAGATGAAATCTTGCACTCCATCATTCAAATGCATATGACCAAAAATGTCTACTTTAGCATGGCCATGGAAACGACATCATTCTCGTTATGGGAGAAGTTGCACGCTGTGTACGAAAAGAAGTCCTCATCTTAAAAATTGATATTGATTCAACAACTGTTCAACATGAAGATGAGAGAAACCAATCCAACCACCTCCCACATCAACACCTTCAGTCGGGTGATATCTGAACTCTCCTCTCAAGGGATTAACTTCGAAGAAGAAGTGAAAGCCCTTGCCCTCCTATTGAGCTTGCCGGCGAGTTGGGAGGTATTTTGCACGACATTTGCCAATAGCTGACCAAATCTGAATCTAGAGGAAACAGTCGGCCAAGTCCTCACAAAGGACATTCGGCAAAAATCGATGAGACTTACCATCGATGAGTCGGCAGAAGCCCATCACTCGACCGAGAACAAGCCAATAGAACCGATCGAAATTGTAGTAGATCGAGAACAAGGGGAGACCAACAACGGTCAAAGTCAAGAATGAGTAGATCATGCGAATTCTGCACTCACTGACGGTCACAACATTTCTGACTGCTCGTCAATCAAGAGGAAAGAGAGTGGTTAGCGATCTGAGCGGGATCGAGGACGATCCGACTCAAACCACTCTCCAATCGACAACAAGGTCAATGTTGCCAACACCCAATCAGGAGAAATCCTCTCCTTAGAGGACTTGATGATCGGAGAAGTCCTGTACAATGCACAAGACACACATACGTGGTTGCTGGATTTGGTTGCCACATTCCACGTGACCTCGAACATCGAGTGGTTTTCGAACTATTTGGCGGAAGCCAGCGACACAGTGTGACTAGGCAATGGGCAAGAGTGCATAATCGGAAGGATTGGAGAGGTCCCCATCTGACTGCCGAATGGCAACATGATCACCTTGCACCAAGTTCGGCAAGTACCCGATCTAAAGAGGAGTCTGGTCTCCATCGGCATGTTAGCCGAAGATGGGTACCGAACGACTCTCAATGAGTTGGCATGGATGATTACACACGGAAACCTAAGAATCAGAAGTGGGCACAAGTACAACAACTTGTACCGAATGATGGAGATCAATCTACAAGGGGCCATGAATGTAGCTAAAAAGACCAACCCGAACCTATGGCATGGCAGACTCGGTCATATGTCTCAAGCCGGATTCGATCGGCTACATTCTGAAACTCGAAGCAAAGAAGAACTTCTGCGAGTATTGTCAATACGGGAAACAAACTCTAAATCCACACTCTCTCCATTACGAGATGATACGATAGCTTGTAGAGCTCGTTCACACAAATATATGTGGACCTATGCCTGAACGATCACTAGGTGGCTCCCGATATTTCATCACATTTGTAGATGACTGTATACGGAAGGTTTGGGCCTATTCGATTAGGTCGAAAGACGAAGTGCTCAAGGTCTTCACTCGGTGGACAATTGAAGTGGAGAACTGATCAGGATACAGAGTTAAGACACTCTCAGCCGACAATGGAGGTGAATACACCTCCTAAGCCTTCAAATAGTACCTGTCTCACAAAGGGGTCAGACATACAAAGACCGTTCCATACACACCCATGAAGAATGCAGTGGCGAAATGTATCAACCAGATGATCCAAGAGAGGGTGATGGCAATGCTCCAACAAGCCGAACTAAAGTTGGAGTTCAAGGCCGAAGCGTTGCAGACGGCAGTGTAAAAGAATACGTGTGCGGAAGTCTATGCGAAACACAAAGTACACAGTTCGGAGAATGACAGTTTGGTAAAACATAGAAAACGCAGAGATGGAGAGATAGAGACACAGAAAGAAAACAACTCAGTTCTATTTCAAAATAATGACACTCTGTACATATTTCGTGCTTAGTGAGCACCTTTTATACAAGCCCTAACTATTGGGTTGACACAAGTACTAACAGTACTTGACTACAATTCCACTTACATCCGAACTGGCTGTCTCCAATTCTTCTTCAGTCTTTAGGCCTTTGACAATGTCAGACCACGTCTTGGTCTTGGCCTTACCTCCCCCTAATTCGGTTGTTCTCGGCTTTTCCCTACGATTACGACCCTTGCTCTCTTCATCGGCTTCTTTAGCTGGCCCGAAATCAAGTTCTTCATCCAACTCCGCATCACGGTCACTTCCGCCGCAATGATCACCTCTGCTCCGAGGTGATGCAACCCATGCTCACCCGAGAAATGCCGCAACTTGTTGAGACCAAGAGGCTTGGTGAAAAGGTCGGTAACTAGTCGATCCGTCGGAACATACGCTAGTTCGACTTCACCTGAAAGGACCCGCTCACGGACAAAATGGTAATGCACCTCAATGTGCTTGGTCTGGGCGCGGAATACAAGGTTTTTTGCGAGGTGGATACTGCTAAGGTTGTCTCAATAGATCTTCGTCGGATCAGACACCTCCACATGCAGATCCCGTAATAGTCGTTTCAGCCAAATGACTTCGCACGTAGCGATAGTCGCCCCTCGATATTCGGCCTCCATGCTCGAAAGTGCTACTATCGGCTGCTTCTTGCTACTTCACGCAATTGTTGCACTGCCTAATGAGACGGCGTATCCGGATGTGGATCTATGATCACTGGCGTTTCCGGCCCAATCGGCATCCGTGTAGCCAACCATCTGTTTGGCTACGCTTGCTCGATACAGCAACACCATGTCTTTCGTGCTGTGGACATATCGCAATATCCTTTGTGTGCACTGAAAGTGTTTGGCCGTAGGCTGCGACATGAACTGATTGATCAGTCCGACCGGGTAGCTGAGGTTTGGCCTGGTGATCGTCAAATATATCAAGCTTTCGACAATCTATCAAAACCGTGTCGGGTCGCATGCCTTTCCCGAATCTCGGCAAAGCTTTGTGTTTCTATCTAGAGGGGTCGAGATGGGCTTACAATTGACCATCCCAAACTTGAAGAGCATATTCAGCGCATAATGATGCTCGCTGATCAATATGCCTTCGGGGGCACGGATCACTTCGATCCCGAGGAAGTAATGAAGGTCTCCAAGATCCTTCATTTCAAATGATGCCGCAAGCTGAGCCTTTACACGACGGATTTCATCCAGGTCGGCACCGGCAATGACTAAATCATCAACATACAATAGAAGGCTAACCGATCCATATTGACCTTGTCGAACAAATAGTGAAGAGTTCGATTTCGACGTCGTAAACCCCATCCTACGCAACTGGTGCGTAATCTTCACGTTCCAGGCTCGTGGGGCTTGCTTAAGTCCGTAGAGTGACTTCTTCAGTCGGCAAACTGCCAAAGTTTTCATTCGGGGGGTTGTACCATGTACACCTGTTCCTTAAGATCACCTTGTAGAAACGCATTCTTTACATCCATCTGATGTAAGTGCCACCCCTTTGCCGCAGCTACGGTTAGCAGAACACGCACGGTAGTCATCTTCGCAACCGGTGCGAAGGTGTCGTCATAATCTACGCCGTGCTTCTGCGCGTAGCCTTTCGCAACCAAATGGGCCTTGTATCGATTGATTGAGCCGTTGGTATTGTATTTCACTTTATACACCCACCTACATCCGATCGGCTTTACACCCTTCGGTGTGCAAACCAGATCCCAAGTCTCATTATCAGTCAAAGTACGCATCTCTTCCTCCATCGCGGCATGCCAGTTGGCGTCATTCTCCGCTTCTACGTAGCTCTCTGGCTCACGCACTTCCGCCACTCATGTCATGTACACGTAATGGTGCGGCATGTACTCATTATACCCGTATCTCTTTACGGGGTTCTTCTAGTGGGTAGATCAGTGCAATTCATGATTACCTGATTTCACAACCTTTTCAGCTAATGTCGACCTCTTCCGTGGAGGTTCCTTTTCAGTTTTTCCGTAGTCAGACTCGCTCTGATCTGACTCAGCATTGTCGAAATCGTACTCCAACATCTTTTTCTTCCCTTTCTCCTTGCGCGTAAACCGTCTCTTCGGTTCTTTAGGCGAGGACATCACAGCTGAGTCTTCACTACTCGTGTCTCTTCATTTGGTTGGCCATTTCGGTCCAACCCCTCATTCGGCCCACTTAGCCAAAATGAGATCGGACTCTCTCTCTCAGAGCTCCAATGTCCTCATCATGCTGAGGCATCTCAGCCTCTCTAACTTCTTCTTCAGAATTCGGAATGGAGTCATGAGATAGTGGAGGGGAAGGCAAGTACCACTAAGCAGACTCGTCGAGCACGACATCTCGACTTACGCGCACTTCCTTTGTTCGGGGGTGGTAACACTTATACCCCTTTTGCTCATCTAGATAGCTGACTAAGATGCACTTTTCGGCTTTGGCGTCCAACTTCTTCCTCTTTTCCTTCGGCACATGCACATATGCAATGCTACCGAAAATCCTCAAGAGTGCCAAGTTTGGATTCTTCCCGAAATACAATTCATGTGGCAACACTCCTCAATTAGCAGAAGTCCGATTCTGCAGGTAGACAGTCGTCCTCATGGCTTCAGTCCAATAGAATTTCGGCATATGCTTCTCTACAAGCATTGCCCTGGCCGCTTCTTCGATTGTCCAATTCTTCCGCTCGGCCACGCCGTTCTACTGCGGCATGTATCTACACGAGAATTCGCGTCGAATTCCCTCCATCTATAGATAACTCATGAATTGGTCGGAGAAGTATTCCTTCCCACAATCGGACCGTAGACCTTTGATCTTATGGCCTGTTTCCCTTTCTGCAAGGCTCTTCACCTTAAGGAAACATGCGAAGACTTCGCTCGTCTTCACGATCGTGCATACCCACGTGTGCTGAGTGAAGTCGTCGATGAAGGTTACAAAGTAACGACTTCCACCGAGACTCACATTTTGTGCCGGACCCCACACATCCGAATGGATCAAATACAACGGATTTCGACTACGATTATGCTCGTTGGGGAATGGAAGTCAATGTTGTTTTCCCATCTGGCAGGCTTCGTAGACTTGGCCATTCCGGCCTCGAAAATTCGGCAAGCCGAACACAATTTTACTTTGTCTGCATTTCACAAAGCCACGGGAAGTTAATATGGCCAAACCGCTTATGCCACAGGTCGATGTCCAACTCGACTTTTTGCCCTTTTGCAAACATAGCAGTGCCCACATTGTTGGTTTCGAGGATAAACATCCTCACTTCACGACGCCCTTGCGCGATTACTTTGCCTTCCTCTTCTATGAAGCAGCCAAGATGCGTGAGTCGAACTTCCATACCTTGGTCGACGATCTGTCCGACCGAGACAAGGTTCTTGGTTATTGTCGGGACGTGTAGCGCGTTCAAGATTTTCCCTTTCTGCCCGTCATGGCTGAGGGGAACTTTACCGACATGTTAGATGGTATGCGGAGTGTCATCTCCAGTTTCGGCCACTCTTTGCTTTTTCGGCTTCTCCAAGTACAAGAACCATTCCTTGTGACTCCTCATATGATTTGATGCTCTGGAATGAACATACCACACCTCGCTTGATTTCGAGGTGTTCATGGCCATTGAATTGGCCTTGTGCTTCATTACGAAGGTAGGGTCCGAACTATTTCCGGCTCGTTCGGAGTCCTCAGTGTAGTGTGACTTTTGATGCCTTCCTGCGTCTCTTCTGCTTGATCTGTCTTTGTCCGAATCGGCTTTCTTTTTCTAGCACTCACTCTCCTTGTGGCCTTTCTTGCCACAATACAAGGATTCTGTCACGGCCTTCTCTTGCTAGCTTCTAGCGCCATGACTCCCCCTACTTCCGGAGGGTTAGGAATTGTTGCCGACATTTCAATTATGCCATCCATTCTGCTCTTTTCGGCCGCCTCCATTGCGCACTGATCCGCCTCGTTCGCCACGACCACGGGCCTATCTCCCTCCGTGTACAGCATCTTGCCGTCGGCGTGCGTACTTGTCAACGCACCCGCGTGATTTTCCTCCACAAGCAACATTGACTGAAGCTCAAAGAACGTAGGAGGATTCTCCCTCGTACAGAATGCCGTTCGGAAAGCTTCGAACTTTGACGCTAACCCACCAAGAAAAACTTGTGCCATCTCATCTTCCTTGACATTCACGTTGATGGAGGCGAGAGAGTCGCAGATTTCTTTGATCTTAGAGGTATAATCAGCCATCGACATATCTCGTTGTCGAACATTGCTCAACTCCTGCCTGAGTTGAAGCTTCCTGGATGTGGTGCTAGCGGTGAAAATCTTCTTGAGATTCGCCCATGTGTCCTTTGGTGTCTTCGCATCCCGAATATGGCTCAATAGCTGGTCACTCACACAGGACGCAAAGCAGTAGAGAACTCTACTTGTCGCCTGTTCCCAAGTTGAAAAATCCCTATGTGTCGATTCGGGTGTTGTATCATTATCTCCTTCGACATAACTCCAATTGCCATGACCAAGCAGGTACTGGTGCATCTTGTACGACCAAGATGCATAGTTGCTCTTGTCGAGCTTCTCAGTCAGTAGCGAGCTTCCCATTCCTCTGTCCATGTTGCTGTCTTATCTTTTCCGAAGGCCAAGAATAACAACTCAACTATGTCTCTGTCACAAGATTTTATGTCGGTTACAAAGGACTTCAACCCTCGCGCTCTGATATCATGTAAAAGAATACGTGTGCGGAAGCGTATGCGAAACATAGAGTACACAGTTCGGAGAACGACAATTTGGTAAAACACAGAAAATGCAGAGATGGAGAGGGAGAGGGAGAGACAAAGAGAGAGAACAAAAAACTCATTTCTATTTCAAAATAAGGACACCTTTTATACAAGCCCTGACTATTGGGCTGACACAAGTACTGACAGTAATTGACTGCTCATAAATGAGCCTACTACACTAACTCCCAAAATTATTCCTTACGAGGAATACCATACTAACGGCCTTTCGGTTTACGCTCCGATACGGCCACGTTATGCGTACTGTTTTACACACGTAGTCTACGCACTGGGTTACGCACCCAACAAGCAGTTTACCTGATAAATTTATCGTCGTCGAAAGCAATTAGGTTCGAAGTGCCACAAGCACTATGGAGTGGCAAACATCCGACCTATAACAGACGTCGTATATTCAGATGTGAAACCTGTGCATTCATCCCCAGGGAGTAGAGGACCAAGTTGGCACCCCATGCAACAAAATGCATATTTCTCGGTTATGGAACCGATGGGGATTTCGACTATAGGTTATGGGACCCAGAGAACCAGAAGTTGATCCAAAGCAGTGATGTAGTCTTCAATGAAGACTCTATTCTCTCTGAATGGACCCAATAGACTACAGTGGGCAAAAAGGTCACTTTTGAAATCGACAAAGACGTCGTAGAAAGACCGACCCACTGGGCCGAATCGGCAATTTGACAAACAATCGAAATGGACTGAGCCAACACCACCCCTACCGACCCTGAATCGGCAAGAGATCCATTAGTTGAAAATGGGTCGACTACGCAATTGACAAGAACTAACAAAGACAATATGTCCAAGGCAAAAGTTATGTCAATCAATCCCAAAGAAGGGGAGGATGACGTGACACCACCGAAATCCCTCTACAGGGGGGGAGTCATCCAACAGGACTCCTAACATCAGTGGTTCATCAAATATCGATCGCCTGACAAAGCTGATTGAAGGATCCGAACCAATCACTTTGGCACCCAAGAGATCTGGACGAGTTCGAAGGCCAATAGAGTTCTATCGACCAGGCCTCGACGACGTCAACTACACCGATGTAGGCGAACCAAGCACATATGAAGGAGCTATGGTTGCATCGGACGCCGATACATGGCTACAAGCCATGCAATCCTAGAAGGACTCGATTCGACAGAATCAAACATGGGAGCTAGTTGAACTACCAATTGGAAGGCAGCCGCTATCCTGCAAATGGGTCTTCAGGTACAAATATGTATCTGATTCAGAAAAGCCCAAATACAAAGCTCGGTTCATCGCAAAGGGATTCAAAATAGAACACAAGGTCGACTACGATTAGATATTCTCTCCAGTAGTCAAGATGACCACCCTTCAGCTCCTACTCAGGGTCGTAGTGACAGAAGACCTAGAGCTTGAGTAGTTGGACGTCAAGACGACATTCTTACACGGAGATCTGGACGAAGACATCTACATGTCTCAACTGGTAGGCTTCTCGGTGATGGGGGAAGAAGGTCACCTCGTATGTCGACTTAAGAAAAGCCTGTATAGCTTAAAACAAGCGTCGAGGATGTTGTACCAAAAGTTCGACACCTACATCTGACAACTCGGTTACAGTCGGTCTCACTCCAACCCATGTTTATATACTCGGCAACTATCAGATGAGTCCCGGATCTATCTGATCCTATACATCGACGACATGCTGATTGCAAGGGGCAATCAAGCCGAAATTGGAAAGCTAAAGCGGAACCTTCACGAAAAGTTCGCGATGAAGGAACTCAAACAAGCCTGACACATACTGGGCATGAGGATCGAGTGAAATCGGACGACGAAAACTCTCTGACTCTCCCAGTCTGACTACATCCGAAAGGTGTTGAGGTGATTCAATTATGGAGAACGCGAACACCGCTTCCGATGTCGATCCGACTATCAGACAGAGACTCTCCTTTACCAGATAAGGAGAGAGAGCTTAACAGAAAGATACCCTACGTATCAGTCGTAGGAAGTATCATGTACGCGATGGTGGCCACTTGACTCTATCTTGCATATGTCGTAGGGGTCGTCAGCTGGTACACGTCAAACCCAAGATGGAAGCATTGGGAGGCCGTCAAGAACATCTTAGGTACCTAAGAGGGACCATAGATGCACAGTTATCTTTCGGATCAACAAACCCGACCAAAGTCGAAAGCTACACAAATTCCAACTACACCAGGAATTCGGACAATTGGAAGTTGACATCAGGCTACATCTTCACCTATGGTGGTGGTGCCATATCATGGAGGTCAAAACTTCAAGAGTGCACGAACCTGTCAAGCACAGAGGCCGAGCACATAACAACATCAGAAGCAGCTAAAGAAGCAATCTGGCTGCATTGACTGACTGCTAACTTCTCTATAACAAACCGAATCGACCGACTAGCGTTGACCATCTATTGCCACTCACAGAGCGCAATACACCTCATCAGTAATCCTTTCTATCATGCAAAGACAAAGCATATTGAGGTGCGGTATAATCACATCCAAGAGCTCGTAACAGAAAAGAAGCTCGAAGTCCGAAAGATCGACACCGAGGTGAACATCGTTGATTGTCTGACAAAGCCACTCCCAAATCAACGCTTTGGAACACTAAGGACAAAGATGGGACTACGACAAGCAACTGAGCAAAAGAACGTCAAGCGTGGAACTGAAGGTAAGTCAAAAAGACCTGCTCGACCGGACGAGCCAACAAGGGAAAGTCAAAAGAATTGGAAGCACAGGAGCAAGCATGAGCTGACAACAAATGATCGACCGAAGGCCAAGAGTCAAAATCGAACATGAGGCGATCCAAACAAAATCGGACACGAACTGGCTCAATGCAAGATGTTGCAAACAAGTCAATCCAACTGATTCGGATAACTAGCCAAATCAAGTTAGATAACGACTTCACCTCTACCTATTTGGCTATATGCCGATTAACTTGTAACTATAACTTTAGATTAAAATTGTATTCTAGATTTACGGGGGAGATAACCCCATACAATTGTAAGTAGAAAGAGTAGTCCTTTTACAAGGGAATAGAAAGAGTAGTCCTCTAATGGAAGTTCTAACCTAACATTATAACAAATAATTCTTGTATCTAGAGTCTCTGAGAGTGTAAGAGTAACATAATAACGAGAGCTTCCATTAGATCTTCGAATTGTGTCTACGTTGCCCTCATTTCCTCTATCATACTCTCTCTGTTGTTTGTTGTGCACATAACCTACAGGTCCTCACATACTTCCCCCTACATATTGAACTCCATATCCTTCACATCCTTCTGTGTTGTTGGCCACCATAAGCTACTCTGCAAAACCTTTCGGGCCGTCGCATTGTCCACGAAGTGGCCTCCAATGATACCATAATGTGCGTCTTAAAGGATGGCGTGTTTCTCGAACTTCCGAACTGTTCGGCGCCATATTCCGTTCGTGCCTTTGTGGTATAACGTGTCGATTACGAGGCATAAGTTCCAACTACGGACGACCAAACGCTTCTTTCGTCAAGGGACAAGTAGTCGGGTGGAAGACCAATGCTTAGAAAGTGTAACATTTCGCCTATCCACCTATCTTCTGAATCCATGTTCGGAGGTGCGGAGGTGATTCCGAAAACTTCGGCGTCGAGAAGATCGTTGTATACGTTTTCGGTTGGTTTTCCTGATTCGAGATGACTGAGGTAGTCGGCCACCACATATTGTACCGTTGGGCGATGATGGATGTCAAATTCAAATTCTTGTAATAACAATATCCATCGAGCCAAATTTCCTATTAGCGATTGCTTTGTTACCAACTATAGGACGACAGAGTGATTGACGTTGTCGCGGTATTCCGCGAGCGCGTGTAGGATCCGAGGCGGGACCATGGGGGTCTTGGACTAGGGAGTAGAGGAGAAGGAATAAGAAACAAAATGGAATCTTAGCTCAAGAGGAGAAGAGGAAGAATAGCATATAAACATAGAATAGAATAGATGGAGGCAAGATACACCCACAAGACAAGAAACATCAACATGCTATATTAAGAGTTCACAAAATATTACAACCAATGGCGCATAGGCCACACCCAAAACAAGTACAAGAAAACCCTAACCAGATAAGTAATCAAAGAAGCATAGAAACCCTAAAAGAAACCCAAGAAGTAAACCCTAGAAGAAACCCTCAAAACCGAATAGAACCCCTCGACCTAAGTGGTATACCTCTCTCACTCAAAATAGGCAACCCCTTCACAAATGACCCCTCACTTCCTTTTATAGTAGTAAGGGGTGAGCACATTACAAGAGGGAGTCAAATCCCCTTTCCTTTAATGGGGAATATCTCCCTTGATCTTAAATCGTAGGGCCTTAACTCTCTCTCTCCTATCACATTCACTCTCAATGCCCACTACTCATTCTACTCTACAAAGTGCACATCACATTTATGCCTCTACGAACTTCGTGGTGCACCTTTAGCACCTTAGATTATTACCCTTCCCCTTTACATTTTGTTATCTTATTCTCATCATACAAATTTACAAGTGCATGTGCAATGTTGCACATCCCCATTTATTTGTCCCTCTCGGTTTTCTCACCGTAGCCGGAAATCTTCAAGACAACGTGGGAGAAGATAGTGTCGAAACTTGGTAATGTTGTAGATTATGTCGAGCACTTCTCTCTCCGTGGTCGAATAATTCCTTTTGCCAGCCGAGACACGTCAGCTAGCATAGTAGACTGGCCGGTACCAATTCAGAGGCATCATCTGTATTAAGTCACTCCCAATGGTCACGTTGAATGCGTGGACAAAAACATAGAAAGGTTTTGACCAATCGGGTGGTTGTACAATAGACACGTGAGACAACATGACCTATAGGGCCTTGTATGCTTCATCTTCTATTATTGTCCATCAAAAAGGCATTCTGTGAACCATCGCACGTAACGGAGCCACGAAATCGGCCTAGTTAGCGGAGCATTCAGTTGTGCCATCGAATTTGACCTAAAACCGGGTAAGGGCCTTTGCGGTGGTCACAGCCAGAGCAGCCAAGATGGTATTGACTTTATCTGGGTCCATTGTGGTCCCCTCTCGACTCACGATATGCTTGAGTAGGGCGCCGTTGGATACGCTGAACACTCATTTCGTCGAATTAAGCCTTACCCGAGCGTGCCGACAATGTTCCAAGCATAGACATAACTTGTCGAGATGCGCTAGTTGCCAATTGTAAACAACAAAATCATCTAGAAATACTTGCATAAAGGATGGAATATATTCACCGAAAATCCCGGTGATGATACGTTGAAATGTGGCAAGAGCCATCTTCAGACCGAACATCATTACTACTGCCACGAAAACACCCCACTCGGTAATGAATGTTATCTTCTCCTAGTCCTCGAGGTGCATTCGGATCTGATTGTGTAAAAAGATTCGTGTGCAAAAGCGTGTGCAAAAGACACTGAGTACACAGTCGGTTATTTGGAAACTTGACAATTAGGTAAACACAGAGAATATGAGAGATAGAGAAGCAAACAAAGAGAGCAAACAACAAAACTCGTATTCAACAATAATCAAATCTTTGTACATACACCGTGCTCAGTGAGCGCTTTTTATACAAGCCCTGGCAAGTGGGCTAACACAAGTACCATCAGTACTTGAATGCTCATAAATGAGCTTGACACTAATTCTACCTATAATATTCCTATTTACTAAATAGGAATATAGGCCTCCAACGGCCTACCGAATTCCATCCGATTCAACATCCCCGAATCGAACTCTATTCGATTCGGCTCTCGACTCTCGACTCTCGGCTTCTTCAGCCGATTCGAACCTAGTCAATCGATCTTCAACCAATTCGGCCCATGTTGAGCTTGTATCTCCACACTCCCCCTCAAGCTCAAGTTGAGGTCCCTCCGTGTTAGCTCTGGTTAGTTCGTCATTCCAACCTCTCTTGGTGTCTAGACGCCTCGCTTGTGCTCCTTGTCCAGTCCGCTCCTCGACTCGTCTAGTTCCACGCACCTCGACCCCAACGTTCTGCTTGTCTGCTACTCAAGCCCTTCTCAACTCCCTCGTTGTCGTGGTATTGGCGCCCCTCGAACCATCGGCTCCTCCGTCTCGGTGTTGGTTTCAACTGCCTTCTTGTCCGCTTGGCCTTTGTGTGATTCGGCTTATCTGAATTACCTTCCTCAATCAAATCAGCTAGTACCGATTTGTTCTAGCTCTTATCTGAATCAACTATTTCCGATTCGTCCTTCTTCAGGCCCTTGACCACATCTGCCCATGTCTTGGTCCTTTTCAACTCTATCGCCTCGCTCGGCTCTACCTCCCCTTGGTTTGATTGGTTCTGGCTTCAACTCTCTTTTCCGGCCACTCCCCTTGCATCTGGCTATTCTCCACTTAGCTAATTCTCTTCCACCAACACCCGCATAACAATGATTGCATTCTTCCTAAATTAAAAATGTTGTAGGAAAACAAACTAGTTAAATTAATACATATTTTTTGTTTCATATTTGTAATACTCTATTAAAACGCTTACATGGATGTATCACTGTTAAGATATTTGAAGACAAAGGATAATAATCAAGAGTATAAATGATGCCATTTTACAAAGGACTATTGACAATGTTGTGGTTGTATTAGATCAATATAAGATTTAATTTCACTCATACATGTTCAGATAGAATTATTTGACACAACAAAAATGGTTATTCTAAAGGTTTTCACAATATGATAGGAATCTATTTTGTAAGTTATTTTATTGTACAGGAAAGTAGTCACAAGTGCAAGACACATAAGAATACATAATCTGAAATGAGGCCAAAGTTGCTACTACTTTTGAAAATGATATTGTCTTACACAAACACACACAGTTTCCCTCTACTGCACGAGATCATCTACACTCTCCATTTCTTTACATGGTATCAAATTGTGTGGTAGTATGAGAAAAACTTGTTCAACTGTGTTGTGTCCCATGCCCACGATCAAACAGAACCGGCTCAACAACATAGAAAAAAAACGACACCATGAACACTCAGTTGGGAAGTGCTCTTCCTACTGAGAAACTCGATAGGTCGAACTTTGCATCGTGGGAATACAAGATGCATCAATACCTTGTTGACCAAGGCTATTGGAGTTACATTGAAGCAACTCAAGAAAATCAATCCAACCTGGCTTACATCTTATTGTTAGCTTTAGGAGACTACTTCCTTCACCACTTGAAATAATACGGTTCATTGTATTGTACACACTTTTTCTACTAACACAAATTACCTTATATAGCACACTGATGTTAAGATCGTCAACATCACTATTAAGTAACATCATTAGACTAGACCTTTCTATGACAAGATCATCTTCTAACCTGCTCATGGATACGAAACTATTACGAAGATTATTTACTAGTACAGATTTTATGTTTGCATTGAGACCATCAGAATCAACTAACTCCTTTATCGATGGATCATTTAGTATTTCATAAAGTACTACCTTCTTGTCTTCATTGTTGATGTGCTTGGTCTAAACATTGAAGTAGTCTAGAACCTTTCTCTCTATGATAGTAGTCTTATTACTTCCATTCTCAATGGTTTTCAGACCTACATTGCAACTAATACTATCCTTACCTTTAGTGAATGTGTCTTTCTTATCCTTTAAAAGTTGACAATGTTTCCTTTTTTCTCTGCCCAATACTTTCATATCACTTGTTGTGTATTGATAACGTCATCCCTATCCTGATGATCCATGAGGGTTGTTGGTAAACACCCTCCTCCTTCCATTTGGCTTGACATATTCATTAGTAAATTGAAACAAAAGAAGACATGTAGCTAGTTACTATACCACATGCAAACCGGTTATTGACAGGAGCGATCCCACCATTTGCAAGAGCACACAGTGGCAGTAAGTTTATGTTTGCTGTAGCGGAGTGAAAGCTACTCAACCATCGTCATGAATGAATAGTGATGACTATTTGCAACAACAATACACAAGTTATTCTGCAATACACAAGATTATACACAACAATACACAAGATAATCAACAGACGAAGATGTAGATGCAATGGCTACCAGTCGGCGTGAACACTTATTGCAATCCAGGACCGAACAGGGGCGACAACTAAGCTTAAGATGGCCGCAATGGAGAAACTAACTCAGTCGGATTGAACAGTGGCAACAATCAAGAACCGAATAGTGGCGGCAACTAAGAGTACAATGGTGAAAATAGAGGAGTGTACTCCGTCGAATCGAACAGTAGCAGCAATCCAGGACCGAACAGTGGTGCCAACGGAGCATACAATGGTCGCAATGGAGGAACTAACTTATTCGGATCGAACAGTGGCAAAAATCCAAGATTGAAAAGTGGTGCCAACAATTTCGAAATTCCGTTGGTAAAATTCAGAAGGATCATGCAAGAAGCCAATATCATCTTCTAGCCATAATCTGCGAATCCAGCAAAGCAACACTTTTCTTTTAACTTTAAATCGAACCGGCAACAATCTTGATGAATCACTGGCAAGAAGGTGCTTTGCACTTTTCTTTCCACTAGAGGAACTAACTCAATTGGATCGAACGGTGGCCGCAATCTGGAACCGAACAGTGGCGACAGCTGAGAGTATAATGATGACAATACACAAGATTATTCACAACAATACACAAGATAATTGTTAAGAATTAGGTAATTAACTATGGGTTAATTAGTGTCTAGTTATGTGATTAAGTTAAGCGAAAGATTAAATGGTATGTGTGTATGTGTGTGCGAGGAAGAGAGAGGAAGTTAACACTTATGAACAACGAGACAAGATGGGGGATAATTAACTATATTAGAAAGCATCATCAAATACAAAAATACTCACAATGAGGTATATATACATCTCATGTGCAAAGGTGCACATGTGTGAGTAGAATATAGGTTCAAACGTGTAAGTCCTATATTAAATGAACATGGGAATGGAGAATCTACAATGTATCCCACTCAAGGCTTTAAGGTCAACACACTAATTAGATTCTCTCTAAGTAACTATTAAGTTACGCGTGTTTACTAAACGACTAAACTAAGTTGAGCTTGATATCTCAACTCGCCCCCTCAAGCTCAAGTGTGAGGCATCCAACATTTGGTTTTGCTTTTGGCGGTGTCGAGCTTTTGATTTTGGCTTTCAACGTCGGCATTTTCATGGTAGTTTCGGTTCCTCCCCCTCAAGCTGGTGATGAAGGCTTGTAGTTTGAAATGGGCGAAGGCTGACTGCTTCCACCCATCGTGGGTCACGAGATCTCAGGCTCCCGAGCTTGTGTTCGGGCCATGTACTCATTGTAGCTGAGCCGAGTGACGGGGTTCTTCTCTCTAGAAGAGCGTCGAAGTTTTTCACTCGCCGATATGAGTGCCTTTTGTACTCTGGGTGTCCGCATGATGGGTACACCAAAGTTATTGTCTAGTGAGGGGGCCGAACATCTGAATCATTGTCGTCGGGGTGTCGACTTCGTATTTAGGCATCTTACCTTTGCCTTTGTCCAAGTTCGGACTTGGCCGTGATGTGCTTTGGTTGCGTGAAGACTCATGTGGGCCACTTAGCTCAGTAGATCTTGGATTGTCCTTTCGTAAAGGACTTGGCGGAATATCGTCCTCCGAGTTGACATTCAACTCTTCCTCGGTTGGGTCGGGTGGAGCTGAATTAGGCTTATACCAAGATGCCGATTTGTCGAAGACTATGTCTCGACTCACCCGAACCGCTCGGGTCGAAGGGTTTTAGCACTTATATGCCTTCTTCACGAACGAGTATCCTATGAGGATACATTCCTCCGACTTCACATTGCGCTTCTGTCATTGTTCGTTCGGGATGCGTACATTTGCAATGCTTCCGAACACTTTGAGGTGCGATAGGATCGGTTTCCTTCCAACAAGGAGCTCGTATGGAGTAAGCTCATGTACTCCATTAGTGGTGCACCGGTTCATGAGATAGACGGTCGTAAATGCCACTTCAACCCAATAGAAGTTTGGCATGTGCTTCTCATGCATCATGGCGTGTGCTACCTCAAATATTTGCTGATTCTTCCTTTAGGCAATTTCATTTTGTTGGGTTGTGTGTCGGCATGAGAATTCTCTCCGAATGCCTTCACATTGGACGTAGGAGATGAATTTTTCGGAGAAGTACTCCTTGCCTCCATCCGATCGTGGGCATCTAATGTGCCGACCGATTTCTTTTCTGACTTAGCCCTTGAGCTTTTGGAAGTGGGAGAGCACTTCGCTCTTCTTCTTCATCGGAAAGATCCACGTGTAGCAGGAGTAGTCGTCGATGAAGGTGACGTTGTATCGGCATCCGCCGATCGTCGGCGTTTGAGCCGGTCCCCATACATCTGAGTGTATGATGTCATGGAGGCCTTTGCTTTCATACCTCTCCTTCGGAAATGGGAGTCGATGTTGTTTGTCAACTTGTCATGCTTCGCACACTTGGTCGACTCGTTTCGGCTCGAAGGTCCGAAGTCTGATGATGACTCTCTTTGATTGCATTGCTTGAAGTCATTGGAGGTTTATGTGGTGGATTCGTTTGTGACACAATTCAATGTTCTTCTTGGTTTTGAGATCTTGGACATACATGGCCGATTTCACCTCGTTCGAATCGAGTATGAACATTCAACCATCTTGTCGTCCTTTAGCTATGAGTCGGCCATCTTTCTCGATGAAGCATCCTTCGTTGTTGAAACGAACTTGCATGCCTTGCTCCAAGATTTGGCCAACTGAGACCAAATTCTTTTTTATTGTCGGAATGTGCAATATATTCTTGATGCAATTGTTTTGACCGTCGTTGACGAATGGAACGTTGTCGATGTGATGAATGGGATGTGTTGTGTCGTCTCCCATCTCTATGAAGTCGGGTCGGTCCGGCGTTTTTAAGTCACAGAACCACTCTTGGTGTGACGTCATATGATACGAAGCACCAGAGTCGACGAACCACACGTCTTCTGAGTTGAGGTTGTTCGTGGAGTCGGAGACTGACGTAGAGTTCACTCTATGTCTCATTATGAATAGACCAACTCACTTCTCTTTTTCCAACACTCCTCTTTGCGGTGGCCGATTTTCCCGCAATAGTTGTAAGTTGTGGGCCTTGTTTGCCGACCTTGCTCGGCATTGAAGCTCCCCTTTCTTCCAAAGGTTCCTCAATAGCTTCCCTCTTGTTGTTGAAGCTTTGGATCGAATCGACCTCTTCTACCGCCTCATCCTCATTCTTGGCCACCATCTGAATTTGAGAAGAACATGTGTCCTTCCGATGTCTTGCTTTTTGTTCGGACGTGGTTCTCTTCGACCAATAGCATTGATTGAAGGTCGAAGAAAGAAGTAGGGTTTTCCCTCGCTAAGATTGCCATCCTCAACGAGTCCAATCGTTGTGCGAGGCCCCCCAAGCATACTTGAACCATCTCGTCTTCGTCAATGTTTATGTTGATGGAGCCAAGCGAGTCGCAAATGCTCTTGATCTTGGTAGTGTAGTCTGAGACAAACATATCCTTTTGTTGAATGTTGTTCAACTCTTGTCAATGTTGAAGCTTTTGGGCGGTCGTGTTGGTGGCAAACATCTTCTTCAAGTTCTCCCACGCCTCTTTAGGTGTCTTGATGTCTCGAATGTGGCTAAGCATGTGGTCGTGGAGACATGTTGCCAAGCAATACATTACCTGACTTGCTCCTTGCTCCCACGTTGGGTACTTGGTGTTTGTGATGTCGGGTTTGTTTTCGAGTGCGTCATTGATGTAGCTCCAATACCCTTGGATGACAAGGTATTGGTTCATCTTGTACTCCCAAGATGAATAATTCCTCTGGTCTAGCTTTTCACTAGGGAGCGAGGTACCCATTTGTGTGTTCATGTTATTGTAATGTCTTCCCTTTTGTCTTTTCTTCCTTTGATCACGTACACGTGCTACGTAGCGGCACTACAATAGCCGATAGCCGGATTTGTCGTCGGCGTCTCAAACACACAATCATGGAGTCGGGTGGGCTTAGTGGATTTTCTAAACCACACGCTCTGATACCATGTTAAGAATTAGGTAATTAACTATGGGTTAATTAGTGACTATATATGTGATTAAGTTAAGCGGAAGATTAAGTGTATGTGTGTATGTATGTGAGAGGAAGAGAGAGGAAGTTAACACTTATGAACAACAAGACAAGATGGGGGATGATTAACTATATTAGAAAGCATCATCAAATACAAAAATATGCACAATGAGGTATATATACATCTCATGTGCAAAGGTGCACATGTTTGAGTAGAATATAGGTACAAACGTGTAAGTCCTATATTAAATGAACATGGGAGTGGAGGATCTACAATGTATCCTACTCAAGTACAAAATCCTATTTAAGGCTTTAAGGTCAACACACTAACTAGATTCTATTTAGGTAACTACTAAGTTACGTGTATTGACTAAACGACTAAACTAAGTTGAGCTTGATATGTCAACAATAATCAACAGACGAAGATGTGGATGCAATGGCTACCAGTCAAAGCAAATAGTTATTGCAATCCAGGCCCGAACAGTGGTAAAAACTGAGTGTACAATGGCTGCAATGGAGGAACTAACTCAGTCAAATTGAACAGTGGCAACAATCTAGAACTGAACAATGGCGGCAACTGAGAGTACAATGGTGACAATGGAGGAGTGAACTCCGTCGGATTGAATAGTGGTAGAAATCCTGGACCGAACAGTGGCGGCAACGGAGTGTAGAATGGCGGCAATGGAGGAGTGAACTTAATAGGAGCGAACAATGGTAGTAATTTAAGCCTAAATAGTCACAAAGTGATGGCCAACGTGATGTGGCAATGGATCATGCATAATGGACCTAGGAATTTGGTATATAATTTATGGTTCACATTTCCATTTATGGTGCACGTTTATATAATTAAAAAATTCTAATGCTTTCATTCATTGTACAAAAAGGACTATTTATCACTAGTAGCTTTTTGCATAGCTAATTAGCTATGTCACGAACATAGCTAATTGTTTCCACTCCCATGCTTTCACCCTTGTGCTAAGAGAGAACTCAGGTACGTTACTGGACAATGGATTACGAGATCCTGTATAAGTCAGAAACGATTGTTCAAAGGGTACACAAATGCAGACTAGGCCGGCTACAAGGTTGACATATGACCAACCTGGAGATTATTTTTCTCCCTTGGTATTGGAGCTATCTCCTGAAGTTAGTGGGACAATGGATTACGAGATCCTGTATAAGTCGGAAACGGTTGTTCAAAGGGTGCACAAACGCAGACTAGGCTAGCTACCAGGTTGACATATGATCGACCTGGAGATTATTCTTTTCCCTCGGTATTGGAGCTATCTACTGAAGTAGCAAAAAACATCTGATTGTCAAGCACAGAAGCCAAGTATAGGGGCGCGGCCATTGCAGCCTATGAAGTCGTTTGGCTCGAACGAATATTGAAAGATCTAGTGTTCCTATCAAGGATACAATTTCCCTTATTGGAACAACATCAACATTATTCATCTAGCTCGGAACTCGGTGCCCCACCCGTGCACAAATCATATCAAAGTGCACTATTACTTCATAGAGAAGACGTTCAGGGTGGCAATGTTGACCTGCAGGATAGAACACATTAACACAAACCTTCAAGTAGTCAACATCTTCACAAAAGCCTTAAGATTCCACAAGCTCAGGCAATTTATGTCGGACCTTGGTCTAATGATATCCGCATTGTCGAGCTTGAGGGGGACTACAACATAATTGACCAGTACAACACAACAACCAAGTAGCAGTCGATCAAAGGAGTAGTCGAAGTAGCAACACAACTGACCAAGGGGAGTTGAAGCACGAAGCCAAACTTAGCAGTCGAACGAACAAACAGGTTAGTCGAACAAGGAGCACGAAGTAATTGGACGAAGGAGAACATATACCAATCGACTAGTTGAAGTTGACCCAACTGACCATTTGGACACAAAGTCAAGGAATTTAGAAACCCGAAATGACACAAACAGCAAGACGACTTTTCTGGCGACAGGAAGTTGTGTTTTAAGGGACGTGTTGAGAGTCAAACCCAACTTTCCCAATCTAATGGCTTTCACATTAACAAAGGACACACTAGGTTCATGCAGGATTTGTAAATAGTAGAAAGGGTTGCTACCCTAAGTTAGTTGGTATTTAAACCCGCTCTTTTGTAACCTAGTTAACGGTTGGATGTATTTTTGCTTGTAATCGTTTCTTGCTAATACAATTTCTTGTTCTCTATCTCCGTCTGTCAAGATTCGAACCCTTGACATGACCATGTTATAATCGAGTGTCAAGTGTTAACCACACATCTAGCATATAATCATGTATATACTTCCTCATTGTAGGTTTTAGCAAGCATCATGTGCATAATTTCTCCCTCGTATTATTTACACTTGGCACATGCATGTGTACCTACTGCCTACATGCTCTATTATATCAGATGCATGCAACATGTATGCATGCCACTTAGTATAAATAGTTGAGTTCACCTTGAAGGAATTCAAGGTGAACAACGCCAGTCATGGACATATCAATCTAGTATATTCTCGTTTCGCCCATCTTCTCTCCTTAATCTTCATCTCTATCTTTATGCTCTTGTGTCATTCCGTCATCGCTCCGTCGTAGCCTCATCATCTGTGCTCTGTCTTAGTCCGCACTTGGTGTGTTCGTGACACCGTCTGTGTGTGTGTGTGTGTGACACACACACACACACACACATAGAGTTTCCTTTTGCTGCACGACATCACCCGCACTCTCCATTTCTTTACAATGGTCCACTAAGTTCTACGTTCAATACATACAGGATTTTCAATTTCATTCTTTCTTCGTCTTTCATTCTCCTTTGTTGTTTTCATAGGTCATCATGGCTAGACCCATTGTAATGTTTTTAGCCTAATTATTTCGTCATGTATACAAAATTTCTACTAATGAAGAATAATGTTTTAGAGAAAAAAAACAATACATAGCGCACTTCAAGTCATGCATGCTACCACATGATCGTCACTAGATATTCTTACAACCATTTGAATGCTAAGATGACAATATCATATTACATTGTTAATACAAACAAACATTGCATCCTAAAATATCTTGGTGGCTAAAAGGAGAATTTTGTTTAGAGAGATTAGGAGTTCAATATATGTACCTTGTTCCTTTTAAGCTTATGACAATAGCCTAATTTGTTCATTTCAAACCAACATCTAGGTGTGTACAAAACTGGTAGTGGTTAACCCAAGCTATCATAAGTTCTCCCTTTGGCACATGGTTTAAAAACAATTGCTAAAATTCAATAAGGGCATTGCCTTCATACAAAATATATGAGCCAAGTCCGATTTGGTGTTCAGCATGTCAATACCGAAATATTAAGAGGTCATATATATTGTCCCCCTTTTTCAACATGTATGCCAGATCTAAATTAATTTTAATTTATAGATATCATGTTGCCTTCATACAAAATATATGAGCCAAGTCCTATCTGGAGTTCAACATGTCAATACTGAAATATTAAGAGGTCATATATATTGTCCCCCTTTTATCAACGTGTATGCCAAATCTAAATTAATTTTAATTTATAGATATCATGTTGTTGTAGCATGTTCTAGGACACATACAAACATGAATTTTGCATCTATTGAATGCTAACTAAACCTACATATCTACAAATATAGCCATTTACAAACAAACTGAACAAATTTAGTTATTGGTCAATACAATCGAATAACCTTTGAGAAACACACAATAATGGGATCTAGACCATGTCCACACTCCCTGTTGGAGACATGTGGACATGATTGTCTCTTGTTTGATGGATGATTCTATAGTGCATGAAAGGTGACATTGAAAAGAGCAACATTAGTGATAGTCACGGAACTACTACCATACACACTAGTTGCATCAACAACATCAATGGTGATGTGAATGAGGAATACAAACATAAGGATTATCTACAAAAAGTTTTTGTTTTGGGACATAATGTATGTTGAAAACTATGTAGCTACTTGAAACATTCATACTTACAAGTGAGGTGCTTGCAAATCTCATCGCACAACACTTTCCAATCTTCATTATACGTCGCATTGTGGTCTGGATGGTAATGAAGGATCGCCTTCTTTAAGCTTTGTTTCACATGCTCTTTGGTATCAAGATTGGGTATAATATTCCTCGTCAAATCTGGGTGTGCATACTCATTATACAGAAACATGAGGAAAGATTCTGCACTCTTGTTAGCTTCTTCAGAAAGTTTGTTGATTTTGATCTTCAATCTTTGCACTATATGCTCTCTACTCTTTTCATATTCCACTTTCTCCTCTTGGACTACTTTCTCTTGATGCTCTTGCACCTTCTCTAATGAGTATTTGTACCAATCTGATTGCTTGATCCGGGGTGACATGACCGTGTGAGCGAGCCTCACGCATTGGAAGTGGTACTTGTGCGCAGTACTTGCCATCTTATTAACATCTCCATATACCTTTCCAATCCGATGCATGGCAATTGCCTCCATCTCCATGTCCTTTCCATGTGTTGCAATTGAAGCTTGCCGATAATAGTCCAATGAATCTTTCACCCTATCCATGTTAAGATCCTCATCGTCCATTAAAGCTTTGGATAGAGCTTTGTCACCCAGCGCAAGGTTTCGCAGGCCTTCACATATGCAATGGTGAATAGAGACAGAGATCTCGAGCATGTGAACCTCTTCTACTAAGTTCTTGTATTCTTCTGTTGCGGCTAAATGCGGTAGATGCGAGATGGTTTTCCGTAAGGGCACATCACAATCATGGAGCAACCGTGCACAAGCAGCATAGTCAATGTTGCTTTTATCAGGTAGTTGTTTGGTTAGAGCCTCGTTAAAAAGTGCCTCTGAGTAGTTCTTGAATGCTCGAATTATTAAGGGAGCTTCAATTTGCTGAAGATGGCCATGATTGTTTTGAGGTGTGAAAGATGTAAGATGGTCCGAGAAAGCATCACAAAGGTATTGGAGGAGGGGAGAATGAGGAAACCGAAGAAGGAGAGATGTGTCAGTGATCCATTTGATGAAATCGGTGACAGAAAGGATGAGCATATCTATCCATGCCTTTGGTTTGCATGGATGATTAGCATCAATCTCATTCGTACCATAGCGGAGCGCAGCAACAAAGTTCCGCACGGCCTCAGACACATAGAATTTCAGGGTGATCATGGCTTGATGTGGATCTTGAAGATCTTCTTCTTTCTGGACAGGAATCAACAACGTGTGCTCAACATAAGTTCGGCAAAACAGATAGCCAAGAGAAGCAAGGTTCTTGGAACAAGAAGCTCTTTCATCTGAAGAAGTGCTAGCAGCCATGGCTTGGTGGTAAAGGTCTTTCGCACGATCTAGTTTGGCTTTCCTAAGGACAGGGCCGAATGAAGTCGACAAGGATGGATCCGTGAGTTGCTTGTAGACCTTGTTCCCTTCTTTACGGAGCTTCTCGCTAGGGGTGGGAGCAGGTATGCTGGTGGATGCCATGGCTATCTCAGAATCTCCCTCGCGAGTGTCAGTCGTGTCTCTAAGCGCGTCTTTTGTCACAGGCGAATGAAGGGGGGAAGCAGTCGAGTGAAGTATAGAAGAAGGAAGAAGAAGAAGAAGAAGAAGAAGGCGACCAAGGCGTGAAAGTATGAAATTAAGTTTATGTATTTATTTTTCTAGGGTTTACATACTTTCTGCTCTATTTATTTAAATGTGAATATTAAAATGGTTATGGTTAACACTTTGTACTTTATTCTCCCTATGTTGTTTTAGCTCTAAGATATACCTACCTACTCTCTTTTTATCCGGGGAATCTAATAGTTTGGAGAGGGTCCTAGTATGTCTTGGTATTTCGCCCTTATCTCGGCATAAGTTGGACACTTGCATGTAAAGTAATACTCATACTCTATCTCTATGCGACATAACCTACATAGTCTTTCCTCTCTAAGGACTCTATTAGCATGACCATTCTCAATCTCAAGTTGGTGAGATGATATCCTAAGTTGTCCAGTGGCTACCCTTAGCGCATTTGATAAGAATGTATCTAGATATTTTGGTCGTGTAATAAAACCTAACATAGAGAAGTGCATGAAGTCTTCCTTATAGTACAACATTTTAGATGGGAGTGACTCTCGTGGGGTGATCCATTTATATCGGGTGTAAATTTGCCATATTTCTTGGCGTACTACTTTATTATGGTCCTAATGAGAGATTAAAGTTTGATCAGTTCCATGGTTGTACTTAAGGGGAGGTAGGTTATTAATGTCTATCCCATTGTATTTATTTTAAGAAAACATATCCTTCCATTAGTTTTAAAATGCATATCAGCTACAAAATATAAAATGATGGAAAGGAAGTGATTATCCTTCCCCAACCCGTCTTGTTTAAGACAATGGCTAGCCATGAATCCTTCGTTTGATAGACTTGATTGAGCGCTAAGTCCTCAATAGTTGAAACATACCATGAATTTGCATATGCTCAATGCAAATCAATCTTCCTCATCATGTTCATATTCAACATATCCAGATACCACCTTTGGGTCATCTAATCCTTGACAAACTTTACATGCATACCACCACATTTACAATGACCAAGCATCATCTATTTCCCATATTCAACGTAAAACTCAAGCAAAGAATTGTGGTATAGAGGTCATTTTGTATGCCTCAATCCATGATTTCAGCATGTATGGACATGCCTTCATGTAAAGCCATGTGATCGACACCCACATTGAGGGATCTCAACCCATCGAACAGTTTATATGTATATGATAAACTTCCACGTGCTGCATACATATCAACAGTGCTTCTAATGAGCATATCCAAGTTGATACCTAGTTGAGCGATGGCAATATGGATTTCTTTTCCTTTCTTTTAAATCAGATGTGCTCGACCATGAAAATCACAACTTGAATGCAATATTTCAAGAGCAATGAATCCATCCATCACATAAGAAATGGAATTATTCTGAATGCATATGTAAGAGCATCCTCCCCCCTCCTGTTTCAATGACTCCATCCATCTCATAAGAAGAAATGGAATTCTGCATACATATCGTTTAGCATATTAGTGATTACAAGATCATGTTCCAAACCTTGTTTTCAGATTTCACTTCTTATCCTTTTTTTACTACTCGAAGGGCAAAATTCTAGATAAAACATGTTGCCATTATTCCTTTTGATATAAAACAAGCCTAAGTTCATTCAAGATTCTTAATGTCTATGCCATTTGCAAGTAACCAACTCACTACAGCGTTATATCAAGAGCTAGTATCTCCGGACGCATATAGGGATCAGGATGTGTCAAAAGCTGGACGGGGTATCCTATCTTGTGGTTGGCTATGTATCCTATGAATAAAAACTACAAGTTGGAAAAGAGATTCTACTAACATCAGGGGCAAATTGAACTCTATGCTAATAATGTCATGTGGTATTGTCGATTTGCTTCAGAGTTGAAGTGATAACATCGTCACCAAAGGTCTCTCTAATTGCACCCACACGAAAGATGGTAGACCTGGAGCCCATACTACTGATGCATACATGAGGGAAGGGTTCATTAATAAGTTGAAGATCCATCCCTTAGTCTATGGCGCTTGAAAGTATGCCTAGTGGCATTGTCTCTCTAAGAGTGAGAGGGATGCATACCCTCTCGTTAGCCTATCTTTGGCTGCTTGGGACATCGAGAATTTACCTAAACGAGCTAAAAGTGACTCCCAGATATACATATGATCTAACTACCTCAACTGGTTTATGAGAGAGGATTAGGTGACATTTACTCCTAACTTGAGACGATGTATGAAAGATAAGGACTTTAGTTTTGCTAGATTCACTACTAGTCCTCGTTGTGTGCAAAAATCATCTAGGGCATTAAGGTGCTTTTGTATGTTGTGTTCAAACTTCATACTCCGAGAGCAAAACTATGTCATCTGCGTAGAGTAAGAGACTAACTTGTGTACCCCCAATGGCTACTTCATTGCCTCCCTTACGAGCAATAAAATGAGTGATCTCATCAATGTAGATTCCAAAAAGAGTCAATGATAGGGGGCAACCTTGTTTTACACCAAAGGTGCTGGTGAAGCAATGAGATAGGCCACATGGGCATCTTACGAACCCAAAGACTTGCTCATATAGAGCCTAGATGGCCTAGATCATGTCATTTGGTATCTCCAAGTTTTTAAGCCTATCAAACCACCACTCCCTAGGAATTGTCATGGCAAGACTCGAACCCATGACTTTATGCTACATGGGTCGAGCTCTTACCATTAGATTATGAATTGTATTTTGTAGGATATTATTTTCATTTATACTTTATCATAGAAAATTGATGTATATTCCAGATCTCTCTAGAACATTCTAGAAGCTTCAGGATTATTCCTAAAAACACTATAAAAGGAGGCACAAGGCATTGTTTTGAACCAAATTGGTTCAACGCCAGTCTTAAGTCTCTTAGCCGCTTGTACTTATCTTTTCACATAATATATAGCTGCTGTCATCATCTCTCTCTCTCTCTCTCTCTCATTCTCACTATCTCTCTCTCTCTCCTCTTCTCACTTCCTCTCTCGAGAATCTTACGCAGTCCCGTCCTCTTAGTACTAATAGTACTGCCGTTCTTAGTACTAATTCCATCTCTGTTTTAGTACTATTCCTGACAGTTTGAACCAATTTCTCCCTCTAGCCTACTTGTCACTCTCCCTCATCCTCCTACCCTTTTCCCTATACTATGGCTACTGTTAGTGCCCAAGAATACCAATCCGTTTTCTCCGAGCTACAGTGCCTAAAAGAAAAGTTTGTTGCCCTGGAACAAGAAAACCAACGGCTGATAGGGGATTTGCAACAAATCGCTCTAGAAAAACAACAAACGCAACAACAACATGGGGAGTTAGCGTTACGGGTACAACAACTCGAAGCAGCGTTGCAACAACAAGGATCCAGTCCCCAAGGATTTCATAAAGAGCCCAAGATTGGACTTCCTGTGAAATTTGATGGAACGCGTTCGCAATTCCGGGGATTCCTTAATCAGGTACGCTTAGTCATCCAGATGCATCCTTCCCGATATCCCACTGATGCATCTCGAGTCGGCCTAATAGGCACACTACTTAGCGGCTCAGCCTTGACATGGTTTGCTCCGCTTCTAGAAAAACAATCACCCTTACTTAATAACTTTGAAGATTTTATTGGTGAGTTTAAAGCCTGCTTTGGAGACACCGACAACATCAGGATGGCGATCAACAAGATCCGGCGATTGCGTCAAGGCGATCGTCCAGCCTCTGCCTACGCGGCGGATTTCCGCCTACTTGCTTCAGATATACCCTGGGATGATCAAGCACTAATGGAGCAGTTTCGCTATGGCTTGCGAAACGATGTCAAAGATCTACTTCTAACTTTCCCCGAAGAACCAAAGTCTCTTACGGAGGCAATCAGTCGAGCAGTTCGATGTGACAACCGCCTTTTTGAACGGCGTTCAGAACGTCAATTACAGATACCACGCTCTAGGCCAGAGCCCACTTACGCCGCAGTCGCGGCTAAACCGTTTGCACGAGACATACCTCAAGCAAATACTTCGACACCGATGGAGATCGATACCATGCGTCGACGCGGCCTGTTATCGGAAGAAGAAAAGCAACGACGACGTGCCAATCGATTATGTCTTTATTGCGGTGGACCAGGACATATCGCCATCAATTGTCCCCATAGGCCAAGAAGACAGGTAAATCAAATCGTCGCCTATACTAAACCCGAGTCAATTCTTCCCTTCGGAGTGTCTGATAGTATTAATAGCACTAATAGAGTGTCAGATAGTATTCATAGTACTAATAGCCCAAGTATCTCAAATAAATTTGAAATCCTTAGTCAATTAGATGAAGAGTTAAACGATTGAGTCCAGCCAAAATAGGAGCCATTTGGTTGGATAGCAGCCCTAGATCTGTACAGCCCATTAGTGGTTCCATTCCTTCCAAGCAAGTTAGCAATGTGTTCCTAGCCCAAGTCATTGTTAGTACTAAAAGTACTCCCCCAGTACCCGTCCTAGCACTTTTAGATTCCGGAGCTAATTCCTGTTTCATGGATCGAAATTTTGCCCAAGCTTCTCAGATATCCTTAAGAAAACTTCCTTGTCCCGCATCTGTAGTGGTCATTGATGGTCGTCCCATTGCTTCCAGGAATATTGTAGAAGAATCAGAACCCATTCAAGTTGTCCTAGGTAGTTTTGTGTGTATAATATCATTTAATATAATTAGTAGTTCAGAGCATCCCATTGTCCTAGGATTACCTTGGCTTGAATTACATAATCCAGCCATAGATTGGAGAACAAGAGAAGTCCGATATTGACCACCCCAAGAATCAACTCACCGAGTTTCGACCATTTCACTCCATCAACTACGCGAAGAAGGACCCAAGGAGGCAATGTTCCTATTTGCCATATCAGTACATCCTTCTAGCACTATTAAGAAGGACTCCTCAATACAACTTCCGGCAAAATATCATCCTTATACCGATGTATTTGACAAGGTAAAAGCCGGTACCCTTCCTCATCACCGTCCCTATGACTATCCCATCGATTTACAACCAGGAACCGAGCCACCATGGGGACCAATTTACAACTTGTCACCCACCAAGTTAGAAGTCCTTCGAGCCTACATAGAGGAGAACTTGGCAAGCGGGTTCATCCGTCATTCGAAATCTCCGGCCGGTGCACCCATCTTCTTTGTCAAGAAGAAAGATGGCTCACTTCGTCTTGTCGTTGATTACCGCGGATTGAATAAAGTCACCATCCGGAATAGGTATGCACTTCCTCTTATATCAAGTCTTTTAGAGCGAGTTAATGGTGCCAAGTTTTTTACTAAAATCGACCTACGAGGAGCGTATAATCTCGTGCAGATCCGACCGGGAGATGAGTGGAAGACCGCTTTTCGCACGCGGTATGGGCATTTCGAGTATACTGTTATGCCGTTTGGCCTAACCAATGCACCCGCAGTCTTCCAACACATGGCAAATGATATATTCAGAGACCTCTTGGATATCTGTTTGATCATTTATCTGGATGATCTGTTGATTTATTCGAAGACCCAAGAAGAGCACGATTCTCATGTACTATTAGTACTAAAACGACTCCGCGAGAATGGTCTTTATGCCAAGCTAGAGAAATGTAGCTTTGACTGCAAGCAAGTGGAATTTCTAGGCTACGTCATCTCCTCAAAGGGCATCGCCATGGATCCAGCTAAAATCCAAACTGTACTAGAGTGGCAAATTCCACGGTCGGTACGAGATGTACAATGTTTTCTAGGCTTTGCTAACTTCTACCGTAAGTTTATACAGGATTACTCGAAGATTATTTTACCTCTCACACAACTTACGAAGAAGGGCCAAGCATTTCTTTGGTCCATCGAAGCAGATATGGCTTTTCGGCATCTTAAGAAAGCCTTTACATCAGAACCGATTCTAGCTCATGTGGATACAAGCAAACCATTCATCATGGAGGCCGACGCATCAGATTTCGCCCTCGGTAGCATCCTTTCTCAACAAGGCGATAAAGAAGAGTTGCATCCGGTGGCTTTCCATTCGCGCAAATTCAATGTCGCAGAAATCAACTACGAAATACATGACAAGGAGTTATTAGCCATCGTGGATTCATTTGTACAATGGCGGCATTTCTTAGAGGGCTCTCCACATCAGGTCATTGTCTTTAGCGATCATAAAAATCTTGCTTATTTTCAGAACGCTCGCGTACTAAATCGACGGCAAGCTCGGTGGGCGCAATTCCTCACGCGTTTCAACTTCGAAATCACATATCGACCGGGGAAGCAGCAAGGAAAAGCAGATGCACTATCACGGCGTTCATATCTTGCACCTCGTCCTGGTGACGCAACATTTGATAATCAAAAGCAAGTAATCTTGGGACCAACACGATTGCACACGACGCGGATTTTTCACACCCCGATGGATTCACGGATTACCGATGACATACGTGCAACCTTGAAGACGGATAGTTTTGCTCAAGACATCCTGGCGCACATTGATACTTCTCGGGCATCCTGTTCTCAGTCTCAACAACCAGGTATTGACTACCGACAATTCGAATATCATGATGGTTTGTTATTCTTTAAAAAGCGCGTATATGTCCCCGATTGCTCCTGTCGCCTTCAAATCGTCCAACATTGTCACGACACCCATACGGCGGGACATTTCGGTAGTACCAAGACGTTAGAGTTAGTGCAGCGATCTTTTTGGTGGCCCCACATGCGCCGTTTTGTCGACGACTACGTTCGGACCTGTGATGCTTGCTGCCGAGCAAAGATGCCACGACACCATCCATATGGCTTGTTGGAACCTTTACCAATTCCAAGTAAGCCATGGCAGTCTATTTGTCTTGATTTTATTAGAGATCTGCCGGTCTCGAAGGGGTTCGATGCTATCCTAACCGTCGTCGATCGATATACGAAGATGGCACATTTTGTGCCATGTACTAAAGCCATCACTAGCGAGGAAACCGCCGCTCTTGTTATGCGTGAGGTATTTCGGCATCATGGCCTACCAGACAGTATTATCAGTGACCGAGGCCCGCAATTTGTCTCCAAATTTTGGCAGCATCTCTTCAGGATGCTCAAGGTCTCCTGCAACCTCTCCTCCGGCTACCATCCTCAAACTGATGGACAGGCGGAACGAACAAACCAAACGTTGGAGCAATATCTCCGGTGTTTCCTGAGTTATCAACAGGACGATTGGGCCGAGATTCTCCACTTTGCGGAGTTTGCGTATAATAATGCTATTCACTCCTCGACTCGGGTCTCCCCATTTCTCGCTTATACCGGTTTCCATCCTCGCTGGTCGGTGATCGACACTCCGGAGCTACCTACCAACCCTCGTGCCGAGGACCATTTGGAGAGGCTACGCAAGATCCAGATGGATCTCTCTACTCACCTTCGTCATGCTCAACACACACAGAAGACTTATGCGGATCGTCATCGGATTCCCTCCTCTTTTGCCATCGGAGATCGAGTATGGCTCTTACGTCGTCACATCAAGACTACTCGACCGTGCGACAAGTTGGATTATCGACGACTCGGTCCTTTCCGTATTACGGGGAAGATTAATGATGTCACCTTCCGCCTGGATCTCCCTCCGCAGCTTCAGATACATCCGGTTTTCCATTGTTCGCTTCTTGAACCTTATAAAGCAAACACCATTCCCGATCGTGTGACACCACCGCCGCCCCCGCTGGAGTTGGACGCCGGCCCGAAGTATGAAGTTGCTACCATCCTCGATTCCAAACTTGTTCACAACAAACTTTATTACTTGGTCGATTGGCTCAGTTATAGTCCAAGCGAACGTACTTGGGAACCCGTCGAGAATGTTGCCAATGCACAAGATCTTCTTGCTGATTTCCACCGAAAGTATCCGGACAAACCCGGTCCGCAATTAGCGCTGACTCGTTCCACTCGTCGTCTTTAAGGGGGAGATAGTGTCATGGCAAGACTCGAACCCATGACTTTATGCTACATGGGTCGAGCTCTTACCATTAGATTATGAATTGTATTTTGTAGGATATTATTTTCATTTATACTTTATCATAGAAAATTGATGTATATTCCAGATCTCTCTGGAACATTCTAGAAGCTTCAGGATTATTCCTAAAAACACTATAAAAGGAGGCACAAGGCATTGTTTTGAACCAAATTGGTTCAACGCCAGTCTTAAGCCTCTTAGCCGCTTGTACTTATCTTTTCACATAATATATAGCTGCTGTCATCATCTCTCTCTCTCTCTCATTCTCGCTATCTCTCTCTCTCTCCTCTTCTCACTTCCTCTCTCGGGAATCTTACGCAGTCCCGTCCTCTTAGTACTAATAGTACTGCCGTTCTTAGTACTAATTCCATCTCTGTTTTAGTACTATTCCTGACAGGAACTATGTCAAAGGCTTTGCGGAAGTCCACAAAGCAACAATATAGTTTCTTCTTGCAAGCCTTCGTCTAGACAATTAAGCATCTAAGTGTGAAGATATGGTCAATAGTGGAGAAGACTCGTCTAAAGTTAGGTTGCGTAGGTGCTCGAAGACTTAAGGTTTCCATATAATCGATGATCTCTGCTTCCATTACTGCACCATATAATTTAGCGAGTGTATGACCTATCATAATGGTCCTATATGTATTTGGGTCCATTGGGTCCCCTACTTTATGTATAGGGGCCATTGTGTTCATGGTTCATTGGGGTGGAAAACCCTCGGCAAGGGCGCAGTTGAAGCTTAGAGTGAGGGAAGGAACTAGGCACTCTCAAGCATATATGATGTGTTCAACTTGCAATCCTGTGTGGTCCATGGACTTCCTATGTTGTAATTATTTTATGACCTTCGTGACCCTAGAGGTCGTGAAAAGTGTCCCCGTGGTAAGTTGAGGTGTGGAAGGCATTGGAATCGGTGGTTGGTTCGGGACATGGTAGATTCGTGAGGGAGTCCTAAATGGGTGTTTGTGGTCTGGGTTCCCGTTGTCGTGAGGGATTCCAGCTACTGGGAAAAACGGAGCAAGATGCGCGTTAACAAGGGGTGTGCATGGATGCATACAAATCTGACCTTATGTACAAACATATGTAAATATATGTACAATATTTAAACTACTAGTTAGAGTAGAAAAGGGGTAACTTTATGTTCCATTCGTATAGAGGACAACAAGAGGTTTAGGTGGAGAGAATCAAGGGAAATCTTTGACAGAAAGTGGTTGTCTTAACAACCTGATGTAACGAATTCCCTCTCTCCTTGGAGGGAAAGAAGAGAGAGAGAGGGATCCACGATTTGGGAGGTCGAAGTGTTCGTGTATCCGTCTGGTGCTATGGAGTCCTTTGCTCGCGTAGGAAGCCTGAGTGCTCCCCACTAAAGGCCCACTATTAACATTGTAGGTGTGAGTGTGGGTATAGAGAGCTCGAAGCTCTTTTGCTGGCCGAGTCCGGTTTGTGTGGAATAGCGCTCGGCCACGACCGAGTCTCAAACTCACGATGGAAGAAATAAACAGAAATAAGCAATGCACTTACACAGACAACAGGGATGACACCAAATGTTTACATGGAAAACCCTAATCGGGGAAAAAACCACGGGAGCCCATAGACTCCAAACAAGATCACTATAGATGAGAGGTACAACAATGTGAAACTTAGAGGCAACAACCTCGAGGTCTAGCTTCGCCAACCAATGGTTACAACAGAAGATGCTTTCTGCATCTCTCTCTCTCTCTCTCTCTTTGTACAATGATAATAATAACAACTTGTTACACTACAAAGTGATTGCCCTAAGTCATATTTATACTTATATGACTTCAGGACTATTTACAAATATAGCCATGACAGGCCCACTAGAAACATATTTTCTAGGTTCGCCAACCAACGGTTACAATAGAAGAGGCTTTCTGTATCTCTCTCTCTGTACAACGATAATAATAACAAGTTGTTCCACTACAAAGTGATTTCCCTAAGTCATATTTATACTTATATGACTTTAGGACTATTTACAAATATATCCTCAATCTATGGATATGGAAAAACAAAGTTTAGTGGTTATAGATAAGGGGGGGAAACCGTTGGATAGAACTAGTAGTGATGTTGATGACAAAGATTGGCATCAAGTTAAGGGCAAGTCGAAGGGGAAATAAATGAATATGCAACGTAATAGTTTTCCCACTACTCGTGAGAATATTTGGCAAGGTAATTCAGGAATTAGGGAGGGCCTTGGAAAAGTTCCTTGGCAACAAAAATTTAGGGATAAGGGATTACCCCGTCACCTTGAATTTGATTAATTGGGAAGGGTTGTAAATTCATTGAATTTTCAAGGTTTTCGTCAAGCGGGAAGACCTAAACAAAAGATTTCAATAGAGAACCCTAAGGATGTGGTGCATGAAAATCCATATGCAGCATTGGAACATGCTTTAACTAGTTGTTGGCCGGTTCGGACAACCAAGTGTGAAAGGGACGAGAAACGGTTATGGGCTGAACAAAAAGCGGGTGGGGCCGAGCGAGCAATAAAGAAGCCAGAAATTAAAAATGGTGAATAGTTATTATTAGTAGTATCGGTTCACGCTCTATTTGTAACCGCCCATGAGCCCTATGAAAAGAGACATGGAAAGCCTGTAAAAAGAGAATCAAATAGTCTTGTATCAAGTTGTTTTTTATAATAGAAATCTATTTGCTGATATTATGTCTCTTTTGTTCTGTGTCGAGGTTTATTTGTGTTGAGTTTTTCTTATGCATTTTGTATAGCATATACGTAACCAATTGGCTCGGTTTCAGTCTCCATAGTCACGACAACTCGATTCATCCGTGTGTTGTTACAATCAGATCTCACGGAGCGATGTGACACTACTACACTCCTGGACCATAAGACCTTGAATCGAATACCCAAGGTACGAGTATCTAGCACCGTGTTACCTTAAGACGGTAACACTTTTGGCACGCCTGGTTGATCTGTGCATACATTGAGAGCAACCGGGGAATGAATGTCGTCTAGCCGATGAGGCAGCAAAGAGACAACACGACGAGGCGAATCTCACACTCGGGCAGAGTCCCAATGCGTGGCTAAAGTTGCACTCACGGAACAATCACTACTTAGAGACATTCCCCAAATCGATCACGAAGAAAGTGTGGTTGAATCAACGCACACCGAACAAGTTCACCCAGTGTCGGAAGTCCTCTCCAAGGCACAACACGAGACCGGAGCAACCAACGACAGTAGTTCGGAGGTCGACTATAGTGACGCCCACACCCCACAAACTACTGACCGTGTTATCAACCCTATCGAAGATACATCCGACATCCCAAACTCTAACACAATGCCATACCTGTATCCCCGCAACAATGATGAAGTAGATGTCGAGGCGCATGTGCGCGCTTTCCTCACCATGTGGCAAGCCAACCATGTGTCCCAACAACTAGCAGAGACCAACGCGAATGCGTTGAAAAACATGGTCGTGGTTCTTCATCAATCGGTTCTGTACCCATACACCGATTGTGGTACTTCATTTCATTGCGAAGTATCATGATCAAGCTTCAATTATTTCTTTCACAAAATGCTTCCCCCTCTATTTACATTGAAGAAATTTATCTACCATGTGTTCTATAAGCTTGCATCATCTAGTGTATGTTTTATGTTGCCTAAATGTGAAAACAAAGGAATGTGGGGAGGTTATCTATGTGATGTTTTATATGTAAACCACGCACAAACACACACGTCACTTCATACTCTTGAAATTGACAACCTAAGTGTTTCTTTATTTGCATTTCAATACAAAGTGAAAGGTCTTTTGTTGTTTGGATTTTACTTTGTTGTGCATACAAATGACCCTTGATTGTTGTAAGAAGGGAGCTTAGCCTCACCAATAGAGTCTTAGTTGATCATTGCTTGTTGTAATAAGGGAGCTTGACCTCACCAATAGAATCTTGACAATGTCTCAAGATGTCATCAGGAAGATGGTAGCTAGTCCAACATGTTCGCATTCACATGTGGAAGGATTGCGCATAAATGGAAGGATAAGGAATATTCCGTTTGATTTTAGTACTTTGTCAATGATAATACAAACACATTGATACTAGTATCATACATTCTCAAATATACTATGAAAAAGGTTAAAAATCCACCATTTTCATGATTTAAAAATAAATTTAAAAAGTGAAATTTCAAAAAGTTACATTCTCAATTTATATCACAAACTTTACAACCAAACTTCTTTTTATAAGAAATGATATTCATAGGAATTGAAAGAATTCAAAACACATGCTTTTATATTACTCGATTTGTTACAAGTGGAAGGTAGTTACATTTAATAGCCAAAAATACATTCATGATCACTCCTTTATGGAGAATCACTACTATAACTAATATACAATGAGGATTCTTCCTCGTCATCCTCGGATGTACCAATCAATGCATTATCTTCCTCATAAACTAAATGGTGTGACTCTAGATTATGTCTAGTAGATCTCGTTTGCATTTGACTCGAGCCACCTTGTAGAGCTGGTAATTTTTCTTTTATTATATCTATTGTTGACTTTCTTAAACATCCAACTTTTGTAAGCGTGAAGTCATACACGATGATATCCACATCAGAGATATCAAGGTTCGAGGTGTTACGAATGTTTCGCTTCCTCTTCCTACTTCCCCTTGTCGTCGGGCATTCAATCATCTCCAATGTATGCTTACCTGTAAAAGCATTTTCACTTCTAGTGTTGTACCAATGCACTTTTATAGAGTTGATCGTGTTTTCTATTTCATGCATTAACACTTCTAGAATTTTACCAATCCAAAATTGGTGGCCTTGTGAGTTGTCATCAGCAGGTGTTGCAATCAACATCCCCACTGCGAGCTCTTGCAAATTGCCTTGCCATCTAACTTTAGCTGCTTTGGTCATCCTTGGTCCCACATAAATGTCTCTTTGTTGTGGATGGACCAAACTGTCATTAATCGCATTAGTTTGTTGCTTCGGAGTTTTATTTACACGATCATGTTGTAGTGACCATGTGAATGGCATTTCCAAAGTCCAATTATCACTAGATACACAATTGTCAATAATTCCTTTTTTATCACTAAAACAAACATCCCACCAGGACGTGTCTTGTTGTGCGACATATTTCTTTGCGGCCTCAATATGCTTCCTTTTCTCTGTTAAGGCTTGGAGCCATATGTGTTTTTGTTCTTCTACCAAGTCACTATGCAACTGTTCTTTCTTCCCATTTTGTAGAAGATGAATATTGCTTGGCATACAAAAGCGTAGAACCACTTATTTCATTTTTCTTTATCATAAAAATGTGATTGAAGCTTATATTGTTTAACTGGGTGAGCACTTTAACATTCCCAACACCCCATCTGATATATATCCCTTAAACTCATATATCTCCTTCAAATGTAACACTTTTGGGCATCACAAATGACATCAAAGCATCATGTCGAGACAACTGTCTGGAGAATGTGCTAAACATGTGATCTATATGATCATGTGTGTGGCCAACCAAAAGAAAATTGACTTTCACTTTTCTAAACAATCCTTGGTTGACCAACATACTTAGATAGCCAAACACAATTGAATTTTTGTTCTCTCTAGCAGTATTGTCCAATTGAATGTAGAGAACAGGGGGGAACAACTGGCCTCAAGACATCAAAACTTGGTGAATCATTGTATCTATTAGGTTTGGGTCATTTTGAACATTGGGGTATGTAATGAAGAGGTGAGGTCCAACTGACCTATTATAATCCAAACATCCCACCAAGTGCATTTGAACAAGGCACTCATCATTGATGTCTTTGGGGAGCCTCCGCATATGCGGTAAGCATGTCTTCTTCTGGTCCATGCCATCGATCATTAAGCACATGTATTGTTCAGGCCTCTTCAAACACTTCTCTCTATGATGCATTGCCTTCTTTCGTTCTAACGATTGTGCCTCACGATGCTCTTGTAGTAACTTCTTACTTATATCCTTTTCCATTGTTGTCTTCACCCCTTTAGCCAAACTTTTAAGGTTCGCACAAATCGAGCAATGCCCATGCGTACTTTACGCGGAATAATAACATTTGAAAACAATGTTCTTCACAATCTTGTGAATTGGCTGTATGTGACATATTTATCACTTGATAATAGCAATTCTGATCGATAGACATCATAGACTTCCCGACGTGTGTAATTATCAAAGAGGTGCATCCTGCCTTTTGTGGGCATTACTTCACAATTTAACTGAAAGTAAATTTTCATACGACAAATAACATGTCTTCTAATTGCACCTTTCATACTTGGAACCTCTTTACAATTGATAGTCGGATGCCCACTAAGAAGACATTGTTGTACTCTATGTAGTTACATGTTACTAACACAACGCAATTTTGAATGCAACTCTACATATTTGTTGCGCAGGGAAGATATAATACTTGAATGATACTTTGATCCCCGAAGACTTGTTAGACACCAATTGCATATGTGAGACGAGGTAAATGTCTTTCTCATAACCAATCATCGAAAAATAGTAACGCCTTAATTCTCGCAACTTTGCTTTTCCAATCATTGACATACAACCATGAGCACAACATGTTTTGTTGACATCAAATCCAAGTTGCTTATTTGATGTCACCAAGTTAAATTTGTCCAAACGAATTCTACGTGGAATTCGTCTAGTATGCATAGGGCTTCCTGATTTCTTTTCTTGAGTAGAAATAGGGGTAACTACATTAGAGTCAATTACATTGTTGTTAGGTTCACCGCCCATGATCTTCGATGTTTCATTGGCATTACCTTCATTGTCTGTATCTTTATTGACATCGTATTTGTGAAAGTGTTTTTAGAATTCAAGGTATTAATCACTACAAGAATATAAAGTATGGAGCATTCACATATGGAGGTCAAGAACACGAACCAAGGTCTTGAGGATAAGTCAAACTAAAAGCAAGATACGTGGAGAAAAGTAAAAGAAGAAAAAAGTGGGCCACCAAAACACAGTCTAAAATGAATGCTCATAACGCATTCGTTTGGAAGCCAAATATCAAGTTCAAATATAGGTTGGAAATCTTGTAAAGAGAGTTATCCGTAATGTTTTAAATCTCTAAATTTGGAGCTCGGATGAGGGAGATATGACAATTAGAATGTCATTGTGTCATAGCTAAGAATAAGAGATGGAAAACTTCTAAAAAAAGCATAAAAAAGAAAGCAAGGGAAAGTTATCTAGTAGTGGAGACCTTCATATAAAGCAAGGAGAGTAAGGTGGTGGAGGGAGAGCTATTTCATGTGGTGTTTTCTTGCCCATTTATGTAGTGTGGTTTAGTTGTTATCAATATAGCTTTGTATATTTGGATTTATTTATCTTCTTTCTCTCTTCTTTCTATCATGATCATTCGTTATCAATAGATCTTTGTAGTTTTAAATTTATATATCTTCTTTATCTTTTCTTTCTATTATCATCCTTTCATTTTGGCGCTCCAAGGAGGGTCGATCTTTTCCACATCTTGGGAAGATTGATTTTGTCGTAGTATTATGTGGATATGGCTTTTCAATTTGCCTTTCCAGGTGATGGTGTTCAGGATGCAAGAGCTTTTTTGGCATCCTTCGAGCATCACGCAGTTTCAATTGGGAAGGTGAATGATATAGAGAAACTTCCCTTGTTGGTGGCAACTTTCTACTCAAGAACCCAGGAGTGGTAGGAGTCCCTATCTCCCAACCATACCAATTGCTTGTTCAACAATTTCGAAGCAAGTTCATCTGATGTCATAATGTGATGGAAGTGCAAGAGGAACTCTTTGCCTTGCATATGTCAACAACGATGGAGTATTCTGAGTTCATAATCATTTAGTGCTAATCCCCTATGTTGTGACTTTGTACTAACCAAAACCATCTAACCACTACCTAACATAGGGGAACTAACTTGCATGTAACCCAACATTGGTAGACTAACTATAGTTACTTTAACCACGGTTTTAAAGCCGTATAAATAGGAGGACTTTGTTATGTACGGGATCTCACACGCGCAATCGATACACAGAGCACTCAGAGCCCAAGAGCACATAGAGCATCACCAACGCAAGAGCATGTGACCATCTCCTTGTCACTAGCAAGCACAAAAGTCATGTCTTCAAAGAAGATTGAGCACACGAACTCTAGGTAGGCAACTAATTGTATAGACACTTCATTGTTTTGTATCTTTTCCAGGCATGTCCAAACATACATAGATCTTGATTTAAACAAGAACTCGATATGGCGTATCGAGTTCTTGTTTAAACCCCTCTCCTTACACACAAGCTCGATACGGCGTATCGAGTTTGTGTTTACAGTAGACCTTTAAACACAAACTCGATGCGTTGTATCGAGCTTGTGTTTGAAAGGTGTACTTTAAAAACAAACTCTATACGCCATATCGAGTTTTTGATAAAAAGGTTTCGAGATTGTGTTTATGCCAGGGGTTTTAAATAGGAACTCGATACGGCGTATTGAGTTCCTGTTCAAAGTAGAACTTCCAGATCAACCTTCTGATGAAGTTAGTTAGTTAGAAGAAGATGGTGGCAACAACTGGTGGTGAGTACCTTCCTGACCATGATTTAACAGACAATGAGTGATGCATGTAGTATGTGAACTCGAAGAAGAAGGTTGTGTTGTATACCGCAAAAAAGAAGGGGGACAGCCAGCTTGATAAAGACAGACCCTTTATGTATGGTCGTATCTTATGCCTGGACTATGAAGATTCTGATTGCCTCAACCTTATTGTAATGGTGGACTGCTCTAAGGGATTCCGTAAAATGTTCCTCTCGGAAGATCGGCTTGTCAAGGAATCTTGTGGTCCAGAATCTTTTAAACTTGCTCTTGAGACTTCACAAAATCTGATAATAACATTAAGACTATATATACAAGGCCACATAACTCTAAGGGATGCCTCGCCATCCCCGGTAAAGGCCCTAAAAAAGGTCTCTAAGGTGCAATCGAGACTTGGAAAGAAAAAGATGACAAAGATGTTACACCAAATCATCAAGCTCATCTGAAGACGACGAAACTCGGGCGACGCCAAGGGCTGAGCTAGCATCCGATGTCTTGTTGTTTGACCAGAATACGATTCGTAGAGAGTTAATGCAAAGGAAATTGGTGAGAAAAGGACAAGTCTTCAATTTGCCTATAACACACATTCATAGGCCACCAATAGATGTGAAAACATGACAAAGACCACTTCAGATTAGAGAGCCACATCGAATACATGTTCAAAATCTCAAGAAGAAAATGAAAATAAATCCACATGCGATAGTTGTACCCATTATTGTAATGATGGCTCCTGAAGAATGTTCCACAATTGAGGATTTTGACGTGAGAAAGCATGATCAACACAGTTACTTTGTAATTGGTAGATCACATTCGGCTGAAGCACGACGACAACTTGTAAGAGAGCACCCAACCACTTTCTTCTTCAAGTATGCCGAGTGCAAAATATACCTGGGCCTCACAACTAAAGAGGCAAAACTCTTGGCATTGGACGATAACAATGACACAATGACTATCGGCAAAAAATGTCATACTCGAATGGATAAGGTTCTTACACCATGAGTACTTCGTGTAAGAACACACGTGGACTATGACGTCAATGTCTTCATGAGGTCGGCAATGTGGTTGATGATAATGTTAAGTCAGATGGTCTTCGCAAGTACGAGTCATGGTTTTAACTAGTGTTTAGAGATGGAGATGTTTGGAACCTACAAGATCAAATGTTTTCAATGTGGGAGAATAAGGAGGTCAAGGGTCAACAACAAAAGAAATGTAAGGTAGACCCCTAACTCGAATTAAAATCACAATCGGCGAAGAAAATCGACCTGACTATTGAAGAAGCGGCCGTCGACATGAAGTTGTCTCTTTGGAGAGCAATGCAAGGTATTAACGATGACCAACTTTTGGTGTCTGTGTTGTCAAGGGTTGTGGCCAAAGAATTGAGCCTTGAAGAGTTGGTCACTGAGTTCAATAAGTAAGTCTTGTCAAATAGTTAAATGAAACAAATATGGGTTTATATAAAGTTCTAGTCTCTATTTGTGATTTCACAGTCATAAGGTGTATATGAAGATCCAAGAAGTTATGATGAAACAACTTGGATGTGTAACTTGGGAACAAGTGATTCAGGATTACCCTCTGACCTCTTCATATAAGGTGTTATCTGAGTATTTTATTGCATTCAAGGATTGGGTTGATATTCGTCTTTATAATAAAGTTTTCTTAATATGTAGATGTTGTGTATTAATACTCGATGCCTTATTGTCTCTATTAGAAAACATGTCGTGGCAAGAAACTAGGAGGAGTCAAGGATATACACGACTTCCCAACATCCTTCATTGCACATCACGAGAGAGCTAGAAAAGAAAAAGAACATCCCTTAGTTGAGGCATATGAAATGGAAGAAGATGGCTCTTTCAAAAAAAATTATCCACAAGAAAGACATTACGAAAGATCTTTACTATAATGTGATTTGTGACGTTGTCGTTGAGATGATCCAGAAAGTGCCAAAGAAAGAATATACACTAATGATTGCAGATATTCCTTATGGATTTTGAATGGCTGGATCATCATATGACAATGAACCTTTTAAGTTCAAACAATTAGAAAAAATGGTTAAGGATTTTGCTGAACTGACGATTGCATCCTTGTGGAGGATAGTCGTGTTTCATAGTATGGACCAAGGGTACTCGGTAGCTCAAGCATTGAGAACTCGTTACCACGGCATCAAGAACCTTGCTTGGTAAGGATTATTTATAACTCTCATTCACCATACCTTCGCTCCTAATTTATTGAATCTATTCTTAACTCTCCCATATTTGTTATAGGATAAAACCAACGTCAATAGAGGACCAACCTTTTAGTTCGTAAATGCCATTGAGTAGATTACGGTTGGCTACTTCGATGAAATAAAGAAACAAAGAATCAAGGAGCATTCTAATGAAGTCGGACGTTCAAACCTGCTAGTATATCCAATAATCACGCGGAAATTGCGATATGTCACCACGACAGAACGAGGACTTGTCAACCCATACCAAAAACCTCAACAACTTATGATGTGTTTGATCGAAATGTTCTCGATAGAAGGAGATTGGATATTAGACCTATTTGCTGGCACAAGTATTACTCAAAGTAGGATTACATTATTGAGATAATCAATACTAATTCGTATGGTTTGATAACTAAGTCTTCTTGCCCCTTTCTTTACAGGGACAACGTCTGCATGTGCATTGAAGCTCTTTAGAAACATTGTAGCATTGGAGAAGGACGAGGAATAGGTTATATTTATTAATATGAGAATTAAGGCCTTGTGGGAATGCCTAGACTAGTACGAGGAGGTCGTTGCAAAGCACATTGCTAATACAGAAAGGTTTCAACCGGCTTCACAAGAGCCTATTCTTCCGTTAGCTGGGGAACCGGGGGAGCTAATTGAGCTTGATGACGACCTTATAGAATATCTTACGGTTGCTTGGCGAACAAGGAAAGACAATGCACAGATAGTTGAAGAAACTTCTCTAAGGGATATAGAGGATAATGGCGTTGATGATTTGATTGCTATGTAATAGAATGTTTTGTTGATGATGTGTAAAATTATGAATTCCAAGCTCTAATATAAATTTTTGGTTCTTCCATTGGTGTACTCCATTGTTTACATTCTTCTATATGTTTCACTTATATTCCTATATACTTGGTTTGTTGAGATATGACATCGGTTTCATTGCATCTATTGTTGACTCTAATATGGAGAAACATGAATTAGTTAACCTTAAGGCTGATTTCGGTCAAACTTTACCTAAACATATTATCCCCGTTGAATGGTCATCCGATTTGGATATTGGAAAGGAGACCAATATCTACATTAACTTGGGATCCTGGATAACTTTATTGGAAGGTGTGGGTGCAAGATAACATCAAATATGTGCCATTCTTTCAATATTCTGTGAAGATTGGTAGGAAAATATTAGGTGCTAGATCATGGAAAGAACCAACTACAAATGTTGTTTGGAGACGAAATGAACTCTCCACAACATCTTAAATAATTTTAGAAATGGTTATGGGGTATAAAGATGAGTAGGAAAATTGTTTGTTTTCAATGGTTGTTGGTTCATAATGCTATACCAGTTAATGGGTGGCGAAAAGGAAATGTAGACAAGATGTGCCCTTTCTGTACAGATGTAATAGAGACTGCTAAACATTGTTTGTGGCGTTGTGGTTTTTCTCTGGACATATGGAAACAAATCATAAAATTATTAACTCCAATATATCTTAGAGCAATGTACACATGGGGGTGCAATATTATGGGCGGTGGTACATGATAAACCGATGGTATATGAACAGGAGGAGGTTGCAGATGCTATTATGATGAGACATGGTTTGATGGAAAAAAAGGTGACTCCTCTGAATCCACAAATACAAACAGATAAACCTCAAATATAGCAATTGGTAAGTAGTATTACAATTTGGTATATTTGGAAGGCTCAATGTTTGAAGGTATTAAAAATGTGACAAAAAGACTTGCCCAAATAATTTCGGGAATTTGGATAGAGATTGTGCATAATCTTAGAGGGATTTTGGATAGTATAAAAGGTAATACGCATCAAGCGGAGCTTAGGCGTGTGGAGTTTCCTGCCATTTGGGACATATGTATAATTTATAGACAATGTTTTGATAAGGTGGAGTGGTTCTACTCAACACCAAAGTGTGTATTTAAGTTGATGGTTAGAATTTAGAAAAACATAGGGGATTGGTGGTATATCTTCTATGTTTAGCCTTATGGCGTTTTCTAATACTAATGTAACATCTTTTTCTGGGAAAAGAAAAAGATTGTCCATGTTGTTAATTGCGATAAGTTATCAAGACTGTCAAACTGTGTCTAATATATAACAGTCCATATATTATGGATCTTTGTCTTCTATTGTTGCTTAGAATGTATAGTGTGTTCTTAATTATCAAACTATTATGTTTGTTTGTCTTCCATTGCTGCTTACATTATGTAGTGTGTTGATAATGGTCGACGCCACACTATCCCATTAGTTGCACGACCTTGGCGTACACCTCTCATCAATATCCACATGTTTCATACGCTTGGAGTCCCACGAGTGTTATCCTTCGGAGTTCGATCCCATGCGAATCACCCAATGATTAGATTAGATCTACTTTAAACACAAGTATTGAAAACCTTAATAAGTTTGTTATTTCAATCACATTATCCTAAGGTTCACTATCTTACATTGTCTACAATTATATACATACCAGTATGGGTCAAACTATAAATTATAACTCATTTTATTAGCATGGATACAATTACACCTCATATTTTTGCGAAACTTAGCAAACAAATATAAGTCTTCATTTGAGTGTTTGCCATGTCGCACAAAAGCTCGATATTGAGCCATTGTTGAAATTTATTATAATGGCATTAACATATCAACACATCCAAAGTTAAGTGAATTTCACATGTTCTCCATTTGGAGACCTATCATGTTTTATTAATTTTGCAAATTCTAATCAAGTTGTGGAACATGTGATACTAGTGCATCCAATTTTTGTAAAGAGGGTATATTTGGATATTTACAAAAGGAATCTACATGTGGAATGCATGAGCCTTCCACTTGTGAACAGGAACGTGTTAGCCCCCTTTATATAGCTAACCACCTAACTACCACATGGTCCTCATGGGTTTGTGACAAATCCTAGGAAAACTTGTTTCCAATCATCCCACATATAACACATTGACATTAGCTATAAATTGTGAGATATGGTGTTCGAATATGTGCGGAAGTATGTAATATGAGGACCTGTCGGTTATGCACCGCAGGCAACACAGATGGTATGATAGAGGAAATACGTGTTAGCCCCCTTTATATAGCTAACCACCTAACTACCACATGGTCCTCATGGGTTTGTGACAAATCCTAGGAAAACTTGTTTCCAATCATCCCACATATAACACATTGACATTAGCTATAAATTGTGAGATATGGTGTTCGAATATGTGCGGAAGTATGTAATATGAGGACCTGTCGGTTATGCACCGCAGACAACACAGATGGTATGATAGAGGAAATACGTGTTAGCCCCCTTTATATAGCTAACCACCTAACTACCACATGGTCCTCATGGGTTTGTTACAAATCCTAGGAAAACTTGTTTCCAATCATCCCACATATAACAAATTGACATTAGCTATAAACTGTGAGATATGGTGTTCGAATATGTGCAGAAGTATGTAATATGAGGACCTGTTGGTTATGCACCACAGACAACACAGATGGTATGATAGAGGAAATGGTAGATAGAAAAGCTCAAAGCTTTACTGGAAGCTCTCCTTTTTTCTGTTCTCTCTCTCTCTCAGAGACGCATAATACAAGAATGATCAAGAAGCTCTAAGTTACAACGTTAGGTTATTGTTTATATACTAAGCTGATATTTCGAACTTTTCCATATGTAAAAGTTTTACCTAGCTTGAGGTTTCCTTTTCCTTCAATCTTCGCAAATATGAGTAGAGTTTCATCTTCTTCAACATATACCAAGCTCCACTCCAAACTTAAATAATTCTTTATTCTTTGCTCAGTCATCTTTGCTTCAAGAAGCATTATTTACTTTCCCTTGGTGTTTCCGACAGAAGATTTCGACGTTCCGTCACCCCTTGTCTCGAATAATGTTTTTCATTTCATGCTTTTGTGGAGACCGAATCTTTAATTTGAAGGAGAATTTTTTTTGAAGTGGCTCACTGCCATGTGATACACAAGTTTATAAGTAAAAATTATATTAGAAAACACCAAAATATATGGAAAATACGTGATGACTTAATAATTTCATAAAAAATTATAGTTAATCTATGAGTATTCAGTAACACAATCACCTATAAAACTACTCTTTTCATGGCCGTTTTTTCATATTTTTTGGTTAAATCTGATGTCGTGCATCAGATTCCCATATGTTTGTACGCAAATCCAATGCACTGCATCGGATTATAGTCATTGTGTTTGAGAACTCGATGTAGTGCATCGAGTTCTTGTTGAAAGTATACGAGAACTTGACGCATTGCACCGAGCTCACTCATAAAAGCAAGAGAACTCGATGTAGTGCATCGAGTTCTCATATACTTTCAACGAGAACTCGATGCACTATGTTGAGTTCTCATAGTATTGTAAGAGTTCTCTTGCTATTGTTTTCTGTTTAACTAAAATTGTTTTTCTTTTTCTAAACTTTGAAAATGACATTAGAAAAATTACTACTTCAACCAGAAAATTATTAAAGAATCTTTTAAGCATCTTTTGGAATCTTTTTTAGGAGACATACATGGTGACTTTTTTGCCCTTGTTCATGATGATTGGCTGGTGATGAGTGCTGACTTTCAATGCTGAAATGACAACTTTTTTGCTTTGTGCTCTGAGATCTGTAATCTTCTGACACGTAATGTTGACAATGAGAGTAGGTCCACCCTTTATATAGTAACTTTTGTTTTTTTTATCAAATTGGTTAAGATTTTTTTTGAAAGAAAAAATAGAAAATAAATTGAACTTCAAATGAAAAAAATACATTCAAATAAAAACCGTTCTCTAAAAAAATATTTTACAAAGAAAATAAAATTTGAAAATTTAGGTTAATTAGACTTAACCTACAGAAATGATATAATGTAAGGTAATTTAAATAAATAAAACAATAAACCTACAAAATATGTTGATAATAAATTATAAATAAATTATGGATCTTTTTTAGCTATCTTATATGAACATTTTGCTTCAAGGCAGATGCTAAAATGACAAAGAGTTTTCTCGATTTGCAGTAACGTGTTTTTGTTTCTTGAGTGCTGCTTTTTAGATGTCTTATGCTTTGAGTAGAGGTTCTTTGTTTTCGGTGGACACTTATGCCTTATCAAGGAGGTCATATTTCGCAATCGATGAGTACAATGTTCCATCTCCAGTAAAGGGTTTGCTTGAACAATCAAATTCTGATAATGACACTAGCTCTAACTCACTTTTCTCAATCAATCCTTATAATAATGCACCAAATACTAGTTTGCAATGTGATAGTAGTGAGTTGAATGAAATCTTAATAGATAAAAATTCTAAGACCAAACCTTAATAAGTTTTAAACGAGTTCCTCAACAAGTTAGCTTCAAGATATTTCACTTTCTATGTTCCGATCGTCAGATTATTCGATTTGAGTAAGTCATGTTGTGGCAATATATGCGTTAACAAATTTGGAATCATTGGCAAAGAATGGAGGAGAAGTATTTGTCACTTAATGGTGATAAGCACGATGCATTTCTTATTTCACATATGCAACTTATTAGAGATCAGGGTGTAGGGGCTACGTTGATGCATGTGGAATATTTCCTTGATCTATGTATTAACTGTTGTCGAGTTGCTTTTAAAATTGCTCATAGCATTGGGGAACATGAGGCTTCAAAGGAATCTAGAGTGTATGGTAAAGGGATCATGGATACCGTTCGATACTAATGCCTCAGGTGGTAAGGGAATTATAGGGCGTCATTGTATAAATTGGATGCATGTCTATTTGTGTTAAGATATCAAGGTCAACTTAGTTTAGCCATTTAGTTAACCATGTAACTTAGTAGTTACCTAGATAGAATCTAGTTAGTGTGTTGACCTTTTAAACCCTTAATAGGTTCGTGTACTTGTATGTAAGTGGGGATATTCTAGATCCTCTACTACCAAGTATATTTAATATAGGACTTACATCCTTGTACCTATATTCTACTCACACATGTGCACCCTTGATGCTTATTAACATAGAGAAAGGTCTTTAGCTACACTCTCGTTAATCATCCCCCATTTATATTATTGTTCATAACTGTATCTTCCTCTCTCTCTTCCTCACACACACATATCACATAATCTTCTACTGCATTATCAATTACTCACATAATTAGACACTAATTAACCTAGTTAATTACCTAATTATTAACAAAGCTTATGGGTCAACACATCCACTAAGCCCATCCACCTCTGCATGATTGTGTGTTTGAGACGTTGATGACAAATCCGGCTATCCGCAACTGTAGTGCTGTTGTCGTGATGTTTTCGACACATTGTGCGAAACCACCCTCAAAAGAGAATAAAATAGTAGTCCAAATAAACTAATGTTGTTAAATCAACTATAGTAATAAATGAAAGGATAAAAAGTTAGAAGCGGTTCTCGAAAGTAGACAAAAGTAGAGAAAAGGATGGGAAAAGAAAAGCTTGGCATGAATATGAGGAGCAAGGTCAAGTAAAAAGCTCGTAATTTCGGTGTCCATTCACCAAGTGAGAACTTATGTATACGATCCAAAATACCTTCGGAAAGTAGCACATAGTCAATTACACTATTTCCATCGTGTTTTCTACATGTAAAACCATTAGTGTTGGGTCATAAGGAATAGCGTCGTTCAAGTCCGTCCATTTCACCGCTTCTTCACAAGCAACCCCCCTCTACCTTTTTTGCGGAGAGGGGGGTCCAATCTCTACTCGAAAAGAACGACTGCGTTTCACTACCGGAACTGTGCTGCGTATAACCGCCCGTCGTGCCTCAAAAAACTGGTATGTTCTTCCCTATCCCACAACGAATACTTATTCTAAGTTTCTTTGCTCATTTACAAACGTTGCCTTATGCCTCTCATTAAACATTTTCCATGCTCTTTTACTTTCTTGTCCTAGAAACAAGCGATATAAATGATCTTCAAAGGGTTTAGGGTTTAGGGTTCTTTTGAAATGTTCAATGTAGTGGTAGTGCTTTTGGAATAGTGTTCGATTCTGGACATACATAGGTGCACCAACGAACAGATATAACTCTCTGGTTGATTTGGTGGCTTGTTTCTGGAGCGGTATTTCGCCTCTATCCCTTATCCTATCCCCTATACCAACCCATATCTTCAATGATGAATCTTTACGGTGCTATATCCTTCCATTTAATCGTAAACAAAAGATTTCTCCCCTCGTTTGCTGGATTGAATCATCAAAAAGAAGATGAGAGAATGCTATAATGTTAATATTAATTGCATTAAATATTGACTCAATTTCCTCGTCCAATGTCCAAATTAGAAAAGGAAATATGCATAAGAAAGTTAACAGAAAGAGCTTTCTAAGAATATCTTGCATCTCCGATTTGACGTTACGGAATAGAAATAGTGATAAAAAAAAACGCGACTCATATACACCAACTTTTAGGGAAAAAAAAAGGAAGCAAGAAATCCTAAACCTATAATAAGAGTTCATTTTAAGAAGGGGGGAGGGAGAAGGAACGTGGAAGCTCTACTCAATTGGAAAGCGGAAGAAGAAGGATCAACAACATCAAGTGGCATCACCAACAAAGAAACTGCTTCCATATTCCACTCTCTTCTTTTCTCCACCTCTCTTCCCCCATTCCTTTATAAACAATCCTTCATATTCACATCCAACCCGTTGTAACATGATTCTTATATTATAAAAGAATCTATTATTTTGCAATAAACTAATGTTTTGTTTCACCTATGCTCCTTATGTGTAAATCTTGCCTGTGTTATGCATATGAGCCCTAATTCCTTCCAGTCCATAACCCCAGCAGTTCCGCCTCACGATCTGCACATAGTGGTGGATTTTCACGACACCGTTACATAGCACGTGTACGTGACCTAAGGAAGAAAAGCCAAAAAGGAAGACACTACATCAACATGAACACAAAAATGGGTAGCTCGCTCCCTAGTGAAAAGCTAGACCGGAGCAATTATTCATCTTGGGAGTACAAGATGAACCAATACCTAGTCGGCCAAGGGTATTGGAGCTACATCAACAATGCACTCGAAAACAAACCTGACATTACAAATGCCAACTACCAACGTGGGAGCAAGGACCAAGTCACGTAATGTATTGCTTGGCAACATGTGTCCATGATCACATGGTTAGCCACATTCGAGACGCTAAGACGCCTAAAGAAGCGTGGGCAAACGAGGCCCGCTACTTGCACCTATTGTGGCAAAATCGGCCACCGCGAAGAGGACTACCAAAAGAAGAGAAGTGAGTCAGCTTTGTCAAGCCAACAACTCACAAATTACACCACCAACTCCGAATACGACAACTATGGTGGACTATTCATAATGAGACATAGAGCGATCTCTATGTCGGTCTTCGACTCCACAAGCACCTCCAACTCGGAAGACGTGTGGTTCGTCGACTCTAGCACCTCACATCATATGACGTCACACCAAGAGTGTTTTGGTGACCTAAGAACGCCAGATCGACCCGGCTACATAAAGACGGGAGATGACACCACACATCCCATTCAACACATCGGCAATGTTCCATTCGGCAATGAAAGCAAAAACAATTGCATCAAGAATATCTTGCACATTCCTACAATAACAAAGAATTTGGTCTCGGTCGGTCAAATCGTGGAGCAAGGCATGCAAGTTTGTTTCAACATAACTAGAGGATGGATAAACGGTCAAATGTTCATTCTTGATTCGAACAAGGTGAAATCGGCCATGTATGCCAAAGGTCTCAAAACTGAGACAAACATTGAGTTGTGGCACAAAAGAATCAGCCACATAAACCTCCAACGGCTTCAAGCAATTCAATCAAAGGGAGTCATCATCGAACTTCCAGGCTTTGAGTCGAAACGAGTTGACTGAGTGTAAGAAATGTGTCAACTCGGCAAACAACATTCACTCCCATTCCCAAGGGAGAGGAACGTAAGCAAAAGGATGTAATATATTCAGATGTATGGGGACCAACCCATACAAATGTACACATCTTGAGTGAAAAACAACAAAAGCCCGATGCAAAGTCAGAGAAATGTATCCGCGTAGGATACTTGTCCAAGCAAAAGGCATACAAATGCTATAACCCTTCAACCAGAGCGGTTCAGGTGAGTCGAGATGTAGTCTTCGACAAATCGACATCTTGTTATAAGCCCGATTCAGCTCCACCCGATCCGATCGAGGAAGAGTTGAACGCCAACTCGGACGACGATATTCGACAAAGTCCTCTACCAAAGGACAATCCAAGAACTACCAAGCTAAGTAGACCACATGAGCCTTCAAGCATTCCAAACACGTCTCGGCCAGGGGCCGAATCAGACAAAAGCGAAGGTAAGATGCCCGAATATGAAGTCGACCACCCCGACGATAGTGATTTGGATGTGTCAGCTCGCTCACTAGACAGTGAGTTTGGTGTACCCATTATGACGACACCCGGAGTACAAAAGGCGCTCACATTAGCAAACGAAAACTTCGACGCTCATCTAGACAAAAGAACCCTGTCACTCGACTCGGCCACAACGAGTATATAGCCCATCATTATGCACTCACGATGAAGTTAGTGGTCGAACAAGAGCCTGACAACTCTATAGAAGTGGCTCGTGACCCACGATGGGTGGAAGCAGTTGGCCTTCGCCCATTTCACACTACAAGCCTTTGTCACCGGCTTGAAGGGGAGGAACCGAAACTGCCTTGGAAAGGCCAAAGGCCAGACGGAAGCCGACGAAGCCAATAGACAAACCGGATGCCGCACACTTGAGCTTGAGGGCGCGTCTTGAGATATCAAGTCAACTTAGTTTAGCCATTTAGTTAACCACGTAACTTAGTAGTTACCTATATAGAATCTAGTTAGTGTGTTGATCTTTTAAACCCTTAAATAGGTTCTTGTACTCGTATGTAAGTGGGGATACATTCTAGATCCTCCACTACCAAGTTATTTAATATAGGACTTACATCCTTGTACCTATATTCTACTCACACATGTGCACCCTTGCACATGAGTTGTATATATACCTCATTGTGGGTATTTCTATAACTTGATGCTTATTAATATAGAGAAAGGTCTTTAGCTACACTCTTGTTAATCATCCCCCATTTATATTATTGTTCATAAGTTTATATTCATGTCTCTCTTCCTCTCACACACATATCACATAATCTTCCATTGCGTTATCAACTACTCACATAATTAGAGACTAATTAACCCTAGTTTATTACCTACTTATTAACCATTTCTCCAAGCACGGCGATATCATGCCTACTACTGGGAGATTGCACTTGTCAAATAACTTTAATCGACATGAGTTTTATCAAGAATATAAGGGGTACAAGGTTATCAACATTTCAATAGATTATGGAGGTTGCAATTTAACAATGTCATTATACCACATAAGGTTCGCATGGGTATAATGGCAAAAGGTGGGAAATCTGATGACGAAATAAAAAATTACAAAAAACTGTTGAAAGATCATCATGAGAGTCAAGCATTGGAACGTTCTAAAACTATCACCGTCAAAAAGCTCTTCAATCACTTGAAAATTATATGTGTATAATTATTGATGGGATGGGTCAAAAGAAAACCTATTTGTCACACTTTCAAAGGATGTCAAAGGATATTGGAGAAGAATGCCTTGTGCAAATACATTTAGTTGGTTGGTTGTTGTACTCCCAGGAAATAAAGCCATAGGTATACTTAACCTATCCCAATATTCACAATGACCCTAATCTTACAGTCATAATCATGCAAAGAGTGTTACAATCTTGGCCATGTATATTCCCACATGTTCTATATGTGCAACTTGACAACACATCTAGAGAGAACAAAAACTCAACGGTTTTTGGTTATTTGAGTATGCTAGTAGAAAAGGGTATATTCAAGAAGATCAAGGTAAACTTCTTGCTCAATGGACATACACATGAACATATAGATCAAATGTTCAACAGATTCTCAAAGAAATTAGCACGATGTGATGCCTTTGCGCTTCCCATGCTAACCAAGTTGATCAGTGAAGCTTACACACCAAAACCAGAAGTACATCATTGAATGAAGTGTATGATTTCAAACGCTTCTGCAATGTAGGTGATGGGATGAAGATCAAGGTCCTTGCACCTCTTAATAATATTAGTTTTAACCATGTCTTCCTAATCAAAGAAGATGTTATAAGCTACAACACAACTCTGTTGTTTGCGAAACAATACTCATTGAGTAAACAATGGGAGCCACAAGAGGGTTGTAAGTTCTTACTTCATGGTGTTGAACAAATGGCGTACGATGATCGTAAGAAAATGTCTTCTAGCATCTCTATTGAAGAGCAAAGGATATATTGGGAGCAATGCCTTGAGGACAAAATCAAAAATATTGAACAAACGAAGAGGTATGCAGGTGACTAGAATGTTGATTGGTGGGGCATCTTCTTCGATACAATTTTACAGAACTATATTACCCGATATTGGCCACTCCAAATTCCATTCACATGGACTGTTAGTATGCCACCGAACATGTCCACCTCTCAGCATCGATTAGTAGATAATATGGAACTCAATAATCTAGTTCACCCACAACAAAGAGATATTTACGTGGGATCAAGAATATCGCGTACAATCCAGGCAAGATGGCAAGGAAATTTACATGAGCTACAAGTTGGGATGTTGGTTGCATCATTAGCGGGGGATAATGAATTTGACCATCCATTTTGGGTTGTTAAGATTCTTGAGATAATGAAGAATGAGCAAAGCAATCACCTTAAGTCAATTGTGGTCCATTGGTATCACACAACTTCCCTTGATGCATTTACTGGAAAGTATTCTTTAGAGATGGTCAAGGACGTCGAAGGCAAAGGCAAAAAGCGAAGAAGAAAAAATGTACCTAGCATATCAACTCTCACATTTGATTCTATTGCTTGTGTATGGCTTCTCTTTAACTAAAATAGGTCATCTAAGACAAACTACAATCAAGATATTAAAAGAGAAGCTCCCTAATGTAGCACAAGAAACAACACAAAGACAAACAAGAAGCATGTCTCATAACCACGTTTCAGTTGGCTTGCAATTGGATGAAGACAATGCATTAGTCACCAGTGAGGAAGAGGACGAGACTTCACAATGTGCTACAAGTTCATCAAATGGGTCTGAAAATGATGGAATAGACTTGGAAAACGACAGTTTTCATTCATGAACTATAAATATTGTATTCTAGATTAAACTGTCAAATATCGACTATATATAGATTTAGGTGTTATTCATTTTGTATACTATTTTGTAAGTTTGTCTTGCCAATTATTTAGGTGTTTTTGGACATGCCACAATTTTTCAACATGTTAAAAATCAATATATTTATGGATCAGTTTTAAATTTCCTTTACGCATGTGCATGCCCTTCTTGCGAATCAACCTTCTTGTGGATCAAATGCTTTGGGATGGCACTTAGAATAAAGAGCACACATTCTTAAATATTTTCGGAACAAGGATATGTTCTAAGCATAACCTCACAAACCAATTCTTTAAAAGCTAATTTTAATGGATTAAGGTTAAGATGGTCGGGAAATTAGTTATGCTAGGACCCAAGAGGACCTATGACATAATGAGAGCAGGTGGTGGTCTAGGAGCCTTAGTTGTTGGGCTCTGTTGGGATGATGTTGAGACGAAGCTCTCCTCTTCGGATGCATTAAGCACCAAGGTATAACATAAGGTAATATTTGGTGATGTGGGACACCAATGGTCTTTTATGTTTATCTCATGTCCTTCTCTCTCGGTGGTAATTGTGGTTAAGCACACATAATCCCTTCTTCCCCTTAGAATCTTATTATCTTTCTCATCATTAGTTTAGATCCATAAGAGTGTCACCATGATGCTATAAATCTCATTTTCCCACAGTAAAATACGCGCATTTTCTACATGATATAACATAGTATATTCACACAAGGTTGAGTTTTTGTGCACATAGCTCTCAAGGGGTTTAATCATAGAGCAACAATAATGTCCTTCAATTTTCATACAAATTTCCCCTAAGCCTTTTTGGGGTACATATAGATGCCATGAAACCCAATACATGCCTTTCTTGATTCTGTCACCCGCAATATATGTTTAATAGAGACAATTGATTAAGTGATTCCTTTGACATGGTAGTAGGGACAAACAATAAGAAATCAAAGGAATCATCATTGAGATATTAAATAAGCAAAATTAAGAAGTCCATCCTTGATAGAGTGAGTGTGGAATCTACTCTAAAAGGATAACCTAAGTGTGGATAAGCATTTCCTTACTCTAATACTTGGCCATACCCCAAGATTGAGATATTCAATAAACGTAACAAGTTAACCTTTGATAGGGTGAGCAATCTACACTAATATGGTAACCTAATTGTTGATTTAAGCATTTCCTTCTCCAATATTGAGCCGTACCAACCAAGGCCAAAGAGATGTCTTTCAATGCATCAAATAAGCACCTACACATATTGGTGTTTGACCTTAACATGGAGGAAAATAAATTAATCCATAGGTCTTCCATCGTTGGAGTTATATTACTGGGTAGAGCTTTCAAGAAGAAGAATGAATCATCTATCACTATTCGAGATGTCAATAGTTTGCCCATTGGGAGAGCAAGTCCAACAAATTCCCCACATTCTACTAAGTTATGCATCGTAACAAAATTTGGGTGAATAGCAATACCAAACAATTAGAGGCTCACTGTGCATAATTGTCATAAGTGATCGTCTTGAAGGAGGTATTCATGACTGTTAAGAATTAGGTAAGTAATTAAGTATGGGTTAATTAGTGCCTAATTATGTGATTAAGTTAAGCGGAAGATTATGTGATTAAGTTAAGTGGAAGATTATGTGATATGTGTGTATGTGTGTGAGAGGAAGAGAGAGAGAGAGATACACTTATGAACAACACAAGATGGGGGATGAGTAAGTATATTAAATTAGTTTTAACATCATCAAATACAAAAATACCCACAATGAGGTATATATATATATCTAATGTGCAAAGGTGCACATGTGTCTGTAGAATATAGGTACTAATGTGTAAGTCCTATATTAAATGTACTTAGGAGTGGAGGATCTAGAATATCTCACTTAAGTACAAGGTCCTATTTAAGGCGTTATAGTCAACACTTCTAACCAGATTCTATCTAGGTAACTACGAAGTTACATTGTTGACTAACTAACTAAACTAAATTGAGCTTGATCTCTCAACACGCCCCCTCAAGCTCAAGTGTCAGGTGTCCAAGATCCGCTTTGGCTTTTGTCGGCTTTGTGTGCTTCCGTCCAGCCTTCGGCTTTCTTCACCGTGGCAATCTCGGTTCCTCCCCCTCAAGCTGGTGATGAAGGCTTGTAGTGTGTGGGCGAAGGTCGACTACTTCCACCCATCGTGGGTTACGAGCTGCTTCGGTGGAGCTCTTGGGCTCTTGTTCGGCCGCTACTTTCATCGCAAAGGCGTAATGATGGGCCACGTACTCGTTGTAGCCGTGCCGAGTGATGGGGTTCTTAGCTCTAGATGAGCGTCGAAGTTTTTCGCTCACCAATGTGAGCGCCTTCTTTACTTCGGCCGGGTGTTCGCATGATGGGTACACCGAACTCACTGTCTAGTGAGGGAGCCGACACATCCGAATCACTGTCGTTGGGGTGATCGACTTCGTTATCGGGCATCTTACCTTTGCCTTTGTCCAAGTTCGTACTTGGCCGCGACATGCTTGGGTCACGTGGGGGCGCTTGTGGCCCATTAGGCCTAGCCGTAATCAGACATTCTTTGAACATGTGTTCGAAGCGATCTCCATCTTCTACCTCTTGTTCGGCGGATTCCGGGTCGAGCGTAGTCGGAGTCGAAGTTGTCTCTGGTGCATACCAGGATGCGGACTCCTCGAAGACTACGTCTCGATTTACCCAAACCAATCGGGTAGAAGGGTTGTAGCACGTGTACGCCTTCTTCTCAGATGAGTATCCTATGAGGATACATTCCTCCGACTTCGTGTCGGGCATCTGTCGTTGTTCGTTTGGGATGCGTACATTTGCAATGCTTCCGAACACCTTGAGGTGCGATAGGATCGGCTTCCTTCCAACAAGGAGCTCGTAGGGAGTTAGCTCATGGACTCCATTGGTGGTGCACCGGTTCATGAGATAGAAGGCCTTGGATGCCGTTTCGGCCCAATAGAAGTTCGGCATGTGCTTCTCATGCATCATGGCGCGTGCTACCTCGAGTATATGCCGATTCTTCCTTTCGGTGACTCCATTTTGTTGGGGTGTGTGTCGGCACGAGAATTCTCTCTAAATGCCTTCACTTTGGAGATAGGAGGTGAATTCGTTGGAGAAGTACTCCTTGCCTCCATCCGATCATAGGCATCGAATGTGCCGACCGGTTTCTTTCTCAACTTGGCCCTTGAGCTTTTGGAAGTGGGAGAGCACTTCGCTTTTCTTCTTCATCGGGTAGATCCACGCATAGCGTGAGTAGTCGTTGATAAAGGTTACATAGTATCGGCATCCGCCGAACGTCGGCGTTTGAGCCGGTCTCCATACATCCGAGTGTATGACGTCGAGGAGGCCTTTGCTCGTGTGGCTCTCCTTCGGGAATGGGAGTCGATGTTGTTTGCCGAGTTGACACACTTCGCATACTCGGTCGACTCGTTTCGACTCGAATGTCGGAAGTCCGATGACGACTCCCTTCGTTTGCATCACTCGAAGCCGTTGGAGGTTTATGTGGCCGATTCTCTTGTGCCACAACTCGATGCTTGTCTCGGTTTTGAGACCTTTGGCGTACATTGCCGATTTCACCTCGTTCGAATCGAGGATGAACATTCGACCATCTCTACGCCCCTTCGTTATGAGTCGACCATCTTTCTCGATGAAGCATCCTTCTTTGTTGAAGCAAACTTGCATGCCTTGCTCCACGATTTGGCCGACGGAGACCAAATTCTTCGTTATTGTGGGCACGTGCAAGACATTCTTGATGCAAGTTTGTTCGCTTTCTTTCCCGAATGGGACATTACCGATGTGCCGAATGGGGTGCATGGTGTCGTCTCCCATCTCTATGAAGCCGGGTCAGTTCGGTGTACGCAAGTCACGAAACCACTCTTCGTGAGATGTCATGTGATGTGAGGCACCGGAGTCAACGAACCACACGTCTTTTGAGATGGAGGTGCTTGCGGAGTTGGAGGCCGACATAGAGTTCACTCTATGCCTCATTACGAACATTCCGCCACGGTCGTCATAGTCGGAATTTGACACGTAGTTTGTGAGGTGTCGACTTGTTGAAGCCGACTCACTTCTCTTTTTCCGACACTCCACCTCGTAGTGGCTGATTTTGCCGCAATAATTGCAAGTTGCGGCCCTCGTTTGCCGACCATGTTCAACGTGGAAGCTCCCCCTTCTTCCGAAGGTTCCTCGATGGCTTCCGTGAAGGTTTGAGTTCTCTTTGAGTGATGTGTCGAGTTGACCTCTTCTACCACCGTGACCTCCTCCTCGGCCACCATCCGAATTCGAGAAGAACATTTGTCCTTCCGACGTCTTGCTTTTGGTTCGGATGTGGTTCTCTTCGACCAATAGCATTGATTAGAGGTCAAAGAATGAAGGAGGGTTTTCTCTCGCCAAGATTACCGTTCGTAATGGATTGAATCGTTGTGCAAGGCCGCCCAAGCATACTTGAACCATCTCGTCTTCGTCAACTTTTATTTTGATGGAGCCAAGTGAGTCACAAATCCTCTTTATCTTGGCCGTGTAGTTCGGCACAAACATGTCTTTTTGTCGAATGTTATTCAACTCTTGTCGAAGTTGAAGCTTTCGGGTGGTTGTGTTGGCTGCGAACATTTTCTTTAAGTTCGCCCACGCCTCTTTGGGCATCTTGGCGTCTCGAATGTGGCTAAGCATGTGGTCGTGAACACATGTTACCAAGCAATACATGACTCGACTAGCCGCTTGCTCCCATGTTGCGTAGTCGGCGTTCTTTGAGTCGGGTTGATTTTCTTGAGCGTCGTTCATGTAGCTCCAATACCCTTGGCCGACGAGGTATTGGGTCATCTTGTACACCCAAGATAAACAATTACTCCAATCTAGCTTTTCATTAGGGAGCGAGCTACCCATTTGTGTGTTCATGTTGATTGTAGTGTCTTCTCTTCTTTTGCTTTTCTTCCTTCGATCACGTACACGTGCTATGTAGCAGCACTATGGTAGCCAATAGCCAGATTTTGTCGTCGGCATCTCGAACACACAATCACGGAGTTGGGTGGGCTTAGTGGATTTTCTAAACCACGCAATCTAATACCATGTTAAGAATTAGGTAAGTAATTAAGTATGGGTTAATTAGTGCCTAATTATGTGATTATGTTAAGCAGAAGATTATGTGATATGTGTGTATGTGTGTGAGAGGAAGAGAGAGAGAGAGATACACTTATGAACAACACACTTCTAACCAGATTCTATCTAGGTAACTACGAAGTTACATTGTTGACTAACTAACTAAACTAAATTGAGCTTGATCTCTCAACAATGACCTAGTAGTTACTCCAACATTTAGCAATGCATGTGGCATTGCACCTAGCTAAAATGTGAAAGTGAATCTTGACATGCTTACACCAAAACTCACATGAAACATAAGTTGAGCAACAAATTGAAAATATTTTGATGGACGTCCTTGCCACGATAATCCATATTGCATAGGTTGGAGATAGGGAGTAATAATTTAGGCAAATTTTCCATGATAAGAGGACTTATTGTAGAAGCTTAAGTAGACCAAATTTGCATCGATCAAACCTAATCTCCACACTCATGGAAACAATGTTTGGAAGAAAACCTTGATAAATTGTTCATCAAAAGTTTTGAAAAACTCATTTGTAATTCAATTTAGAAGGGAAATGATAGACCCACAAAATTTTTGGCTATATAATCCGGTGCACAATGACCTCATATTATATGGAGAACCTCCGTTCTAGTCCCGCAACTTAAGTGGAGTTGCAACTCATGTGAGTTTTCTCATCCTTTAAAACATGCATGAATGTACTTCAATGAAATACCCTAAATTGTTCATATTTAACTCACAATCATTTGTTATAATCCATAATGGCTAAGGAAACAAATTGTCGTAACCATTAACATCCGTGCCTATCTTCAAATACACCAGATTAAGCAATTCATTTTGCTTATATAAGGATTTCTGGTAATAGAGGCCAAACATTACATGGAATAATCATGACAAAGTCTATGATGCCTAAAGAAAACCAACATTAAAAAACCAAAACATACACACTATCACTACTACTATTACTACTAGTGGGGGTACTAATGCTTAATGTGGGGGTACTAATGATATTAAGTAAATCTTCAGCAAAGCAAAATAGCTTCAGAGAGGGGGTCGGTTTGTGAAGTATTATGAATCTAGTAAGGAGGAGGGGGCGAGTGATATTGGCTGGAAGGCGGTTTTCTAACCGGGGAGTAGGAAGAAGCTGGTGGTTTCTTCATGGGGGGCGAGGTAGAGTAAATGGGGGATGGCTTCTTGGAAGGCGGTTTTGTGTAGGCAGGGGGAGGTGGGCAAGGAGGCGGTTTGGGGGTGTATGGCTTGGAAGAAGGCGGTTTGGGACCGTAAGAGAGGGTGGGCGGTTTGGGGGATGGTGGTTTGGGACCGTAAGGGTGGGTAGGAGGTTTGGAGGGCGGTTTTGGGCCGTAGGGGTGGTGGGTAGGAGGTTTTGAGGGCGGTTTTGGGCTGTAGGGGGTTGACGGCGGGGTGACGGAGGGTGACGTGGAAGCGTATGCGTCCACGTGTAGCGCCGACGTGGAGGTGCGGCAGGAAGAGGAAGAAGGGCTGTGAGCTGCGGTGGCGGGCGTGAAGGCCAAGGGCCCCGCGTGAACCTCCCCTTCCGACCCCACGCCCACCTCGCCGCCCCCCGCCACGTGGCTGCACGCCGACGTGGAGCTCCGGACCAGCACCGCCACGCAAGCGTCGCCGGTGTGCTCCCCGCCGCCCACGTGGACGACGAACTCCCCCGCCGGGCCGCTCCTCGCCTCCACGTACGCCGTCACCACGCCCGCCTTGGTCCGGCACCTCACCGCCACCGTGGCACCTGCATCACCCCAGACACGTCAGCAAACTACATTTCCAAACCTGGGGGAAAAGCCCGAGGAGGAGCCGCGTGGCAAAAGGAGCCCACGTCAATATTTACGGAAGAACTTTTTTAAAAAGCGACACGTCAGCCATAAGAAAAAGGCGTCCGAAAAGAAGGTCCAGGTGAGAGCAGAGGGAAACACATGAGGAGCGTCCACATCGACGAGGTAAAGTGTCCGACGTGGCACGGCGTGGTGTCCACGTCAGAAGCGCTTTATAAAACAAACCAAAAAAAAAAAAAACTAGAATGTGCTGCGCGCACCTTCGATGAAGTAGCTGGAGGACGTGACGCGTCCGACGTGGCAGGCGTCGCAGTAGACGGAGCCACGGACCGTGAGTGACGTGGCCGCGGCTGATTGGCTGGAGGAGGCCAGCACTACCACAGAGAGCAGAGCGACGAAGAACAGCGTTAAAACAGAGGAAGAAGAAGCCATGGCTTCTCTGTGTTCTCTAATTCTCTCTCTCTCTCTCTCTCACTTTGCTGATATTTATTTACTTTACTTGTTCACACTTTTCTTCTACTTATAGTCTTTCTCGCACGCGTGACTTCCGTAGACACCATTAAACAAGAGTAAATTTGTTTTTTTTGTCTGTGTCTCTCTCTCTCTGCCTGCCTTCTCTCGTCTCTGCAGTTCTCTGCACAGTCGCTGAAATTTTTTTAGTAACGTTTTTTGTTTTTTGTTTTCTTTCTTTTGTTTCCTAGAATTGTAAAATTAGCACGTAATAATTTGGATTCTCTCACTTCTTTCTCTCTTTCACGCCATCGTTTCTTCTCCTCAGTCCGGTTCAGGAGTGGCTCTGACATCTTCCCATTCTGCATTTGTCTCTCTTTCCTTTTTTAAATGAAGCAAAAGAATCATTATCATCATCTTCCCATTCTGCATTTGTCTCTCTTTCCTTTTTTAAATGAAGCAAAAGAATCATTATCATCATCTTACCCCAAAGGCTTTCTCTTTCATGGTTTCCTCACGTATGAAACTTTACTACTCCCTTTGGTGCTCCCATATGTCACTTATTCGAAACAAACGATTTCAAACTCATCCCCCGCTTCGAATTTACCTTGGATCCACACAAGGGAGCCAACACCACAATAGAGAACTTAGCTCGCACTCGCACTAGTGGGGCAACCATAGAAAACTCAAGGTTAGATCCACACTAGGGGCAATAGTAGAGAACTTGAGGTCAGATTCACACTAGGAGCAACGATGGAGAACTTAAGGTCAGATCCATAGTAACCAACCACAATTATAGAGCTTAGGTCAAATCCACGCTTGGGGCAACTTTAGAGACAAACCGAAAAAACTAGAAATGAAAATTTATTGCATAAATTGTTACAACCCAAACCTAGTATGAATCCAACCTTTAAAAGCACATGTTTGGGATACCTCAACGGCATTGTCACAAGGGGTATGAATTACATAAGATCTTCAACAATGTGTTGTTAAATCTCCACATACCACATAGCATATAACCTATCATGGTGGACATACATTCTCGAAATGTAAGAAGAACGCATATATTTTGTAGATAGATTTTTATTATTTTTACCATTCTTACATCTCTTTGACATTAGGATGGAAACCAAGACTGGTTGCATTGCATCATCTTATTGTAACAACTACATCGCATAATACAAACCATGCACATAAAAGGAGCTAAGATCATTTTCTCCCTTTCATTCCTATCTACTTTTGGTCATTAGCAAGTAGTTCAATCATGTATGCCTATTTTAACCACATGCCTAAATAAATTATTCATGGTAAACTTGTTTTATATATGCATACAATACCATTAACATTGCTCTAAAGTAGTACTCATAGGTGCCAAATTTATGTAGATCTCCATCAATATGGTAATATTATTACACCCTTATGGCACTTCTAGTCCAAGTCTATGCCAACTTTGCCATAACTAAGGGATTTTCATATGCAAAAGATGGTTATCAAGTTCTCATGTACAAATACTACATTTGTGCTAGATATATAGGGAGATGGATATTGTAAAACAAGCCTTGGTACAATATCCATTTCTCACCTCATAATTATACCATGGTTGAGGCTAACAATAAGAATATACCGTTGTGTATTTTATTGTGATCACATTGCCATCATATATTGTAGATACAATATCAAGATTCACCCTATAAAAAGAAGTATATATCAAGATTCCCCCAATAGAATGAAGAAAGTTGTCGTGATGTGGGAAGCTCATGAATGTAATATATGTTAAACTTCAGAGATATAAAAGATTCAAGGATAGGGAACCAAATTTGTTTCAAGGTAGAGGTGTTGCGGAATTTCGATAAGAACTCACTGTTAGGAATATGTCCCTCCTATGGGAGGAGCCGACTGGTCGGACCGAGAGCTGACAGTCGAGGACAAGGTGGAGTCGACAGTACACATGTCATCCAAGTCGAAGACTTGACCGACTAGTCGGGCTGACTGGACAGTCGACACTAGAGACGACTGATTAATTGCTAATGCAATAATAGGAATGATAGTAGTAGAGACATATTTGTAAAAAGCTCACAGTGTGTAGGGAGTGTGTGTAAGTATAAATACACCTAGGGCAAATTTTAGAGATTGTAGAACGAGTAGAACAAAAGGGTAGAATAGCATACTAGTTCCTGTAGCGAGAAGAGTTACAAAGAGACAAGAGAGTGCGTGAGAAAGAGAGAGAGGTGGTAGAGTTTAGCGAGCCTGCCAAGAACCCTAAGTGGTTATCCTCTGAGCATCAAAGAAGAGTTGTAATCGTTCTTTGTATTCTCAATGTATAGTGGAAGATTTGTTCTCCTGTTGTCGCGGTATTCTACGTGCACGTGTCGGCCTAGGCGGGACCACGGGAGTTTCGGACTAGGGAGATGGATGGTGTAGGTCTTATGCTCTACAAGCCTCAACACGTCAGCTTTGCACTTGCGTCGGCTTCGGTCGATTGGCTTTCTTTCTGGATTGACTTCCGGAAGGAACAACACGTATCGGTTTTTGGACGGATCCCGGGACGTTACAATTGGAATCCCACATTGTAACGTCCTTCCCTCCTTGGGCTATAAAAAGAGAGGAAGGGGCTCATATGAGGGGTTGCCCATTTTGAGTTAGGAGGGTATACCACTTAGGTCGAAGGTATGTTAGTTTTCTCTTCTTCTTACTTTAGGTCTTCTGTAAGGTCTTCTTTGTGTTTGTTTAGGGTTTAGTTCAGTTGAGAGCTCGCATATACTAGTGGTTTCGTTTCTGCTCTGTCTCCTGTGCAACAACCTGCTCGGCGCGGCAAGCCTGAGAGCTCCCCGACCGGTGGCGTGGCAGCATGCAGATGTTATAACTTGATCTACCTAGGTCTGGCTCGGAGCCGGAGATGTATCTTGTTGTCTTGTAAATACACATATAAAAGGTTGTGCATATTTGTGTCTTCGTTGGTGTCGAGTGCGTTTCTTTCTTTCTATTTCCCGTACATAAGAGGCGTGTGTTGAGTCGGTGTTGCGCGCGTGCTCTCTCTCTCTCTTACTCACACACTCTCTCTCCTCTATTTGGTAGCCTTCGGTACGCATCCGGAATCACTCCGGTTTGTGCCGCAATCGGCGCAACCGAGCAAGGAGAGAGTCAATCTCCCGGTATCCATCTCTCCCTCGTCCGAGACCCCCATGGTCTCGTCCCTTTTTGACACATACCAAGATAAGGAAGAGAAGATGGGAGATTCCGACTAAGGTGATCAACCGGGAGTCTCGCAGAACCGCCACCCGACCTCGGCGCCGGTCGTTGTTGGATCTGAACCATGGACTCTAGGGTCGAACCTATCCTTGGCCAAGAGCTCGTCCTTGTCCTCCTCGGACCCCTCAATCGAGTCGGTCTGTCTCTTGACTGGCTTGGCCATCATAGTCTTGATATGTTTGACCTATTTTTGGCCCCAATCTTAGCTCGACTCGGCTCGGCCCGGTCCTTCATCATTTGTTCGTGGCCACCCTCTTGGCTACCTCTCCTTCACTTGCCTCGGCTTCGACCTCTGCTTCTTGTCTGCCACTTTCCATCTCTTTGGTTTTACGTTGCCATGCCGGCTGAACTGCCGAAGTCTCTAGAACGAGTGTGGAGGGACTCACGTCTCTACTGCCCATCGTAGACTTGTCCTTGGTTTCTTCCGTCTCAATTCCATCCCGATAGATGTCTCCTTAGCTAAATAGGCCTCATACTCGATCTACCACGCTTGCTCCTTCATTGCTCGATGTTTCGTGTGCCAAAACATCAGACGCCTTCGAGGTAGCACCGGCAACCCTCGAGTCATCGGCCTCATCCTTGGCCATCTCTTCTCCGCAAGTCGAGAAGGTGACTTGTTCCACACCTTCTCTCGTAGTGGTATCATCATACCAAAATTGAACCTTTGCACGGACTCATCATTATTCCGCATCTGTCAAGAAGGCGGCTTCCTCCTCGATCTCCGTTCGCCTCCGTGGGTTCCTTCTTAACCTTCCTTTCGGCCTCAACTTTCAACTTCGAGCTCTTGTACGCCTCCCTCACCAAGGCTTTTATGTCGAGTACCGCCACACTTCTGTTTCGAGCTTCTTCCCTTAGGTGGCGGTCCGTAGCCGCACCTTGAACTCCTTCGACCGACCTTGATGGATCGTGTTGTTGCCGACTAGAAATCCTTCTTCGTATCACCTTGTCGGTAACCACTTCAATCGTACTTGGCGAGGTCATCTGCATCGTCATCATCCTCGAGTTTCACTTCGACGGCCTCCCTTCCTGGATCGATCGAGTTTCAATTGGTTGTCTTCCTGGATCGCCAAGGCCTTGTCCACCCCCACTGATCTTTGACTCCACCCCGAGAGTTGAGCAAGCAACACTAAACCTCGAGGAGCACCCGCGTAGCAGTTTGGTAGGTCCTCGTTGATGATACCCCTCTTTATCCGATATCATGCCAACTCTATTGCTTCGATCCCTCATGCTCAGGCCTCTTTGGTAAACTCCTTTGAAAGACCCCACGAATTACGAGCTTCTCGGAGATCTTCTACCTCTTTGTGACACTACGGCCACAACCACCGGGTAAATTTTCTAGCCCGTTGCCTCGCCCTTCTTCCTTCGATCAATCCCGACATCATGGGCTTCAAAAATTTTGGGACCCCATCCCCATTTCAATGGTCGACTTCTTTGAACGCGCTCTCAACGGCTTCCAAGCCATTTCTCATTCACCCTTCTTCCACGTATGTCCATCATCACCTTCGACATTGCCTTCACTACGAAGCCTTCTTCGCCCACCTCCATCCTCCCTTGCCGCCCTTCACGTCGGCATCACCAAATATGTCACGGTATTCCACATGCACGTATCGGCTTGGGCGGGACTACGGGGGTCTCGGACTAGGGAGACGGATGGTGGAGGTCTTATGCTCTACAAGGCTCGATACGTCGGCTTTCAACTTGCATCAACTTAGGCTGATTGGTTTTCTTTCCAGATCGGTTTCCAGACAGATCCAATTGACAAAGGTAGGGTTTCCAGTTGAGGACAATTCCGGGTTCAACGGTGTCGTGAAGATCCGTCACTACGCGCGGATCGTGAGGCGGAACCGCCGGGGTTCTGGACCGGAAGGATTTAGAGTCGATACAAGCTTTGGCGAGAAAGTACTTAAGATAGATTGGGAAAGAGAGAAGTTGAGATTACACAATTGATTTGATAACGAATTTTTTCCTCTTAATTTTCATACAAAAAAACCGTGTTTTTCTCCTCCCCCTTCCCTCTTTTATAGATGCTCTCATGCATATGATGCATGTGAGGGTACAAGACATGCATAAATTGCATGTTTGCCATTTGGCGCTTAAGTATTACATGTGGTGCATGCTAACCATGTCACTCATTTTAGCTCTCATGGATGAGAATTTACATGTAAAAGTACAATGATAGAAATATAATTGAAACTAAATACCATGGCTTAATGGTAAGCCATTTGACTCCTAACTTGGAGGTGCAAGGTTTGAATCTATACTTGCCCTCCTTGTATATGTAAATATGTATATATTTTTATATATTTATTTTATCTAGTCGCCGGTTCGCCGGATACCGGTGCCGCCGCCGGATGCCGCCGCCGGATACCGATCGGATGCCGTCGGATCACCGGCTCCATCGCCGGTCCGGTTTTGGTTGGCCAAAACCCTTTCCGAGTAGCTAGCCACCTCCACTCTAAGTTCAAGTTACCTTGAACTCTCTATGCTCCACACATAGACACAAAGATAATATCTTTTGCTCCACCTTATATATGATGAGAGCCGTATTTGTCGTGCCTATGTGGGATATCTCACAATTTTCTCTTTTCTTTTCACAAACTTTATACCCTCATATCTTGACATTTAGTTGTCTATTTCTCGTGTAATAAAGTGCATTCAAAACCTCCATCATTTTGTACTTAGATATTAAAAATGTTATCTTCATAATTATTGTATTACGTGATTCATACTCGATTTTGTACGTTTTATGGGATTTTCACACTATTGCCGAAAATCTTCACGACATCCACCCCCACCAAACCGCACATCCTCCGGTACGTGCCAAGAAGAGAAGAAGTGAGATTTCGGCTACGATGATCAATTAGATTCCTCCATGTCTTCATTTTCATCCAGCCTATTATGTTCATCATCGAGGTAATCGAGGTCAGGATCCTTGTCTTGTCTTTTCTTGAAAAGCTTTACTCTTTTCCCCGCAATGGGTACAGCCAACCTTGATCCGTCTAGTTCCGCAAGGTGGTATGTGGCATTATCGTTGGCACTTGTCACCACATACGGCCCGAACCATCTTCTTGCGAACTTCCTTGTTGTACTATGTTGATTGTCAAGGGTGCTGTCGTAAACCAAAACCCAATCCCCTTCTTCAATCTTCTTGGGACGAAGTCGATGCGTGTTGTCGAACCAAACTTTGTTCTTTACTCGGGTTGCCTTCATCATCTTTCGCGCTTTTTCTAAATCTTTAGGTCTTCTTTCAAGTTGCCTTATCCGCGCCGCTAATAACTCTTCTCGGCTCATCTCGTTCCCCCACGGTATCGCTACCCATGAGGCGATTGTTCTTTCGATGGGCATAATCGGCTTTTGTCCATACATAAGCTCCGTCGGCATATACCCTGTCACTAAGCTATGTGTCGTTCTATCGGCCCACAAGGCATAGGGTAATAGTCGTGGCCAATTCCCGACTCGACCGTTGCATGCCCGTACGATGGCTTTAACGATAGGTCCATGCCCTCGCTCGATCTTCCCATTTGCTTCCGGATTGTAGGCAGTCGTGAGGGAGAGCTTCACGCCTAGTCTTTCGAAGAGCTCCGTCGCTTCGTGCGCGTCCAACTCCCCTCGGTCGGCCACTATCTTCCCTACACATCCATATCGGCAAACAACATCTTCAAGTAGAAATTTGCAAACGGCTGAAGTCGTCTTATTTGTCAAGGCTCGTCCTTCCACTTGATTTGTGAAGTCTTCCCTTGCCAGCGCTAAGTACTTCATTTGTCCCACTCCCATTGGCATCGAGACCAGATCCACCATCCATTTGAAGTGTATGGTGAGTGGGTATGTCGGCTTTAACTCATCACGATGACGTATATTTGAATATACTTGGCAAGTTTCGCATGTGGACACGAAATGGAGTACATCTTTGTATATGCTTGGCCACCAGTACTTCTCCTTCAACTTTTCAAACGTCGCCCATGTTCCTCTATGACTTGCCCAAGCACTCTCGTGGAATTCGGTCATCAGCGTCTCTTGCTCTTCTTTCTTTACCACCACTCGACGTGGTATTCTTGTCCTTTTTTTTGGATGTCGCCAAAGGAATCCTCCCTTCAAGAAGTATCGATAAGCTTTCTTTCGGATTCGTAGGGCCTCCTCCTTTGTCAACGAAGCATCTGTTGTCAATGTTCTTAGGAATCTACCGATGAGTAACCATTCTCCTTCGTACTCATTCTCGTTGAAGGCGTGGAGGGTTTGCGTGTCCTGGTCTTCCGCCGACAATCGAGCCATCTTGAAGAAGTTGAGGGCGACATCTTCATCTTCCGAAACCATGTTACTTCCATTTGAAAATCTTGCCCTCGACAGCATGTCAGCCATGGCGTTCTTCTTCCCTGCGATGTGACGGATCTCTGGGTTTAAAGACTTGATGTAGGCGATCCACCTTAGCATAGCAAGATCTGGGGTCGCACATCCCGAGATCATTCCGAGAATTGGGAGACAATCTGTCTCTATTATCACTTCTGACCTGATCAGGTAATCTTTGTCCGTCTTCACTGCCGACACAATACCCCAAAGTTCCCGCTTGACTTGGGCATATCTTTGTTGCCGTTCGCTGAGAACCTTTGCTCCGAACCGGACAGCATATCGCGCATTATCTTCACCTTCTTGATTGATGACCCACCCGATTCCGGTTGGGCTCGTATCTACCGTCACGTAAATTGGTTTCCCTTCGGCATAGTCGGCCTTCCTTAGTGCCGGAGCTTCAAGAAGCTGTTTCTTTAACCTTCGCATCGCCTCTCTGTGCTCGTCTCGCCATTCGAACTTTATTCTTTTCTTTAGTAGTCCATATAACGGTTCGGCGACATGAGCGTAGTGAGGAATCCATATATGATAAAACGCGCACGCTCCAAGGAACCTTCGAACCTCCGTTTGGTTTTCGCATTCTTCTTTCATGTCTTGGATTGCGTTCACTTTGGATGGCGAGGGCTTCCGGCCGTATGCTCCACACAAGTGACCTACCACCAAGATCTCCGGTTGCCCGAATGCGGATTTTTCTCCCGAAAATGTCAAATTCGCATCTTCGAGCCTTTGAAGCACCTTCTCACAATCTTTCATATGATCCGCAACGAACTTTCTACAACCTTCCTTATCTTTCGATTCATCTTTCTCCTCATCCGAACATCCTTTTATCGGAATATCATCCAAGAATGGCATCGTGATGTCCGGAATGCAATCCTTCAAGACTTTATTCATGGCATTCACCATATGAGCCACCGAGTTCGTTGCGCCTTGGGGTAAGGTACACATCCGCACAAGCCCGATCGGAGTCCTCATGGTTGTAATGTCCCGACTGTCGATCGCCAACTGGAATTGGTCATATCCGGAGTAGAGATCGCCAATGGAGTAGATGGACCGGCCCGCAAACGCTTCGGCAAATTCGTCCACGCTCGGACCGATTCCGGCATTTCGAATTGTCACCTTGTTGACGGGTTGAAGATCTTGGATGAATCGCAATGATCCATTCTTCTTCGGCACCGTGAACCACCTATTGGAATAAGGAGCATTCGACGGTTCTAGAATTCCCATACTCACCTTCTCCTTTAAGAGCTCGATCAACTTTGGAAGGTGTGCTCTCGGAACCGGTATCGGTCTCAAATTCCAAGGCACATGAGGCACCGTGAAGATCACCATTGGCTCTATAACCTTTGGGTCGGCGCATCCGATTTCTCGTGGGAAGAATGCGAAAGCCTTCCCATGTCTCTCAAGCATATCGCAAAACATTCGCTCCTCTTCAGGGAGAAGGAAATCCTCCTTTCCAACTCGTAGCTTCCCCTTCGTCTCTTTGGTGAAGTCATGACCTATCTTCTTCGGATCTCTTAAGCTTGGATCGTTAGCGACTTCCTTCATCTTTTGCCAGCTATCTTCCGGTAGCGGAACCGCAACTGGCTTGATCTTCTTATCCACCGTTTTATATTTCGTGTTGATGTCAGCTTCCTTCATCGAGAGGCCACGACGGTATTCATCGATGATAGCGTACATGTTGACGGAGTTAACCGAAATCACGCATTGGTTGTGAAGATAGCTCAAGTCCACGACGTCCTCGATTTCGCCGATGGTGTCGTTAAATGAGGCTTCTTCCATAATATGAGTCAGGAACTCCCCTTCTTTTATTATGTTCTCTTCTTTCAGCATCTTCTCGAATTCTTGTATCCGGTGCTTGTGCTTCTTGTCGGGTAGTACTAGTTTACATGCGCCACTAGGTGTGACACATGTTGCTACTCCTTGCAATCCACGCACTCTTCTTTCTTGTGGGGTCTTGTGATTGCTCGGACTATTTGTGCCCCATGCTTCAATAGTCCGCTCTAAAAATCCGAGGATTCGCCTCCGAGACTATCTCGATTCCTTTCATGATTGGCTCGCACTGTTAGGAATTGGACCGATCTTTGGTTGTCAAGACTCTTTATTCGTGCGAAGGCTGCTCCATTATCGAACACTTTGGTCTCCATCCGAGATGATGTGATATAAGGTTGCCCTAGGATGACAGGATGCGACGTCGATTCTTGTACGAAGGAGTGTTGATCCATCTCCACATCCCCGATCGTGACTTTGACATTGGGACAAGCTCTGTACAAATCCTCCGTAGACTTTGTTGCCGCGCGAATCTTTCATCCGTGGTTTGTATTGATTGGCCATCTTCCCTTTTTGATCTCCGAGCCGTGGTCGATCAAGGCTACGACGGTCTCTTTCTTCTCCCCGATCTTTACCGGCGTCTCCGTTGTCGCTCGTGCCCAATGAGGTCGAGTGTAGTGGCTGTCCACCATATCTTCATCGATTTCGTCTCTTGCCATCGTTATGGCATTCATTTTTGCTTTCTGCGGCTTCTCTTCTTCCTCGTCCGATTGTTGTCTCTTTCTCTTTACAAGGTCCACGATCGTGTCATGGAACTCCTTCTTCGTAATGCCAAGCAATTCCCTCAAGGACAAAGTTACGTGGCTATCAAGAACTCGTTCTTCGAGAATCTTCTTTAGGTCCGTCGTCTACTCTATGTCCGACCTTAGCTTATAAGTAGGTATGGTCCTTGTCCTCCGAGCGGGGTCTTCGACACCAACCTTCACGGGCCGAACCGTTTCTTCAACTCGTATGCTCGGCTCCCCTTTTCGGCTTGATTCTCGTTCCTCCGTTTGTAAAGGTCGACTCGTCTCCGCATCGTCCTTCTTTTTCGTGTTTCTTGTTTCATGTCTTTTAGATGGGCCTTGCTCTTCTATTCTCTTTCTCTTTTCTTCGACGAACACCTCGTGGTTGTCGCACATCACCTCTGCGAGTATGGTGTTGTCGTCCACCGGATCCGACCACCCGGTTATGCTTTGCACGTTTCGGTCCGCAAGCTCTACCTCGTTCGATGTGACTTTTCCCTTCTTCTCATATTCGAGAACGGAAGTCCAAAACTTTGCTCCCGCTCTAGCAGCTTCAGTCTTGTCTTTCCCGACTCTTATTCCGGCCGACGCAGCATAGTGCATCGCATCCACATGAGTCGCATCGGCATCCTCCATAGATTTCTTCATTCCTCCTCTTCCGAAATTCACCCGTAGGGGTCTTCTAGTCTCGCTTGAGCAGATCATGTTGTCCTCTATGTATACGATATTTTGTCGAATCGCCTCTCGAAGGCTCGCACAATCCCTTCTCATGTGGTCCATGCTATCGCACCACACGCATCTAAAGGGTTCTTTTCCTTTAGGGCCCCGACGATTCATGTTGGCTAGAGTGACCTTCTCGAACTTCTTCGCTAGCTCTTCAATGATGTCGTCATCAATCTTCTTTTCTTCCACGTTACTTTGTCTCAGCGGCTCAGCTACTTTCGGCGGTCTTGCTTTCTCCGTGGTAGTCGGTCCCGTCAAGTCGGTGTCATCAACCCATTGGTGACGCTTGTCGAGCCTATTGCATGCCCGCTTCACCGCGATCCAGTCCGCTACGAGCCCATTTGCTTGGGTATCATCTTCGAGAAGAGTCCCCAACTCCCGTCTATCCTTTATGTCCATGGCCTTCAAGAAGTACAAAGTCTTGTCCTCTTCAAGCAATACTTGGTCCGTATTGGGGAGACGACTAAACATCTGGTCGAATTCGTCGTACACCCTCGAGACGCTCATCTTCTTATTCTTCTTCTCTATCCACTTCATCAGGGCATGTCGAGTCATCCTCGTTGAGTCTTCAGTCACGAACTCCGCTAGTATCATTTTCTCGAACTCGGACCATGTGGTCTTTCCTTCTTGAAGCTCGATGACGCGTCTTTGGATGTTGTTGGCGACAACTCTCTTGAAGCTTGCGATTTGACGTGCCTCGGACACGTCCCTTTGATTCATCTCCCTCTTATATGCATCAAGGAACTTCGTAACGTTCCTTCCATCGAATTGGCCCTCGAGCTCTACGACACGATCGACAGCCTTCTCCACGCTCGCGTCGTTGCCTCGAGATCTCATCATTTGCTCGACGATTAGCATCATCCTTTCGAGCTCTCCTGCTTGGTTGCTTGAGGACGCCATCTCCAAGTATTAATCTCGACTTGATCCTTCCTACCGCCTCTTTCACGTCGGGTTCACCACTTAATTATGTCGTGAAGATCCGTCACTACGCGCGGATCGTGAGGCGGAACCGCCGGGGTTCTGGACCGGAAGGATTTAGAGTCGATACAAGCTTTGGCGAGAAAGTACTTAAGATAGATTGGGAAAGAGAGAAGTTGAGATTACACAATTGATTTGATAACGAATTTTTTCCTCTTAATTTTCATACAAAAAAACCGTGTTTTTCTCCTCCCCCTTCCCTCTTTTATAGATGCTCTCATGCATATGATGCATGTGAGGGTACAAGACATGCATAAATTGCATGTTTGCCATTTGGCGCTTAAGTATTACATGTGGTGCATGCTAACCATGTCACTCATTTTAGCTCTCATGGATGAGAATTTACATGTAAAAGTACAATGATAGAAATATAATTGAAACTAAATACCATGGCTTAATGGTAAGCCATTTGACTCCTAACTTGGAGGTGCAAGGTTTGAATCTATACTTGCCCTCCTTGTATATGTAAATATGTATATATTTTTATATATTTATTTTATCTAGTCGCCGGTTCGCCGGATACCGGTGCCGCCGCCGGATGCCGCCGCCGGATACCGATCGGATGCCGTCGGATCACCGGCTCCATCGCCGGTCCGGTTTTGGTTGGCCAAAACCCTTTCCGAGTAGCTAGCCACCTCCACTCTAAGTTCAAGTTACCTTGAACTCTCTATGCTCCACACATAGACACAAAGATAATATCTTTTGCTCCACCTTATATATGATGAGAGCCGTATTTGTCGTGCCTATGTGGGATATCTCACAATTTTCTCTTTTCTTTTCATAAACTTTATACCCTCATATCTTGACATTTAGTTGTCTATTTCTCGTGTAATAAAGTGCATTCAAAACCTCCATCATTTTGTACTTAGATATTAAAAATGTTATCTTCATAATTATTGTATTACGTGATTCATACTCGATTTTGTACGTTTTATGGGATTTTCACACTATTGCCGAAAATTTTCACGACAACGGAATGATAAGCCGTGATGAAGGACCAAACTCAAATACCTAAAATAGAAGAGGAATATGCCCAATATATATATATATATATATTACAAATGCTTTTACAACCAATCGGCTTACATGCCACGAATCCGGTGGTTATTACAAAGCAATCTGCTAATCAATGTTAGGAAACGAGAATCGGCGACGGCGAGTCAAGTTGGTCAGGCACGATGACGATGGAGTGTTCCCATGCCACTTTGCTATCCCTTCTCGAACTAGCTGCCACGTGAAACGCTCACCATCGAGGAGAGGAAGCTGAGCCACCATGTGTCGCGACCGGAATGCCGAAGAGCCGCCATTGTAGAAACCCCAAATGAAAACCAAACTCTCACACAAAGAAGATGAAGATGAAGATGAAGATGAAGATGAAGATGAAGATGAAGATGAAGAGAGTAACACTTAAACCCTAAACGCATAAACCCTAAGTCACACGAAGAAAAATGAAACCCTAAGTCGGTCATGAACTCTCACAAGATGAAGAACCAAAACGGAACAATAAACCTCCACTCAAGAAGAACATCAAAAGACCTCAAGAAGAAACCTAATGAAAGAAGAAAAAGAAGAAGAAGAAGAAGAAGAAGAAGAAGAAGAAGAAGAAAACTACCAAACCCTAGAGAAGGGGAATGAGGAAAAGGAAACCCTAGATCTAAGTGGTACCCCCTCCTAACTCAAAATGGGCGACCCTTTAATAAGAGCCCCCTCACCTCATTTTATAGTTCAAGGAGAGAGGGACGTTACAATGTGGGAGGCCCAATATTCCTCCCCTTTCTTATTTCTATACACATTTTCTCATGTGCATGTGCAAGTCGTTGCACATCCCCATTTTATTTGTTGTACCCGATTTTCTCACCGTTGCCGGAAATCTTCACGACACCGTGGTTTTCCCCAATTAGGGTTTCCACGTAAAACTGTGTGCATCGTATATCTTTGTCTATTTGTTGTTTTCTATTCTGAACTATGTATCCTTCAGTGAGATTTAAGATCCATCTCTACAAACTGGTATTAGAGCTTGGGATGCAAGCATGGAAGGCTGTGTTAGTGGCTTCCTAGGTATGATAGTCCTAAACTCTCAGAACTATGCAAACTGAAAGACAAAGATGGAAGAACTTCTCATAGTTAAAGACATGTATGAGCCCATCGATAGAGCAGAAATACCCACGCGGCTGTTAGAGTTTGAATGGAAACTGCTGAACAGAAAGGCGGTAGCCACCATCAGACAGTGTGTCGATGTGAGTGTCCTTCATCATGTGGCAAATGACACAAATTCCTATGAGATGTGGCAGAAGCTGTCACATCTATATGACAGGAAGAATGTGTCAGGAACAGTACTGAGACAGAGAAGGAATTAGTACTAAACGAAGGATTAGTACTATGAGAGGTGTGGAACTTCTTCGAGAGAAGGAAGAAGTGAGCGAGACGGAGAGAAAGAGAGAGATCGAGAGATCGAGAGAGTGATGATAAGAAAGATATGTATTATATGAAGAGAATATACAATGGTGGCTAAAAAGGCTTAAGACTGGCGTTGAACCAATTTGGTTCAATATAATGCCTAGTGCCCTCTTTTATAGTGTTTTCAGGAGTAATCCTGAAGCTTCTAGAATGTTCCAGAGAAATCTGGAATATACACTAATTTCCTATAATAAAATGTAAATGAAAATAATATCCTACGTATTACAATAGAGGATGTAATGGTCAAGAGCTCGACCCATATAACCTAAGGTCATGGGTTCGAGTCTTGCCATATCATGACACTATCCCCCCTTTAAAACGACGAGTGTCACGAGTCGTCTTGGATTGAGAACCTGGTTTGTGTGGATATTGACGATGGAAGTCTTCAAGAAGAGCACGAGCATTGGTCACATTCTCGATCGGTTCCCAAGTACGTTCGTTGGGGCTATAGCCTAGCCAATCGACTAGATAGTAGAGCTTGTTGCGAACAATCTTGGAATCAAGGATGGCGGCAACCTCGTACTCCGGCCCCTCTTAAAGCTCGATCGGGGGTGGAGGTTGGATAAGACGTCCTGGGATGGTGCTCTCGTGGTAGGGTTCGAGGAGAGAACTATGAAACACCGGATGTATCCGAAGTTGAGGAGGTAGATCGAGACGAAAAGCGACATCATTAATCTGTCCAATAATACGGAAAGGACCTAATCGCCGATAATCTAACTTCTCACATGGACGAGTAGTCTTGATGTGTAGTCGTAGTAGCCACACCCGATCTCCAATATTAAAATTGGATGGAAGTCGATGACGATCCGCGTAGACCTTGTGTGTTTGTTGAGCTTGTTGGAGATGAGTAGATAAATCCGCTTGTATCTTGCGTAACTGCTCCAAACGATCCTCCGCGCACGGATTTGGGGACACCTCTAGGGTTTCAAGTACACTCCACCGGGGGTGACATCCCGTATAAGCATAAAATGGCGTAACTTTAGTGGATGCGTGGATAGAGTTGTTATAGGCAAATTCAGCGAAGTGGAGAATATCTACCCAGTCATCTTGATGATAGTTGAGAAAGCACTGCAGATACTGCTCCAACGTTTGATTTGTTCGTTCAGCTTGGCCGTCGGTTTGTGGGTGGTAGCCGGAGGAGAGGTTACAAGTGACCTTGAGCATGTTAAAAAGGTGCTTCCAGAATTTTGACACGAACTGGGGTCCACAGTCGCTGATGATACTATCGAGAAGTCCATGATGCCGACATACTTCACGCATGACAATTTCGGCAGTGTCTTCACTGGAGATCTCCTTAGTACATAGCAAGAAATGAGCTATCTTCGTATATCGATCGACCACCGTTAGAATCGCATTGAACCCCTTAGAGACTGGAAGATCTGTGATGAAGTCTAGAGCAATGGATTGCCACGGCTTGATTGGAATTGGTAATGGTTCTAATAAACCATATGGATGATGCCTTGGCATTTTTGCTCTGCAACATGTATCACAAGTCTGAACAAAATCCTCGACAAATTGTCGCATACAGGGCCACCAGAATGTTCGTTGTACTAAATGTAATGTTTTAGTACTACCAAAATGCCCAGCTGTATATGTGTCATGACAGTTTTGTACTACTCGAAGGCGGCAAGAACCATTAGGAACATACAAAAGTTCTTTAAAGAAGAGTAATCCATCACGGTATTTGAATTGCCGATAGTCCGTACCTGGTGGTTGCAACTGTGAACACGACGCTCGAGAGGGATCAATTTGTGCTAGTATAGCTTGGGCGAACGCATCTGTCTTCAAGTCTTCACGTATGGTATCGATAACGCGGGAATCCATAGGCATGTCAAAGATCTGTGTTGCTTGTAGTCGTGCCGATCCCAAGATGACTTGTTTTTGGTTATCGAAAGCTGGCTCGCCGGGACGGGGTGCTAGATACGAACGCCATGATAATGCATCTGCCTTCCCTTGGTGCCTCCCCGGACGATATGTAATTTTAAAGTCGAAACGCGTGAGGAAGTGGGCCCATCGAGCTTGACGTCGATTCAACACACGAGCATCCTGAAAGTAGGCAAGATTCTTGTGGTCACTAAATACGGTGACTGGATGAGAGGATCCCTCCAGAAAATGCCTCCATTGCATAAAAGAATCCACTATTGACAATAGCTCCTTATCATGAATTTCGTAGTTGATTTCGGCGGCGTCGAACTTGCGTGAGTGAAAAGCCACAGGATGTAGCTTCTCATCATTCCCCTGTTGTGACAGAATGCTCCCCAATGCAAAATCCGATGCGTCAGCTTCGATAATGAATGGTTTTTCCGGATCGACATGAGCTAGAATTGGAGCCGATGTAAATGCTTTTTTAAGACTCTCGAAAGCCATGTCCGTTTCTTCAGACCAGATGAACGGTTGTCCCTTCCTGGTAAGTTGTGTGAGAGGTAGAACGATCTTTGAGTAATCTTGTATGAACTTCCGGTAAAAATTGGCAAAGCCTAAGAAGCATTGCACATCCCGCACCGAACGCGGAGTCTGCCATTCTACCACCGTTTTGACCTTAGCTGGGTCCATGGAGATGCCTTCTGACGAAATGATGTAGCCGAGAAATTCCACTTGGTTGCACCCAAAACTACATTTTTCCAGCTTTGCATACAGACCATGTTCTCGAAGTCGTTTTAGTACTAATAGTACATGAGAATCATGTTCTTCTTGGGTCTTTGAATAAACCAGTAGATCATCCAAATAGATGATCAAACAATCATCCAATAGATCTCGGAATATACATTAGCCATGTGCTGGAAAACTGCCGGCGCATTAGTGAGGCCGAACGGCATGACCGTATACTCGAAGTGCCCATATCTGGTGCGAAACGCGGTCTTCCATTCGTCTCCTGGTCGGATCCGTACGAGGTTATATGCTCCCCGTAAGTCGATCTTCGTGAAGAACCTGGCACCATTGATCCGTTCTAAAAGACTTGAGATAAGGGGAAGAGCATACCTATTCCTGATTGTAACCTTATTCAAGCCACGGTAATCTACAACGAGACGAAGCGATCCATCCTTTTTCTTGACGAAGAAAATGGGCGCGCCGGCTAGAGATTTCGAATGCCGAATGAAACCATTTTCCAAATTCTCCTCTATATAGGCCCGAAGGACTTCCAGCTTAGTTGGTGACAAATTGTAGATCGGTCCCCATGGCGGCTCTTTTCCCGGTTGTAAATCGATGGGGCAATCGTACGGTCGATGATGAGGAAGTGTGTTGGCTTGTACTTTATCGAACAAATCGGCGTAATGACGATACTTCTCGAGAAGTTGAACGGTGGATTCTTCTTTAGTGGTGCTGGAGGGGTTTACTGATATTGCAAAGAGGAACATTTCCTCCTTGCGCCCTTCTTTACGCAACTAACGTAGCGAAATGGTTGCCATCTTCTGAGTTGACCCTTGGGTTTGTCGACACTGGATTTCTCTTGTTCTCCAATCTATGTCTGGGTTATGTAACTCGAACCACAGTAATCCTAAAACTATAGGATGTTCTGGGATACTAATAATATTAAATGATACTACACATGCTAAGTTATCTAGGACAATATTAATGGGCTCTGACTCTTCTATGATATTTCCGGAAGCAATGGGACGTCCATCAATGACTACTACAGAGGCTGGACACTGGAGTTTTCTTAGGGATATCTTATGAGCTTGAGCAAATTTCTTATCCATAAAGCAAGAGTTAGCTCCGAAATCTAGGAGTGCTAGGACATGTACTAGAGGGGTACTTTTAGTACTAACTATTACTTGGGCTACGAACACATCACTAACTTGATTAGAGGGAATGGAACCACTAATGGGCTGCACAGATCTAGGGCTGTCCAACCAAACGGCTCCTATTTTGGCTGGACTTAGTCGTTTAACTCTTCTTCTAACTGACTAAGGACATCAAATTTGTTTGCTAGATCTGGGATATTAGTACTATTAGGACTATCAGATATCCCTACTGAAATAGGCTCGGGTTTAGTACAATTAGAACTAGCGACTATTTGGTTTACCTGTCTTCTTGGCCTATGGGGGCAATTTATTGCGATATGTCCTGGTCCACCGCAGTAAAGACATAGTCGATTTGTACGACGTCACTGCTTTTCTTCTTCAGATAATGGCCCTCGACGACGTGTAGTGTCAATCTCCATCGGAGTCGGAGTATTCGCTGGAGGCGCATTATATGACTCCCTCGGAAAAGGTCTTGCTACCACTGAGGCGTAGGTGGGCTCTGATCTTGCCCTCGGCATCTGTAGCTGTCGTTTTGAACATCGCTCAAAGAGGCGGTTGTCACATCTCACCGTGCGACTGATTGCTTCTATTAAGGACTTTGGCTCTTCGGGGAAGGTCAAGAGTAAATCCTTGACGTCGTTGTGTAAACCATAACGGAATTGCTCCATCAACGCTTGATCATCCCAAGGGATATCAGCGGCGAGTAGGCGAAAATCTGCAGCATATGCGGAGGCTAGACGGTCACCTTGGCGTAATCGCTGGATTTTGTTGATTGCGGTCCTGATGCTGTCAGTATCTCCGAAACATGCTTTAAACTCACCTAGAAACTCTTCAAAATTGTTGAGTAACGGAGATTCCTTTTCTAATAGTGGAGCGAACCATGACAACGCTAAGCCACTTAACAAAGTGCCTACTAAACCCACTCGTGATGCATCGGTGGGATATCGGGAAGGATGCATTTGAATAACTAATCATACCTGGTTAAGGAACCCTCTAAACTGCGATCGCGTTCCATCGAACTTCGTGGGAAGACCAATCTTGGGTTCTTTATGAATCCCTTGTGTTCCGGGCCCTTGTTGTTGCATCGCTACGATGGTTGCTTCGAGTTGTTGCACACGTAACGCAAGTTGCCCATGATGTTGTTGCGTTTGCTGCTTTTCTAAGGAGATTTGCTGAAGATCCCCCAGCAACCGTTGGTTTTCTTGTTCCAAAGCATGGAACTTCTCCTTCAAGCATTGAAATTCTGAGAAAACAGATTGATATTTGATAGAGTGTATAAGATAATAGATAGTTATACACTATATGAGGGCTTGATCAAACCGATTAGATGGAGTTGAAAATCATAATATATTATATAGCTCTAGGTAATTATGATTAGAGAGTATAACTCAAGAAACTAAGAAAAAAGATAGAGAAAGCGAGCAAGAAATAAGAATATTCTGATATTCCAACATCAAGAGAATACAAAGGAGACAAACTCCACATTGAACTAAAACCAAAGACCTTCCTCTTCTAAGACACTTCCTCTTCCACAAAGACACTTCTTCCTAACACTCCTCATCCACTCTTTTCTTTCACTCTTTGCCCCCCTCCTCACTAATATTACTTCTTCTTTTATAACCTTCCTCTTCTTATCCACGTTCATGCTATTTTTAGAAGCTTTTTATCTCCCTATTTTTAGCTATGACACATCAACCTTCTAATCGTCATATCTCCCTCATCCGATATCCAAATTAAGCGATTTAAAAAGCTATAGAAAGCTCTTTTTACAAGCTTTCTAATCCATATTTAAACGTGATATTTGGATAAACAACGAGGGAGTTATGACCATTCTATTTTTACTGTTTTTTATAGTCTGCGTTTTCTCTTTTTACTTTTCTCTTGGTCTCGTACTTTTACTTTTGACTTCTTCCCTAAGATCTTAGTTCGTGTTCTTATCCTCAAAAGGTGAATTATCTATACTTTATATTCTCCTAATGTTCAATGGCTTAGATTCTAAAAACACTTTCACATTTAGCCCTCCCCCTTGTTAGAGGCTAAGCCATTTATGGCGAAGCACTTATTGGCAGTACTTAACAAACAAAAGCTCTCTCGCCAATCTCTTGGCTATAGACAATGAGAGAGATATAATAAAAAGAAAATAAAAAGATGTGAGTAAAACCCCCGCTAATCGGTAGGAAAAACCTCACATTCTCTACAAATAAAAAAGATAATCACTATTACCATCTTCCTCTTTGTTAATAGAGAGAAAGATGGGTCTACAATATGGACTATTAAGAGAATAATGTATGGGGAAACAAGTCCACTTCTTGCTCCCATCCATCCGTATCAACAATATCATTAGTAACTTGGGGAATATAAGTAGGTCCCCGAGTTACATACTTTTTAAGGCGCCATCCGTTCACTCGATAAGAATGAAGTGCTCCATCCACATCTTTCAATTGGTAACTTCCGTTGTCATACTTTTTGTGAACCACAAAGGGTCCTTCCCACTTATTATCAAGCTTTTGTCCTTGAATATAATCATATCTATTATCATACCTAAGAACCAATGATCCTTCTTCAATGTGGTTGCCCTTGTGTTTTTTGTCATATGCCTCCTTTCTCTTCATTGCTTGATTTAAGTAATGCTCCACAGCTTCTTCTCTTGAATATTGTAGTAGATGGTTGCTCGCTAAACGACTCATCACATCATTTCCTTTTGAGCGATGCGATGCCTCCATTAGTCTATTACTTTTGATCTCAAGTTCGATCGGAAGTAACGCTTCTTTTCCATAAACCAAATAAAAAGGAGTAAAACCTGTGGAGGATTTATAAGAAACTCTATAAGCCCAAAGAGTATCATCCAAATACCTATCCCATGTTCTTACTTTGTCTTGCACTAACTTTGTCAAATTCTTCACTATAAGCCCATTCACTTTCTCAACTGCACCATTTGCTTGAGGATAATAAGGCGTTGAATATCGATGCTTAATCTTCAACTTGCTTAATAGACAAGCTAACATTTCACTCCTAAAACCGGGTCCATGATCGGATACAATCTCCATGGGAACTCCAAATCTAGTACAAATATTCTTATACACAAATTGGGCTACATCTTTGGCTTTAATCGAGGAAGTTGCTATAGCTTCCACCCACTTTGTCATGTAGTCAATGGCCACCAAAATAAACTCTTTACCATGTTGAGTTTTCGGAAGAGGTCCTACTGCATCAATTCCCCATTTCTCGAATGGAGCAAACACCACAATGGGTTGTAAAGGTCCACTTTGTAGATGTCTTATTCCCGCTTTTTGACATGCATCACAAGATCTACACCAATCATGCACATCCCTATGGATAGTAGGCCATGTAAAACCAATTAGTAAAATCTTTCTTATCATTATATCATGGGCTAAATGCCCACCACAAACTTCTTCATGCAACTTAAAGAGTATCTTTATAATCTCGCTTTTGTTAGGAACTCTTCGTAAAACTCCATCTTTCCCTTTGTTGTACAAATCTTCACCCACCAAATGATATTGTGAAGCCTTTGCCACCAAACGCTTTCTTTGCAAAGCATTGAGGTTATTTGGAAACTCTCCTTTATTAAGAAAATTATGTACTTCCTCTAGGGAGTCTACATCTTTGCACGTCTCCAAAACACCAACGAAACCTTCCTTGATCTTATCTAATTGGGCTTGAGCTAATGCATCCGCTTCTTTATTGTATAATCTCCCCACATGCTTAACCTGTATCTTTTCAAAAGACCTTAGTAGACTCATTGCTTCTTTATAAAAATTTCTAAGCCCATCACTTTGACATTTCCAATTGCCTTGAATTTGTTTAATTACCAATAAGGAATCACCCTTAAGAATTAATCTTTTTATCTTCATAGCTTTACATAGACGAAGACCATAACACAAGGTAGCATACTCCGCTTCATTATTTGAATTCACACCACTTAATGTAATACCTTCACTTTTTACTCTGTCTCCTTGAGGATCCTTGAGAATAATCCCACCCACGGCTATGTTTGTGGCTTTGCGAAATGCCCCATCAAAGAATAAGGTGAATGCATCCTCCATATCCGGCTCGGGAAGTGCCTTTCGTAGCTTTACCAAGTCTTCTTCATGAAAGGTTTCTCTAAAGGTGAGAAGATCCGCCAATTCGGCACGCATAGTTGATTCCAATTTGACTTCAAAATCAAACTCCGCCAATAGTAGAGCCCATTTAGCAATTCGTGCTGAAATGCTCACATGTTGGAGTACATATGGGAGTAATGACATGCTAGTGATTATTACAAAATGATGAGGTAGTAGATAGCTTCTAAACTTTTTACAAGCATATATAAGAGCTAACATCCACTTTTCTACTTCTAAGAATTCTTTCTCTACATCAGACATGGCTTTACTAATAAAATATATAGGATGCATAAGCCTATTTTCAGAATCTTGTTGCATAAGAATGGCTCCTATAGCATGAGATCCAACACTAAGAGAAAGAAAGAAGGTAGATGTTCTATCAGGTGGCTTTAGAATAGGAGCATTACATAATAGTTCTTTTATTCTTACATATTGCTCTTCAGTTGTAGATGTCCACAAGAAGTTGTTGGTGCGAAGAATAATGCGAAAAGGATAGAGAATTTGGGCCAACATATGAATGAATCGTTCAAAGTAACGAACTTTTTGAACAAATACCTCCAAATCTTTGATACTCGTGGGTGTTGTCATCTTTTGAATTGCTTCAATCTTTGAGCTATCAACTTTGATTCCTTCTTGAGACACCACATGACCAAGCATCACCACCTCCTTTTCACCTATGTGACACTTCTCTGGGTTGAGTTGCATTTTGCATTCCTCCAATCTTTTGAATGCCAAGCGAACCTTTTCCAAATGGTCTTTCCTGCTACTATAAATTGCAAAGTCATCCATAAAGACTCTAACAAACTTTCCAAAGAATGGTTGGAATACATGAATAGCAAGACGATTAAATGTAAAAACAGCATTTGTGAGTCCAAAGGGCATGCATCGATATGCAAAGCATCCCCATGGAGTGATGAATGTCGTCTTCTTTTGATCCTCTTCCGCAATACGAATTTGAAAATAACCTGAATAGCCATCACAAACAGAGTACATTTCATGACCCGCAATTTCATCTAATATTTCATCTTGGAAAGGGAGAGGAAAGTGATCCCTCTTGGTAGCCGCATTTAGAGGTTTGTAATCAACACAAACCCTCCATTTTCCATTCTTTTTAGGTACCACCACAATGGGCGAAACCCATTCAGAATCTTCCACTGGGTAAATGAATTGTGCACGCAACAAAGCTTTGACTTCCTTTAATAAGGCCTCCTTTTGCACGTGACCTAGCCTTCGCAACTTTTGCGCAACGGGAGTTGTACCCTCCTTTAGATTTATGTGATGTTGGATGACATCTACACCCCTAATATGAGCATAATCACTAATGAAAAGGTTAGGAAATTCAGAAATCAAATTAATAAATTGTTGCCTCTCTTGCCCTTTAAGATCTTTAGAAATCATCTTCTCTTTTTGCTCCATAGTAATTAAACCTCTTTCATCATCTTCTTCCTTCAAAACGGCATATGATGTGGTCATTTCCCATTCTGACGAGGAATCTTCACTTTCATCACTTTCATATGCGGACCCACTATCATATTCAGTTATTCCATCTTCTTCTTTCTCAATAAGTCTTTGTTGCCGCATATCATAATGTATGCTCACTCCTTTTGATGGCGTTATGGTCATCAAACCTTTGCTCCAATCTTGGACAACATTGAGTTCTTGCATCCATGGTCGTCCTAGTACCAAAGAATATGACGGTCCTTTTAGTGGTATTACATGAAAATCCATGGAAATGCTTACCCCAAAACACTTGATGACAACATCCTCCACTATGCCAATGCAATGGACCACTCCACCATCGGCTACAGCCACTCTTGCCGAAGATGACCTACTTATAGGAATTCCCACTTTGTTTACCACAAATTCAGAAATCAAGCTTACTCTAGCACCACTATCAACCAACGCATCTTTGATGTGAAACCCTTTGATGGAGACGGGGATGGTGGGTCGTATGTCCTTTCGATCTTCTACTCGCACGATTCCCACATAATGCACAGTCTTCCGACTTTGGCGAATACTTGCAAGTCGCCCCCACTCCTTTCGTAATGTGGGAGATAATTGGAGAAGTTGCGGCCATGTTATCCTTGGTCCACTTGAAATCAACTCATGCTTCAAATTGAAAGCTTCTACACCTTCACCCATAGGAATGTCCTCCATCTTGATCTTTCTTCTAGAGTGTCTCCTTCTCAATTTTTCCTCTTTCTCATTCTCCTTAGACTTCTTCTTTTGTCTTGAGGCACTAGATTCTCCTTCAACTTCTTTCTCCTTTTGCGAGGACCTTGTCCTTTTCACAGGAGCTACTTCAAAAGAATTATCACTATCATCAATAAAATTAAGAAGATTCACATTATGAGGAATTGTAGGAACCTGAGCCATAGGGAGTGTTACGTTTCCTTCGACTTCATTGTTGTTAGGTCGTTGTCCATTCCTTTGCACTTGATAAATGCCTCTTCCCATGCCTCTTTGTTGTCGATGAGGACATCTTGTTGAGATGTGTCCCTCCTCTTGACAAGAATAACAAATTACACCGTGATGCCCTCTAGAGCCACCACCATCGGGAATAGTGTTGTGAATTGCTTGGGATTGTCGCAAGTGGGTCATCACTTCATCAAAGCGCCGATTTACCAATGCCATGGTATCTTGTTCACTCCTCACTTGTTCAACTTCTTGGGATATACTTGTTGGGTTTATTGTTGTGGTGGTATACACATTTGGAAACACTTGTCCCCCATGCACAATTGAAGATGAGGCTTGAAAGTTGGCACGAGGCATCAAATTTGCACCCAAAGCCGTCATTTGGGGATCCCCCAAGGAGCTCATCATCTTCACTTGTCGATCATAAGCTTGACAAACTTGGATAAGAGCTTGAAACGATGTGGGATCCTTCAAGTTAGCTTCCAAACGGAAATACATATCAAGACCCATCTTGAATCGTTCCATTTTAAACCACTCGTCTTCAGTGCCGCCACGAAGACGAATCCATGTAGTCCACAAATCCTTGAAATTTCTTTCATACTCAGTGAAACCAATTGGTGATTCCATCTTTAGTCGAAATAGCTCTTCTCTTACTTCGGTTGCACTTCGTCGTTGAATATATTTGGCACGAAACTGGTGCACCAACAATTGATATGCTCCCTGTTGGTTTGGAGGAAGAGAGTCATACCAATCTCGAGCTCGACCATAGAATGTAGCTACTAATAAAGGTAACTTCTCATTGTCGGTGATGCGTCCAATAGAGACAGCATGATGCTCAAAAGATGCCAAAAAGGCACCCGCATCTTGTGTTCTTTCACCTGAAAATGCAAATTGCATAGCTAAGTTAATGTAATATAGTAACACAATTAAATGATAAGTTCTCCCTCCTATACGGAAAGGATCCGCCCTCCCTGGAGCGCCAAAATGATAGAGTGTATAAGATAATAGATAGTTATACACTATATGAGGGCTTGATCAAACCGATTAGATGGAGTTGAAAATCATAATATATTATATAGCTCTAGGTAATTATGATTAGAGAGTATAACTCAAGAAACTAAGAAAAAAGATAGAGAAAGCGAGCAAGAAATAAGAATATTCTGATATTCCAACATCAAGAGAATACAAAGGAGACAAACTCCACATTGAACTAAAACCAAAGACCTTCCTCTTCTAAGACACTTCCTCTTCCACAAAGACACTTCTTCCTAACACTCCTCATCCACTCTTTTCTTTCACTCTTCGCCCCCCTCCTCACTAATATTACTTCTTCTTTTATAACCTTCCTCTTCTTATCCACGTTCATGCTATTTTTAGAAGCTTTTTATCTCCCTATTTTTAGCTATGACACATCAACCTTCTAATCGTCATATCTCCCTCATCCGATATCCAAATTAAGCGATTTAAAAAGCTATAGAAAGCTCTTTTTACAAGCTTTCTAATCCATATTTAAACGTGATATTTGGATAAACAACGAGGGAGTTATGACCATTCTATTTTTACTGTTTTTTATAGTCTGCGTTTTCTCTTTTTACTTTTCTCTTGGTCTCGTACTTTTACTTTTGACTTCTTCCCTAAGATCTTAGTTCGTGTTCTTATCCTCAAAAGGTGAATTATCTATACTTTATATTCTCCTAATGTTCAATGGCTTAGATTCTAAAAACACTTTCACAATATTCTTCAGTGCTAACAGTGGCCATGGGATGAAAGAAAAGAGGAATAAAAGATTAGTAGGAAATGAGAGAGACAGAAGGTAGGAAAAAATTGGTTCAAACTGTCAGGAACAGTACTGAGACAGAGAAGGAATTAGTACTAAACGAAGGATTAGTACTATGAGAGGTGTGGAACTTCTTCGAGAGAAGGAAGAAGTGAGCGAGACAGAGAGAAAGAGAGAGATCGAGAGATCGAGAGAGTGATGATAAGAAAGATATGTATTATATGAAGAGAATATACAATGGTGGCTAAAAAGGCTTAAGACTGGCGTTGAACCAATTTGGTTCAATATAATGCCTAGTGCCCTCTTTTATAGTGTTTTCAGGAGTAATCTTGAAGCTTCTAGAATGTTCCAGAGAAATCTGGAATATACACTAATTTCCTATAATAAAATGTAAATGAAAATAATATTCTACGTATTACAATAGAGGATCTAATGGTCAAGAGCTCGACCCATATAACCTAAGGTCATGGGTTCGAGTCTTGCCATATCATGACAGAATGCCCTCAACAAAACATCTTTGATGAGGAAGATTGTGAGGCTAAAATACAAGGATGGAGAAAGCATAGTGGAGCATGTAAGCACATTCATGGGGTATGTGAACCAACTTGTGGCAACCAAGTTTCACCTTGAGCATGTAATGCAGGCCATCCTACTACTGTGTACCCTGTCGGACAACTAGGAGAATCTAATCATGACTCTCAACACCTCCTGTCAGGAAGAAAACTTGTCTCTACAAGTGGTAAAGATAAGCATCTTGAACGAGGAGACGAGAAGGAAGCACAAGGGTGTTCTGTCCTATTCGGAGTCAAACCTAACTCAACATACCAATAGAGGAAGAAACCAGCAAAGAAGTCTACAAAGGAGGGACAAATCCGAAGCCAAATCCAAGTCTAGAGGAAAGCTTACATGCTTTTACTATGGAAAACTTGGAGACTTCAAGAAGAATTTCTGACACCTCAAGAAGGACAAAGGAATCGGTAATAATGTCGAACCCAGGAAGATTCCTAATGAAAAGGGCACATCTATCGTAGCTATGAGTGTAGAGGAGATCTTGTTAATTTGTGAGCAGGCAAGCACAAATCTTGCAAGTGAAGAGTGTACCTGGGTGATCGAATGTGGTGCATCCTTCCATATCACTCCGTCGAGAGAGTGCTTCTCGACTTACATAGCTGGGAACCATGGCTATGTAAAGAGGTGAGATAATGGGGAGTGCACGATAGCTGACATAGGAAGTGTAAGTTTGATGATGTCGACAGGTTGTCGACCGACTCTATGGGAAGTTCGACATGTCCCTGATATCATATTGAATCTAATATCAACTGAAAGGTTGGATGATGAAGGCTACAATGGTAGCTTTCGAAATGGCAAGTGGAAGATTTGCTGAGGAAACCTCATAGTGGCCCGAGCAAAGAAAGAGGGCACATTGTATATGATGCATGCCCAACTGTTCAAGTCGGAAGTGAATGTGGTAGCCAAATTGAGTGGAAAGTTATGGCATAAGAGACTAGGTCACATGAGTGAAAAAAGGTACACATGGATGTGTGTTATGTACATGCTCCATCGCATCGAGGTGGGCACTACTTCGTGACGTTCATTGATGACTACAGTCAGAAGTTGTGGGCTTTTGTACTAAAGTTGAAAATCAACAGGTCTCCCTCAGTACCATTGAAAGGTGATGTCCCACTGAGGTTGTGGACAAGAAAGGATGTGTCCTACCAACACTTGAGGGTGTTTGGATGCTTAGTACCATAGATTGACATATTCGCATTCATGGGGTTTCCCATTCGAATGCAAACGAATACGAATACGAATGGGTAGTCAAGTATTCGTTTTACCCCCTCCCCCCGAAAGAAAACAACCAAATATTATTTATTGCAATGCAAAGTCCCGTTTTCAAACTATTATCACCAACTTTAGCCACCTAGAACTATCTCCACTCGCTTGTCAACAAGTTTCCATATTTCTAAATCCTTTGCTCATATAAATGATGCTCTTGAATAAGAAGTACATCAATCCTACCTATCAAAGACTTCCTTAACTGACGACGGAAAGCACTTCTTACTTTACAACAATGGCTGCCTCCTAAGCCCCTTACATTCCATGAAATAATATTTAACCTATCCATCATTCATATTTTTTTGCCTATTCTCCTTTTGGCAAGTGCAACATCTCTACCCTTCCTTCCATCCTCTGAGGCCCACAATTATCTCTTATTCGACCTGTAAAAGAATATGTGTGCAGAAGTGTATGCGAAACACAAAGTACACAGTTCGGAAAACGACAGTTCGGTGAAACACAGAAAATGCACAGATGGAGCTGGAGTGGGAGAGAGAGAGAGAGAGAGAGCAAACAACTCAGTTCTATTTCAAAAATAATAACGCTTTGTACATATTTCGTGCTCAGTGAGCACTTCTTATACATGCCCTTAATCGGGCTGACACAAGTACTGACAGTACTTGACTGCTCATAAATGAGCCTACTACAGTTACTCCCAAGACTATTCCTTACGAGAAATATCATTCTTACGGCCTCTCGGTGTCCGCACCGTTATGGCCATGTTGTGCGTAACTGTTTTACGCACCCGATTACACACTGAATCTTGAGCTTGTCTCTCAACAAGACCAAATGACTTTTCCATTCAACTTATATGAACGCATTGGCATGTGCTTGTCTACTGTAGAATCCCTATCAAAAGACCTAGTAGCTGAAGTGACAACAACTATATTCTCACAATCCATGTCAACATGTGCAAGGTCTACCTTGACCACTTCATTTTTTATAACATAATTTAGAACTAGGGACATATCATCTTGTTGTACTTGATCGAAAACAAATTGTTTACCCTTATTAAGTTGATTAAATAGATTCTAAAGTTTGTACTTGCAAAAGTATGTCCTGCGAATTATGTTACACACAATGTTCCTTTGTGAAAACTGGTGGGGAGAGACCGTATCCACTTTACTAATACCTGCATCCTTTTCCACTTCTTGCAAAGAGTGATAAGTGTTAACTTCAAGTAATAACAATGGATTAACCAACATACTAGACGACTTAAAAACATGTTTTGCAAAAACTGTAGACCAATCATCATTATTAGCAGCTGATAGAATAGGTGAATGGGCTTCAACATTCAAACGTCGCTTTTGACAATCTCAACCTAAATGACCAAACTGACGGCACACTAAACATTGATCAAGCAAACCTTGATCATACACCTTTTTCAAAACCAATGGTTTATTTATAAGCATATTAGGTAAAGAAATAGTTGTCGGCAAACGAAGAGATTTTGGTGTGAGCAACCGAATAGTTGGGACCTCACCCACTCTATTTGTCTTAGAAATCTATCCAATCATGCGTCGCAATGACTTTACCTAACAAAGACCCAATGAGAGGAAGAACATTCCTTCACTCCTTCCTCAAACCAGGGAATATATCCGTAAAAACCATACTAGACTCCTGATCCTACAAAATCTCGTCCACCTTAACTTTATGCGACCATTTATGAAAAGAAACCCACACACCTTCCATGCCCGCCTCCTTAATCACTAATATCCTGATGACGGACTCCTCATCTACAAGTTCCACGTGATAGCATCCTCTAGCTGTGAACTATTGAATGTCGAGGATGTTATCCACTTCCTCCGAAAAAGCAGCATATAAAATATGACGGAGTTTCGATCTATTAGGTCACGAACCTTGGACCTACACTACCAAGAAAAATGCATCCAACCGTTGTACCTTCCCCAACATGATAACTTTATCCTCCTCCGTCAACACAAGGTCAATTGTTGTTGGCATAAAAGGCTGACTCCTTCTACCTTGTATCCTAAGTGTGTACACGTTCTTGATCTAGGGCTTGAGTATATAAGCTCACCCTAACATTGTAACGTATGTACTTCTGGAGTTCGAGGGTTAATGTAATATATAGTCTTTCTTTGAGCACATCTCTCTCTCTCTCTCTCTCTCTCTCTCTCTATGTATTCATGCTTATCTCGACTTACATTGTTTTCTAGACTAATTGACAAGTTCTTAATCATCTTCTACACCAGCATCTCTACATATTATCTCCATCAAGTGGTATCAGAGCTGTGAACATAGTCGAATCGTGGGACTCGAACCTATGGCATGGCCGACTCGGTCATATGTCACAAACCAGACTAGACCGGTTGATAGTGATGGCCACCTAACGGTTAGCAGAGCTTCGAGCTCAATAGTCACACTCACGGACTAGCGAGCCTCTGGTCAGGAGTACACGGGCTTCCTACGCAAGTAGAGGCCTCACCCTATGTTATGACAACCACTCTTGTCAGAGATCCTCCCCCAATTCTCTGCCATCACACACTATATTCCCCTCTTTTTGCAGGATCATAAAAATACCTATTAAACACTCCTACCTTGTACTTATTAATACCCCGATATTAACATTTGTTTGTACATTAGATCGAGTTCACACACATACATGCACACCCCATTTTCACATGCATCCGACAACCCTTTCTCTTAGTGGTTGGAATCCTCCACGACAACACGGTCAGCAAAAAGTTTTCCGTCGAAATCAACAAAGATGTCGTAGAAGGACTAACCCACCAGACCGAATTGGCAATTCGACAAACTGTCGAAGAAATCCAAGCCAATGATCACTCTATCGAATCCAAATTGGCAAGAGGTCCACTAGTCAAAATTGATTCGACTACAAGATTGACAGGAGGCGAAATGACAGAGTCGACATGACCAACTCGCCCAAACAGGCTACGGTGCCAAGAGGCCGAACCGAACCAACAAAGGAACTAATCCTTATGTCCATCAATCTCAAAGTTGGGGAGGATGACCAAACAATCGCAGAAATCCTATTCCAGGAATGAGTCATCCAAAAGGACTCCTGAAGACGGTTCAAATAATACCAATCGGTCGACCAAGCCAATTGAAGAAATCAAACCAACAAAATCGGCACCCAGGAGATCCGGACGAGTCCGAAGGCCAACAAAATTTTATCAATTGGGCCTAGAGTTTGTCAATTACACGGAATCTGTAGGCGAACTGAGCCCCTACGAGGAATCAATAGCCACACCAGACGCCGACACATGGCGACAAGCCATGAAATCTAAGATGGACTTGATTCATCAAAATAAAAAATGGGAGTTGGTTGAATTACCATGTGGAAGGAAGTTGTTGCCCTACAAATGGGTCTTCAAATACAAACATGTATCCGATTCGGAAAAGCCCAAATACAAAGCTCGGCTCGTCTTAAAGGGATTCAAACAAGAACATAAGTCGAAGATCGACCCGATTAGACCAACCAAAAGAGCAAAGTCTATAGAATCGGAATGCCAAGAGGCTAAAAATGCAGCATTGAGCAAGGATACTGACTGCAGAAGAGACGATCAAGGGGTGAATGAACTTGAAGACAGATCGAGGATCCAGCGAGCAGCACGGGAGCAAGCACAAGCAGAAAGTAGACGATCGACTTGAGGCCGAGAGTCAAAATCGGACAAGAGCCGATCCAGACAAACGAGCTTATTCTAATGCAAGACAATTCAAACAAGTCAATCCGACCAACTCAGACGAGCAGACCCGAATGACATACGATCTGAACCACTAGCCGAATTAGGCTAGATTCCGACTTTACCTCTGCCAATTTGGCCATATGCTAACCGACATGTAATTATAACTTTAGATTAAAAATGTATCTAGGTTTACGGGGGAGATAACCCCATATAACTTTATTTAAAAAAGAAAAGAGTAGTCCTTTTACAGGGGAGTTTGTTGGCATAAAAGGCCGACTCCTTCTACCATGTATCCTAAGGGTGAACACGTTCTTGATCTAGGGCTTGAGTATATAAGCTCACCCTAACATTGTAACAATGTGTACTTTTGGAGTTCGAGGGTTAATGTAATATATAATCTTTCTTTGAGCACATCTCTCTCTCTCTATCTGTGTGTGTTCGTGCATATCTCGACTTACGTTGTTTGCCAAACTAATCGATAGGTCCTTAACCATCTTCCACATCAACATCTCTACTTATTATCGCCATCAACTGTCTCGTCACATAGATGAGGCTAAAGTTGGGGGGGACTCCCCTGCTCACGTATACAGGCCATCCATGGATGATGTATGCGGCTGGTCCGCAACCGACCTCTTGTTCGTGCTATAAGCACCCCTCACAATGGTCACGATGCTCATGCCACACACCACCTGTTCGGTGGTCGTCACTACCTTCTGCATCGTGTGTCTGTACGTATGTTATTACTAACTTGAGTTACGTGACAATCCAATGCATAATAATCAAATAAAAAGAAACCAATAACAATAAAAATTAAATAAGCAAACTTCTAGAGAATGACTCATGTTTGAAAAAGTTATTTAGATCAAGTTTCAAAAGGACCCTAAGATTCTCAAAAAATGCTATTTTGGGGTAATGCCAAAAATACCAACAATTATAAACAATGATAAGAAATTAATCAAAACAAGCTATTTTACTAATTAACTTATCACTCCAATAATAATAAAAATCAGATTTGATCCGAAGAGAATTTAAAAAGTTAGAAATATTGATTATTTGGTCTAATCTTCTTACCATAGTAGTGTTGGTATTTTTTAAAATACCCCAAGATTCAAGAGTGGAGAAAATGGTAGGTTACGTACGAGGTGCATGGGTAATATTTTTATATGACACACCATCGGTTCATTTCTCTCTATAAGGCTCTAAGCTAGGTCACACCAACGATTTCACATATTTCTCATCTTCTTCGGTTGATCTAACTTTTTGCTAGCAATATGTAATGATTGCATATTTCTCGTGACAAAACTCTATTTTGTTTGGGTAAGTAAAATGTATTGAATATTTAATTCACTTTATGACATGAACTTTGGTGATTATAGTAGGTTAACCAAGTTTAATTCACTTTATGACATGAACTTTGGTGATTATAGTAGGTTAACCAAGTTTAATTCACTTTATGACATGAACTTTGGTTAAATGATTTTTTCAAATTTAGCCAAGTTTAACATTGGGAGTACACAATTTAGGTTTTATGTACACGCAAATTAAATTCGGCATACCAAGGTTTAAATTCTAAATCTTTGAATTGATTCCTTATGAATCAAAGCTTCACATGTCTCAATCCTTAAATGGCATTTCCATATAGATTAGAACAAGTGAGTTCTACATACACATTGATATTATGTGCATGAATTGTACTCTATGGAGAAATTTTTTAGTTAAATTAAAATAGGTACGAATTACTATAAGATTAAGATAGATAAGTTCCTATAATGGCATCCAACATTGTTGATTAGAGGCATGGCAAATTGATGCGTTAATTTCTCACAAAGATTCTCATATTGCGGACCGCATCCCACATCGAAATTTATATCGATCCCAACATTGAAGATTAAAAACAAAACATCATTGGAGTTATGTAAAAGAAGATAAAAAAACGTTTGCAATTCTATTAAAAATCACACATATTGGGCAAATTATGTCCAAAAACTACCTTCATTGAAATACTAAACAAACAAGGCGCGCGTTCAATAAATACCTTGGAATCTATAATTTAAATATATTTGAATAATATGTAACACACGTATTTTATTTTTTACATTTTTAGAGTGTGGCACTAGTAGGCCAGAATTTGTTCAGTGTACTCAACTATAAAGCATATTTCCGTTTTCAAATATTTATTGTGGAACTTTTATGTCCCTAATATATGTGATTGGCACATTGGACCTCCCGAATATTATAGAAACGAGTGTCCCAATTAAAGGAGGGTATTGATTGATCAAAATAAAGAGTATATATGAGAATGTTTGGTTTGATATAATGAACCGGCCACCCACTCAACAATATAATCTTTACAAAACAATCACAAGCTCGAAGCCATCCAAAGTCGAAAAAGCTTGGGGGGGATGTGATTATTGAGTAATGGAAGCAGTTCTCGGCATTATAATGCAACATGCATCATGATTCATCATATCCCTAAATCTTATATAAGAATCATGGTGTGTATGCATACACGTTCTAGTAAGCGAATAAACCATTAAAAGAGAGAACCTAGATAAATTCAAAACATGACAAGTTTTCTTACCTTGTGGATTACATTCGCTTGGAGACATAGGTTTGATAGTTTCAATGTATGTGCTAGGCATGATTGTGAAGGTGACTTGACAACACTTTGAAGCATTATTGCTACATTATTATCCATGAGATGAGGAGGATCCTTTCCAAAATCTTTGTATAGTTTGTGTGTCACCTTTGGGGGGGCTCATAATTAGTCATAAAGTTTCACGTGTATTGATTTGATATTCTGACTTATGTGGAAAAAGAAAGAATACAATTGCCACCCACCCAAAGGAAGTAAAGCCTCCCCATTCATTAAATTTGTCCAAATATATATGTGTGTATGTAAATATGATTGAGCTTCCATTGCTCCTCTATACATATACTCTATATAATAATAGACTAGGCTAGCCTTATCTTATTCCTCTATTCTAAGCTATTATCCAAAGGTTTAAACCCACCCAAATTCCTCTATTATTAGAAGCCCCCAAAAATTGCCCACATGTAAAAAACATACATACATCTCTAGAGATTTTATACATAGTTGGGCTCCAAAAACCTCCTATCTGATTCAGTTTTATAAAACTGAAGGTTTTAATCCTCTTTAAGACTTTGAGAGCTTTTTACAAAAAATTTGAATGGCCAAGCTCAGGTGGATTAAGCTGGCTCACCTTATGCCCCAGGTGATTTGGTATTGCAAATTCAAAGAGACTAAGCCTAGAAAGTTGAACACTTATACTAGTTACAGAGATTTGGCTTCTAAAAGACCATCTAATTCTTCCTCTTCTTCTCCTTCCTCTGCTTCAACTTCTGCTTCTAGTGCTAAAGGCAAGGGCCACATCAAGCTTCCTAGCAATGGAGCCTCCCATCAGATGAAGAAGAAAAAGGGCAATATTTGTAAGGGCATTCCCAATCATTACAAAGACAAAAGCAACATGATCAATTCCAATAGCAGTTGTAATGATAGTCCATGGAGGAAGAGCAACCCTCTACAAGGATCAATTAAAGAAGAAGCAGCCTTTGTTGATTTGTATAGTGATTCTCATCAGGATAGTCGAGACCCATGTGCTGCTTTGGAATCTGCTTATTCTCCTAATGAAATCATATTGGACCTTCAGGAGCTTCAATCCAAGTTGAAAAACCTAAGTAATCATATAGTTAATGGTAACAAGAGGAACCTAGATTACTGTAATCACAACAACTATGATGATGATGATGATGATGATGATGAATATCATCATCAATATGGCCTGCTAATGCCTTCAAGCCCTATTTTAAATGAAGATTACAATAACTGTGATTCTGATTCATTTGGCAAGAGCTCTGCCTGTAAGAATATGGAGATATTTAAAGATGAGCACATTGCAATGAAGGAGAACTTGAATGTGTACAGGAATTGTTCCTCTCTGGTTTCCTCCCCTTGTCATTCACCTAGAAGCCTCAAGAGACAAATCAGCTCATCTTCCATTACTAATCCCACTAGGCATACCATCATTCATCACAGTAATGATATAATTAGTCCTAACCCTAATACTGGTCATTCTTGTGTGATTGTAAAGGATCCCATGCCCCAGGGGCTTCATATAACAAACTATACAAGATTCAAACAGCAGCAGCTTATTGGTAAAGCCCCATGGAAGGTACTCAATGGCTCGGAAAAGCTTTACGATCTTGAGTCCGCGCAGCAAATCACTAGGCTCGAGCATTCGGCGAATTCGGGGAGCCCTACAAACAGGAGGAGCACCATGTCCTGCCCAAACATGATTAGGTCAAGGAGCACTGACGATCCAAATCGCACTCCGACAAGGGCTACTACCCCATGTAAATATTGTGCGAGCACCGCAAGTAATACCAAGCAAATCAATGCGGCTAATCATGAAATGGCATCATCAATGTGCTCGAGAGATGTGTATCGACATACAGATTCCTTGATGACTACCAATAATTTTCCGACAAGATGTATACGGGATACGAATCGTCATCGTCGTCATCACCACGATCCTACAGTTAGATCATTAGAGAAGAAGAAGCTTGTGAAAGTAGCACCATCCCCATGGCCTTGTAGGAATGAATTTTTTCATGCCACCAGCAGTCACGAGCCTAAGAAGAAATCATGTGATGATGGATATGTCTATGCATGTCAAGAGGATCACCCATTGTGTACCCAAAGTATATATAGTGGCAAAGTGTTGGGCCAAGCGTATCGGCCGCACCGAGTCCGGAAGGGCCGGGCAGTGGGAAACCGAGGCCGTTACAATTATCTCAAATATAAGGTCCATGTGGGACGAGGCCGGGGCCGTCTAGCGAATGGTCCTGGATGTGCCGAGCCCCCGGCCATTGTGACTGGAAACTATGAACAACTACTGCTAGAACAACAAAAGCAACTAATGCTGGAGCAACCAAACCAACTGCTAAAACAGCAGGACCTACCACAACAAGAGGAGGGGGAGGAGGAGGAGAATGATCTACTACTAAAAGCAGCTAATCTATACAGATCTGTTAGTGCTAGTACAGTTGCCATGGTGAAATGCTCAGATGACCCTCACAATGACTTCAAGGAGTCGATGATGGAGATGATCGATGCCGGCAGAGGTGCCATTATAAAGGAGTCTTCGGACCTCGTGGAGCTCCTCCGATGCTACCTCTCTCTCAACTCACGCCATTACCACGACACCATTGTCGATGTCTTTGTAGATCTCTGGTCTCACCATCTCCATCTCTCCCCCAGATGAATTCTAATAACATATAGGATACTTTGTGTATGTGAATATATGCCTGATGATCAATCATATGTAACAACAGGAATAAGAATTGCCTGCCTAACTATCCAAAATCCAAGTGATGCCTACAATGCCATGTCACTTAAGTTCCAGGTCCTGTTTTTTCTTTTCTTTTTGGCATGAACAAGATGCTAGTTATTACCTTGACCTTCTGCTTTGGCATCACACTAGAATTAATGATGATTAAAAGACTGCACTAATTAATGATGATTAAGAGGAATTTGCCATGTTAAATTACAAGATTAGATTCGGGGTGACTTCAACGACACTTTGATTCGTAGATGAATCGATTGCTAAGTCAAGGACTCATCAAATTGTTTTATGTATGTGTGACTTGCTTTGATACCATGGGAATGAACAATGACAAAGGTAGGATGGAATCACCAAAGAGGTTTAGTGTCTTACATTTCATGTGTATTATGATGTTACAATGTAACAATTTGCCTTCTTTTTGTGAAGTATTGCATTAGGTATATTGTGTAGTTTTCATAGCCAATTATATATTTGAGATGTATAAATAGTTGGTGCACTTTTATAATACTTTTACATATACATACGTGTAGCCTTGAGTGCACCAATTGGAATCCTCACATGAAAGTTGGTTGCAATATTATATAGGACAATTGATCATGACTTTGATGAATGAAAGTGTACTATAGAGCCTTAACTAGCCTCCAAACACTCGTGCAATGTGTTTCACTATCACGTCGGTGGTTGACGTGGAACTGGACATTGCTATATATTCCATGGCTTGTCATCAATGTTGGCCTTACACCTAAGTGGTCAATAGTAGGCATATATATACACATATTCTTCCCCCATGTGAATGAAGCATGACAATGGTTAAGTAATCAAGTTAATGGAGCTAGCGATTGGTCAATAGTAGGCATATATTCTTCCTCCATGTGAATGAAGTATGAGTATAGTTGAGTAATCATGTTAATAAAGCTAGTGATAGGTTCAATACACAATAGATAGGGGGTATGTGATTGAGAAGGAAGATATAGGTCTATAATCCCTTATTCAATTTCTTAGATGGAGCGATTAACAATTAGCAAATAATACACTTGTAGTTCCAATTGTTCCTTTGCGAAAAATGCTAACCATAATAAAGGTTATACACAAGGCAATAGTTATATTGGGAGGTGTGCTTTCAATGCCAGTCCCCCTTAAAAGTGGTGACTATGTCGCCTTCCATTGAACCTTTTCATTTATTGAGCTACTACTTTACTATTCTGATAAACATAGATATCCTCGTTGGAGGGACCATCCACAAAAGGGCATTATTAGTTTGAAAATGTTTGATGCTATTAATGTGCCTTAGTTCCAAAGACTTGGTTGTGAAATCACAAGAGACAAAAACTAATGTCTAGCTCAATGAAATTGGCAAACATCGTTAAGGACACAAATTTTCCACTTGTGCGCTTAGAATCAGTGTATTTCTTCGTATTAATGTATTTCCTCTTTTACCTTAGGAAATGCATACATATTTTTAATGTGTAGTGCGCAAATTTTCCAACTAAATTACACTTTCTTCTTATTAATTGACACTAATTAACTATTAATTATGTGCTCATAATAAGGCACAAACTATTATGAAACTTAATATTAACCTTACTATTAAGACCAGAAATTTTAAATAACGTATTAATGTATAACACTAAATATTATAATTGCTAACATATTCAAGGTTAGTTATACTAAGCCTTAATGTTTTTAATAATATACTATAAACAAGTTATTATAATAATGATTTAATAACAAATAATGTTAATATTAGTGATGGTTAAACATAGTTTTTCATAATTATTAAGCATACTAATCTAATGAAATTGGGTTTTAATCTTAAAATAATAATGATCAGCTCAAGTGTAAGAATAAAATGAAAACAATTGAAAAATCAATAAATAAACAAGCTATCAAGATGAAATCAATTAAGGTCAAGTGTGAGCTTGCCTGGGGGCCTTAGGTCTAGCTATAAATATGAGGCCTAGCTACCGTCATTTGACACATCTTGACTACGTTGAGACTTTGGCCTTGTGGTGGATCAAACTCTTGTAGCAAGTGCACCAGTACCAGGTACAACTCGATGCTTCGCCGGTGGTATGGGATGCTGATCTAGGCTCGAGTCCGTCTTGATCCCTTCGTTTGGGGGTGATCAGGTGGATCAACACCCTTCTTTCTCTCTCTCCTTTGTATCTATCTATCCATTAATTCCTTATCATATGCTTACATTAGGAAATGACTCTAACAGTTGGTATTTGAGCTTTTATTCTAATGTTTCTTTTGTTGATTGTTTTTTTCTTCTTCTTGTTGGATGGTGATCGATCGATGTGCGATCGAGCTTGATCCAGATAACTATCAACAAAGGAACTTCGGTATCTCTTTCTTAATTTTTTTTCTATTCTTTCTTCTCCCCACCTAATCATGTATAGTCAATATGTACTTTTTTTATTGATTCAATTATGTTGTTATGTTGTAGTGGAAATAATTGATCGTATAAAACGTATACATATGTGTATGAGGTCAATACCTCATTTGAGATATATTTGATATGTGATTTGTGTCATATGCGTATGCGGTTAATACCTCAATTACATGTTATGTTCACATACATATGTTACATATGCGTATGAGATCAATACCTCGATTTCTATGTAAATGATATGCGATTGGTGGTGTATACGTAAGAGGTCAATACCTCAATTGCGTATTATGTTCACCCTTATTTTGGATGTTTCGTGTGTGTAGAAGCTATATGCCTCGATTGCGTATCTCGATTACATCATTCGTTGGTTATATTATGTTACGATTTTTTTAATATATGCATATGTAATCACATGTATACGTATTTAATTGTATACATGTGATAAACATAAATATGTGTATTAGTGCTTATTATGTGATTCTAGAATATCGAACGTTGTCCTTTTAGGGGAAAGGAACTGGTGGCTACCTTCACATTTTTTGTGAGAAAGGCATAGTCACCATCCTTTAAACAAATTTATTTTTGTTATTCCCCTTGGCCACCTCGATTTCGCTACACGTAAGGGCTTGATCCACTTCATTTGAGGTCGCCCCTATGACACACACATCCAACATCCCTCACTCGTTACATGATTACAATGCCACCATGAGATAATCATTACGAAAGACATTTAATGATGGGCCACGTGGGCCTACTACAAAAAGTTGGCTACTCTTGGCTTGACCATTATGTTGCTCCTTATGGTATGCCATTGTAACCATGTGATGGGCCACGTGGGCCTACTACAAAAAGTTGGCTACTCTTGGCTTGACCATTAGGTTGCTCCTTATGGTATGCCATTGTAATGATGGGACTTGAGGTTGGGTAACGTACCAACATAGTTGTCTCTTGTTAAGGAGGGGGAAATAAGGTTTCTAGACACATATGTTTTCTTTTAAAAAACATATATGGGCAAATGCCTTCGCAAGACACATGTTTTCTTTTAAAAAAGATATATGGGCATATGCATAAACATTGAACATTCAAATGGAGCAAACCATTTGGTTAGCTTAAGTATTTGTTCTCGAGGTCTCGAGTTCAAATATGACCAAGACTATACAACATTATTCATACATATGACTATAAAACATGTTTAGACTTTAGGTCTAAGTGCAATTCAGGGTCCTTGTAATAGAACTTAAAGAGCTGAAACCACATGGGTGGGCACAAAGGCATAGTTTATTGTTAACATTTTTTCGTGTATAAACTATTCATGACGCGAACATACATGGTTGAGCCTTGGGAGCCGCCATGAGAAAATCGATATAGAGATCAGGGAAAGACATTCATTTGTCACCCCCATGGTTTTTAAAACACCTTTGTGTTACCATAATAACCTGATCTTGAACCTCATCTCATACATCTAGAGGGGTATTGACGTGAGATCGATTAATGTTTGCCCATGATATGTTTACATCACAACATGATGTTATGACTATTTGTCTGACCTTATCCTATTTATTTGCCAAAAATTATCATTCAATGGCTCATAATAACGACCTGATGGCATCCGCCCAAGCGGAAGGAATTCAAGGAAATCCTCCTAGGCCTATCCCATTGAGTTGTATTTTATACAAATACAAAATTTGCTTAATTTTACCTTGGACAAGATTTCCAAACTTCGACAATCTCATAGTGCTCTCGAGGCACGTCTCATTAATATACAACGTGATACTAATAGACCCGATAAGTGTCAAGGTGAACCATCATTTGTTGTAAAACCATTTACGGGAGAAAAAAAGGACCGAAGAAGCAATTTACACGTGGCTAGGCCGATGGGAGTCTCATTTTGAGCTCTATCTGAAGCTAGATAGTACGAAGATTGCATATGTAGGTCAAGAACTAGGGCGTAAGGCCGCCACCTGGTGGTGTGGGCTCCACACTTGGGGAAATTGCCTGATACTTGGACAGACTTTGTCACAGTTTTCAAGGGTCAATTTTTGCAACCTCCATCTCCAACCGAGGCAGCACAAGCTTTAATGAACCTCTTTCGCCGGAAGTTTTCATCGCTAGAAGATTACATTCACCATGCTAGAACACAAATTCAAAATTCGAGTCTAGAGATGGACAATTGGTTGATAGCTTGTTTTGTTAATGGCATCCCCAATTCTGACTATCACTGGATATGCATGATAAGGATCCCAAATCCTTCAAAGAGGTAGTTGAAATAGTTCTTTGTTATTGCTAGGGCCGGACAACAGCCTAACACAGGGTGTCCACTTAAGACACTTTACCAAAGGGTGGTACGGCATAATGATTTACGGCACAACGCTTAATTAGACCTTAATTGGTTACTTAGCAATCCGTAATTAACACGCGTAAGATATAACAATGAATACAGAATGGTAATCAACACTGGAAGATTAAGACAATAAGCTTTATTAATTATCCGCTCCTGATTACATTGTAACCGGGCCTTTATATAGGTCTCCGGTGCGAAATACAAAACGGTGCCAACCGGCACCTTTACGGGATCATTCCGGATCCGGATCGGCTTACCGATTCTGGTCCGTCCGTCCACATCTTCTTATATATTAATATATATATTAAGACTACTAATTACAACAGTTCCTGAATAACTATTCCTTTCACACTGTGGTTTGGACCTCCTTAAGCCTTCTTGCCGGTCGGTAACACATGGCACGCCCGTGGGACAGTACCTTGTACGTCGAACCCATTATCCGGCCCGTTTATCCTTCGTCCAAAATGTCTAGAATGCTTTGCTCCAAAATTTCCAATGGCTCGTCGGGAATCTATTGTTGTTGTTGTGGTTGTTGCTATTGTTCCGTTTGTGGCTGTGGCTCCGTTTTTCGCTCTGGCACTGGCGTTTCCTTCGTTGGTTCCTCCGTCGGAGTTGTCTGTGGCTGACTAACGCCAGCCTGTTCCCCCTCCGGTCCTTGCACCGGCGACGGTTCCTCATCACTAAGGTTGACCGTTGCCGCCTTTCGCGCTTTTTCTTCCTGGAGCCTGGACCGCTCATAGCTTTCGAACTGGATTTTAGCCTCCAGCCGATCGTCGTCCAGTTGAGCTACGAGCTGTTGGACCTACACCAATTGTTCATTCGCCAGGGCTGTGAAATCTTCCGCCAACTCATCCCTTATGGCGTTGAAGTCCTCCGAGGTCAGCGTATAACAGTCGTCGCCCTCCTTTCGCCGGTTTTCCACATCCGCCCTAAGCAATTGGAGTTCCGCCGTATTCTGCGCCCATTTCGCCCACCAACGCACCGAGCTGTCGTCAATCAAGCTTTTGGTCTTAGTGAGCCATGACCGGAGGATGCACTGGATTCGTTCGGCTCCCATCTGTGATTTATTTTCTGCGGCTTGTCGCTCTTCCTTCAATTGCTTGATGATCCGAACCGTGTCCGCCTCCTGCTCCCTATAATGCGACAATTGATTTTGATAGGTTGTTTGCAACCTCTGTAATACCATTGTTGCTCTTTCCTTGTCTTCATGGTTTTGTTTGTGGAGCTCCATCCGGTCATTCGCCGCTTCCTCCAATAGCTTGGAACTTTCCGCTCGTTCTTCGGCGAGTGCTGTTGTGGCCCTATCAACTTCTTGCCGCAGCTCGGCCATCCGTTCCTGTTGTTGCTTATGCTCCGTCTCCAGCTGCCTGTAGTCCCGATGCAGATGATCAAAATCATCGGTCTTTTGCTTCAGCCTTTGGTTGATCTGCCGACGCACGCGATCCTCCCGGTCCTTCTGTTGCAAGAGCTCTTCCTTCAGCCTCTCGACTTCCGTTTCCGCCATCTATCGTAGCTTGTCTTTTTCCTACAACAATTTCTCTTTTTCCTCCTTCAGCCGGTCGTAAGCATGATGTCCTTTACGCAGGTTTTCCTCTGCCCGGCGAAGGTTCTCAACAGTCTTTTTTAATTCTTCTTCGGCCGCCTTCTTCAAGTCGCGTTCGCGGCTTCGTAATGCTTCTTGTGCGGCGAGCTCATCTCGTAATTCCGCAAGCTCTTGGGCTTGCGCCGCATCTTTTTTCGGGATAGTTTGTGTCTCCGAGGTCTTATTCCTCTGTACATTAACCGGAGTCACCGATGCTTGGATCTCCTGTGATCTGATCCAAGTCTTGTTCGAGGCAACGGATCCTTGACCGGGCCGTCTCCAGTTCATCGGTTGTGACGAGCAACCGTTCCGTTTGCGCTCTTTCCTCCTCCTCTATGCATCCGACTACTCCGACAATTTGGTCTCCTATCCACCGAAGCCATTGGTTGCCGGTGCACTGTTGTTGCGCTTGCACGAAGAGTTGGCTGGTGGCTGGTCCCGCCTTACTGCGTCGAGCTGCACTTCTGGTTCTACCAGCTAACCACTTTGTCGTTCCGGCTCTGAGTGTGTTTCGGCTAGTCGCCCCTTGTCTGCTTGTTCTTGGCCGGTTGGGAAGGTTGGCCTTTGTATATCTGACTCTTGAGTTACGGGGCTTGCCGGTGCTACCTGTTGTGCAGGGACTTCTGGTACCTCCCTTGGCATGGGATGCTAAGCGTGAGTTGCAGGCATTCCATCCTTCTGTGGGTCCGAACACTTCCCGGCTGATTCAACAGTGCTCTTCACTGGCCGCCGATGGAGGTGCTCCGTGGGTTCTTCCTCCATTTCTTCCGCCTGAGTCCCGACATTCATTCTTGCTGCCAGGGTGTCTGTTTCCTGTTGCACCGGTCGGTGGAGTAGGCTCTTCAGGGGCCATGCCGATGTCTCCTCACTTGCATCCGTCGGCCGCTTCCAGCTCGCGCGCTCCTTCGCCGCCTTCTCTGCGTCGACAGTCTTCCCCTTAGTGGCCTTGGAGGCCAACAGTTGTTGCTGTTTCGAAGCAGGTTTCGGGGTGCCGTCCGTTGCTCTTCCCCGCTTCTTGGTTTGGACAGGCTCGATCGGTGGTGCCAACAGGGTGAGCCATTGTGTCACCGCATGCCATATTTTCCGGCTTTCCTTGCCGTCCTTTCCTCTTACTATATCAATCGTCGTACACAGCCCGTCGACGATCAACACCGGCCAATCTACCTTGACCCCTTCGTACGTTGCAATGATCAAGCCTGCTCGGTTCTGAGGCACGACGGGGGGTTGAGGGTACACGCGGCCGAACTCATGGAGCACTCGGGCAATTTCGCGGAATAGCATATCTTCGCCGCCCTGTGTCCTGTAGCCCTTGCTGGCTAGAGAGTACTCACCGAAGTATTTGATGAGTTGCTCGGAGGTAGGATTGTCGATCGTGTAGATGCCTCCCTCCGGATGGCCTATTAACGAACGAATCGCCTCCTCCGTGATCACCTCCGTGTCGATTTCTTTTATAATCTTTTTGGCCTCCTTGTGTGACGCCGCCTCCATGATCGTTAAGAAACCCTCCAGCCCGTGCTGCCGTAACCATTTCTTGGCGGCTTCAGACAACGTTTGGCAGTCCATCTCTGCGTCGAGGTCGGAGAGTATTGGCAAGGTTTGATGGTGGGGAGAGTGTGAGAGAGAAAGTTTTGAGGGAGGGGGTTCTCTGTGTGCGAGCTCTCTACGATTGATCTTCACGCGTCGCTCTGCATCTGTTCTCCTTGGTTCGCAATAGGAGAAGGTCTCTATGCGTGGGGATTTTTCTCTCTGCATCTTGGCGCCTTTTTCGAGCCTCCGCATGTGCAAGTCGTGTACTATAATAGCATTAAGTGCCATGTGGCGGTGGTTTAATGTCCTATTCATAGCTCCTCGTACCTTTCCGACGTGCCTCTTTACTCCTCGTGTGCATGGCCGTTTCCACCACTCCTTTCCATGATTTATTTGATTCACTCCTTTTCTTTTCTTTTTTAATTACTTGTGTGGTTAATTTTTCTCCGGTCCTGTCGGACCTTTACCCGAAACGTGCAACTTTCCGGCCTATTGACGGTTTGCCGTCGTTTTGCTCTCCTCGGTTTCCGGCTCATGCTCCTCCTTATTGGCTTGGTGGTAGCCGTCGTCTTCACCGGTTGCCATTATGGTTGGCCTGCCGGTGTCTGATTCGGTGGCGGCCCTTCGTTCAAATGGGTTCTTAGGCATAGGTCCTTTGTATGGTTTTAGTCGAAATCCGTTGACCCATTTTCCCAACACTTCTCCGGCAAGTGTCCCCAACTAGTAGGACCCATTGAACTCGCGTGTGATCCAGTATGGTCCGGTTCATCTAAACCGTAGTTTACCTGGCATTTTGCCCATCCGGGTCTAGAACACGAGTACCGGCTTGCCGGTTCCGAACATCTTTTCGTTTCCCTTCCAATGCCGATCTACAAATGCTTTCCGTCTCCGTTATTCCAATTCCAGGTGCATAATGCTCACCAGTTGGTGTTCTTCCAGTTCACACAGAGCCTTTAACCGAATTGCCTCCGATTCCTTTTCGTTCAATCGTTCCCGAATCTGAATCCGTAAGCTTGGTACCTAGAACTCGACCGGCATGACTGCCTCTAATCCGAATGCTAACCGGAACGATGTTGTTCGGATGCTTGTTTTGTACGCTGTCCAGTAAGCCCAGAGCGCACTGTGCAGCTTCGTGTCCCAATCTGTCTGATTTTCATTGACGATCTTCCGGAGGATATTCTAGAGCGTTTTGTTCGTTGACTCAGCTAACCCATTTGCTTGCGGATAGTACGGTGTGCTTCATTTATGTACTACTGCATAGAACGTCGTCAAACTTTCTACCATCTGTCCAAGAAAGTGCCCTCCTTGGTTTCTTATTAGCTCTATGGGGCATCCGTACTGGCACCAAATGCATTCGTATAAGAATTTTGCCGTTGACACCGCGGTGTTGTCTCGTAGGGCTTTCGCTTCCACCCACTTAGTGTAGTAATCCGTCGTGACGATCACGTACCGGTTTCCGGTTCTCATTGCCGGTGGTTTAAATGGCCCAACAAAATCTAGCCCCCATTTCTGGAATGGTTCTAGTGGTAGGACTGGCTGGTGTGGCATCTGAGCTTGTTCCGTTGGCTGACCCATTAGTTGGCATAGATCACACTCCTTCACATACCGGACTGCATCTTTCAATGTGGTCGGCCACCATAGGCCACTTTGCCATACTTTCCTTGCCGTCGCATCTCCGGCATAATGGCCTTCGGCGACTCTGCAGTGTGCCTCCCGTAGTATTACCTCCTTCTCGTCGCTGCGCATTGCTCATCACCAAATACCGTCTGCACCTTTGTGGTATAACGTGTCCTATAATAAACAGAAGTGCCGGCTCTGTACCGCCAGGCATTTTCTCTCGTCCCGGTTCATCTCCTCCGGAAGCAATCCGGTACTCAGAAACTGGTGCATATTAGTTAGCCACTTATCTTCTTGTGCCACCGTTTCATCTGTTGCCGTTTCCGTGGTGACTCGAAAAAGTTCTGCATCCGGAAACTCGTCTGGTACTCCGTCACATGTCTCCCCGGAATCTAACCAGCTTAGATAATCTGCTACCGCATGCTGTATGTTGGGTTGGTGGAATATCTCGAATTCGAACTCTTGCAACAACAAAGTCCACCGGGCCAACTTACCGGTAAGTGACGCTTTAGATACTAGGTAGAGGAGTGCCGAATGATTCACATGGAAGGAGAACTTTCTTCCCAATAAATAATGCCTGAATTTTGTTACACTGTAGATCATTCTTAAAGCTTCCCTTTCCATGGTAGAATAATTTTGTTCCGCTTGGGATAACTTCCGGCTAGCATAGTACATTGGCCGGTACCACCTTGGCTCGGTAAGCTGCATGAGTGCGCTGCCGATTGCGATATCGGAGGCGTCCATGAACACATAAAACTCTTTACTCCAATCCGTAGGCTGCACTACCGGTGCTTGTGACAATAACACCTTTAGTGCCTGGTACGCCTTGTCTTTGATGTCGGTCCATTGGAACGGTGTTCGATGTACTGCCGCATGTAGAGGTGTAGCCAGGTCTGCCAAATATCGGAGCATACGGCCATGCCAGCGGATTTGTCCTAAGAAATGGCTCAATGCCTTTGCCGTTGCCGTTGCCGGTGCTTCCAGGATTGCTTTCACTTTGTCCGGATCTACGGAAATGCCTTCCTTGCTCACTATATGCCCTAGTAGCGTTCCGCTGGACACTCCAAATACACACTTCGCCGGATTCAGGCTTAGCCGGTACGTCCTACACTTCTCTAGACATAGTCTGAGATGCTGCAAATGATCTACTTCTCTGCTATAGACGGCGAAGTCGTCAAGGAACACCTGCATAAAAGCCGGTATGTATTCGCCAAAGATCTCCATGATGATCCGTTGGAATGTTGTTGGTGCCATTTTCAGCCCGAACATCATCACCACCGCAACAAACACTCCCCATTCGGTGACGAAAGCCGTTTTCTCTTGATCCTCAGGGTGCATCCAGATCTGATTATACCCGCTAAATCTGTCTAAGAAACTGTCGACTTCCTGGCCGGCGACGACATCCAAAACTCCATCCGTAAACGGAAGGGGAAATGCATCTGTTACCGTTGCCGCATTGAGCTTCCGGTAGTCGACACAAACTCTAATTTTGCCGTTCTTTTTCGGTACGACTACGATTGGGCTCAACCATGTAGACTTCTTTACGGGACAGATGAAGCCAACCCTCAGCAATTTGTCGATCTCCTCCTTGACTTTGGCGGCATAGTTTGGGTTCATCCGGTATCAACGTTGTGCTACCGGCTTGGCGTCTTTGCTCAGATGTATCTGATGCTGATACAACTGAGGATCCAGGCCTCTCATATCCTCGTAAGACCAGGCAAATACGTCGCAAAACTCGTTGAGGAGTGTAATTATCGCCGTTTTGTTCTCTACATTCATTTCTTTGGCGATGTGCACCGGTTTTGCCTCCTCTACCGTTCCTAGATTTACCTCTTCTAATTGGGACGCTTTTACGCGTTGGGATACAACCATTTCCCTTTCCAACGCCTCCTACGCATGCCGTAACTCCCAGATTGCTTCTTTATCCGGTTCCGCTTTGGTTTCGTCCGGTTGCAGTAAGTAGGGTGATACCACTTCGGCGACATCAATTTCGAATAGGAGTACAATCTTCGGGTTCTCCAACAAGTACTACTCTTCTTCTTCATCTGCTAATCCTTCCAGCATATTGACACACTCCGCATATAACGGTGTCAGATCCTTGCCGGTGCCCTTCCTTGGTTGTGTTGGTACCCGTACCATCGCTTTTCCCCGCCGGAACGTAATCATATTCCTCCTCCAGTTCTGCTTGATATGTGTTGTCTTTAACCAAGGGCGTCCCAGCAATAATGGGTACGCTCCTTGAGCCTGCAACTGGAGAACTACGGCTGAGATTTGGAATGTGTGGCCCCCGATGGTTACTTCCAAGTTCCGTATTAATCCTGTCGGTCGCACTGAGCTTGTGTCCGCCATTCGGAGCCAGAACGGACAGGGCTCCCACTCTTGGATTCCAAGAGCATCGCACGTCCGAGGCTGATTACATTAACGCCGGAGCCTCCGTCTATTATCGTGCCGGGGACTTCATTCCCTTTCACAATGGTCGTAATTGCCGGACTATTGGTGTCCACCACGGCCGGTCCTTCCTCCGGATTTGAGAAGAATGTCGGAGCCGGTGGTGTGCCGCCGGTCGTTATGCCGGGCTTGAGTCCTTCTGTGAATCTTGGTACTAGCTGCAAGAGTCGTCCTAACGGCAACGTGATCTGGCATTCATGCAATGCCTGCCATGTCGCATTTTCGGACTGACTGCCGTCGGCGAGCTCCTTGGTGTTCTCCTTTTGCTGCGCGAGTTCTGCTATGTTTTGCTCGTTTTCCTTTTTCACCCATTCCGTCGCCTGTTTCCGGATGGCCTCTTGTGTCTCCCATTTCGTCATCTTGCCCTTTGACCTTGTGGTGACCTGGTGGAGGTCTGTGACTTCAGCGACTACCATGTTTACTGTCGGTCGCTTATCATAGCTCTTTGCCGGACATTGATTACTATAATGTCCTTCTTGCCGGCAGTAATAGCAATATGCTTTCCGGGTGTTGCTGGATTCGGCATTATTTCCTGTACCCAGTGGAGGACTTGTGGTAACCGCGGGGCTCTGGTCCGGTTGGCTGCTTGAGGCGCCTTTTTCCGGTTCTCGTGGGTGGCTCCCATTTTTGAAATGCCATTTTTTAAAGTTCTTTTTGTTGCGGTACCCTTGCTGGGGTTGGTCGTCATACCTCCCGTAATCTTCCCGTCGTTGGTGATACCCGGGGGAGTGATCCCGGTTGTGATGCTCATACCGTCCATTGTAATCTTGGTACTTGTCATATCTCTTATACCGGTCATAGTTGTCTCGCCGATTGTCCGACCGGACATCTTGTTTCGGTCGATATCGCTCCTCTCATCGCCATCGTTCGTCTTCTTTGTCTCGGCTGCTACGTGGCTCGATTTGCCGAACTAGTGGGGCTTGCCAAATCAATAAGTGTTAGGAATTGACGCTTTCAATTTCTTCACCTCTCGACCACAACTGAGGAAACACGAATCAATGCAGCAGAAAATCGAAAACACAGAGAGAGACTCGAATGCACAGGGTTTAGCGTGGAAAACCCTAGACGGGAAAAACCACGGGAGTGTAAGACTCCAACTATCACTATACGCAGGGAATGTACAATGGCGAGCTGCAAGGCGACGACCTTGAGCTCGCTGTCCTCGCCACAGGCGGCGGTATTACACAGAGGCGTCTACCTCTTCCTTTCTCTCTATCTCTCACTCTCTCTCTCGGCTGCTCTCACTTCGCTCCCTCTAAGTGGAAAACAGAAAAAATGAGCAACAACCACAAAACTGTTTGCCCTAAGTCATATTTATACACATATGACTTTCGGGCTATTTACAAATATAGCCTCAAGGGCCCTTGGCAAACATATTCACAAATATGTCCCCGCATCCGGATCTCTCTCCGGGTACATTCGTCATCCGGCTCCGTAGCCGGGGTCTTCATCATCCGGATCCGGAGCCGGGGTCTTCATCATCCGGATCCGGAACCGGGTCTTCATCATCCGGATCCGGAACCGGGTCTTCATCATCCGGCTCCGGAACCGGGTCTTCATCATCCGGCTCCGATACCGGGTACTCCTCATTCGGGTCTTCATTCCCGATTCCCGGACATCCGACCATCCCATCCGGAGGGACCGTAATCCCAACAAACTCCCCCTTCACTTCGGCATGGGATGTCTTTCCAGTCCGACCCTCTTCCGGCACGCTTCCAGCTTGTCGGGTGTGAGCACTTTGGTCAGCATGTCTGAACCGTTCTCGTCCGTGTGGATCTTCGTCAGCACGAACTCCTGGTCTTCTATCCTTTCCCGGATCCAGTGATATCTTCGCTGGATGTGCTTCGTCTGGGAGTGATAGGCCGCGTTCTTCGCAAGGTGGATGGCACTCTGACTGTCGCAGTAGAGTCGGTACTCCTCCTGCCGGATACCGAGCTCTCTAATGAAGTCCTTCATCCATATCATTTCCTTGCCGGCTTCAACAGCCGCCATGTACTCCGCCTCCGTGGTTGACAATGCAACCGTCTTCTGCAGCCTCGACTGCCACGAAACAGCTCCCCCTGCATACGTCATCACATACCCTGATGTGGACCGGCTGGTATCTGCATCAGCCGACATATCCGAATCGGTAAAGCCATCGAGTTCGGGCTTACCGGAGCCGAATCGGAGGCACACGTTTGCCGTGCCCTTCAGGTATCGGATTATCCACTTGGCCGCGTTCCAGTGCTCTTTGCTGGGATTGCTCATGTACTGGCTCACCACTCCGACTGCATATCCTATGTCCGGTCTTGTACACACCATTGCGTACATCAAGCTTCCGACGGCAGAGGCATATGGTACTTTCATCATGTCCTCCTTCTCAGCCTTTGTCTTGGGGGTTTGCTTGCTGGACAACTTGCAGTTTGCCGGGAGGGTTGACCCGACCGGTCTTGCTTCCGACATGTTGAACCGGTGAAGGACCTTTGTCACGTACTTCTCCTGTGACAGCCACAACTGCTTCTTCTTCCGGTCCCGGATGATGTGCATCCCTAGTATTTGCCTCGCCGGACCCAGGTCCTTCATTGAGAAGGTTCGGTGAAGCGCTTTCTTCAGCATCCGTATCTTGACCTGGTCCCGTCCGACGATCAACATGTCGTCCACGTACAGGAGGAGTATTAGAAAGTCTCCTCCTTCGAACTTCTTCACAAACACGCAGTGATCGGACTGCGTTTTGTGGTACCCTTCGTCGGTCATGAAAGAGTCGAACTTCCGGTACCATTGCCGGGGAGCCTGCTTCAGTCCGTAAAGGCTCTTCTTCAACCGGCATACCAGGTGCTCCTTCCCTTTCTTCTCGAATCCTTCCGGTTGCTGCATGTAGATCTCTTCTTCGAGGTCACCGTGAAGGAATGCCGTCTTCACGTCCATCTGTTCTACCTCGAGGTCCATGCTTGCCGCTATGCTCAGCACCGTCCGGATGGAGGTCATCTTCACTACCGGGGCAAATATCTCGTCGAAGTCGACGCCCTTCTTCTGCTGGAACCCCTTCACCACGATCCTGGCTTTGTATCTCGGGGGGTTTCCGGCATCTCCCGGTTTCAGCTTGAACACCCACTTGTTTCGAAGTGCCCGCTTTCCTTTCGGCAACTCCACAAGTTCATATGTGTGGTTCTCATGCAGGGAATCCATCTCCTCCTGCATGGCACTTAACCACCTGCGGCTATGGGTGTCAAGCTTTGCTTCTTCAAAACTCTCCGGCTCCCCCTCGTCGGTTAGCAGCACGTGCTCTGGTTCCGGAAATCTCCGGGGGGCCCTTCTCTCTCTTAGAGGATATCTCCATTCCGGAGCTTCGGTAACCGGCTCCTCCGTTTCCTCTTCATCCGAATCCATTTCGGGATCGGGGCCGGGTCCGGTATCAGTTTCATCTTCCTCGGCCGGTTCTGTTTCTTCACCGTCTTCGGCCGGATCCTCGAGTGCTAACCGGTCCCTTGCCGGTCGGGACTGCTCCTTGTAGAGTTGATCCTCACTGGTCGACTTGGAGCTCTTCATCTTCTTCTCCGACTCCCAGTCGGCGAGTGTCTTGTCCTCCATGAAGATGATATCACGACTCCGGAATATCCTTTTGTCGACCGGGTCCCATACACGGTAGCCGAACTCGTCATCGCCGTAACCGAGGAATATGCATGGCCGGGTCTTTGGATCTAGCTTTCCTCTCCGGTCCTTTGCCACATGCACATATGCGAGACACCCGAACACCTTCAGATGCCGGTAGGATACTTCCCTACCGGTCCACACTCTCTGCGGCGTGTCTCCGTCCAAAGGTACTGAGGGTGATCTGTTTATCACGTATGTCGCCGTCGACATTGCCTCAGCCCAAAACCCCTTGGGTAATTTCGCATGCGCCAGCATACTCCGGACCCTCTCCATTATGGTCCGGTTCATTCTCTCGGCCAGCCCGTTCAGATTCGGCGTCTTCGGCACAGTAAACTCGAGCCGGATTCCCTTCGAGCGACAGTACTCCTCGAACTGCCCCCGGTATTCCCCTCCGTTATCTGCTCGTATCGCTTTCAGCTTCTTGCCGAATTCCCTTTCCACTCTCGCGTGGAGTTCTTTGAAGACGCACAACACTTGGTCCTTTGTCTTCAACGGTGCCGTCCACAGCTTCCGGCTGTGGTCATCAATGAATGTCACGAAGTACTGGGCTCCGCCATGTGACTTCGTTTCTACTTGACACACGTCAGTGTGCACCAACTCCAATGGTGCGCTACGTCTCGTCGGTGGCCTTGAGTGGAAGGAGGTTCGGTTCTGCTTACCGGCCAGGCAATCGGTGCACTTCTCCAGGTGCACGTGCTTCACTGGAATAAGGTTGTCTTCTGCAAGCCTCTTCATCCCCTTCTCACTCATGTGGCACAGTCTCTTGTGCCACAGCTCACCGGCAGTGTCGGTTGCCACGTTCAACTCCTCCGGACACAACCAAGCACTCATAAGGTACAGTGTGTTGACTTTCCGGGCCCGAGCCACTATCAGGCTCCCCTTGCTGAACTTCATTACGCCGTTCCGGATGCTACCTGTGTAGCCTTCATCGTCTAGCCTCCCGGCCGAAATCAGGTTCAATCGAACCTCCGGAACGTGTCGGACATCCTTCAGCAACATTTTGCATCCGGTCGAGGTTGTCAACCACACGTCTCCTATGCCGGCAATCCGGCATGTACCTTCATTTCCCATCCGAACACAGCCATGCTCACCGACTGTGTAGGATGAGAAGTATCTTCTTTCTGGGGTCAGGTGGAACGACGCTCCGGAATCGACCACCCAGGTAGTCTCATCGCCGGCAATGTTTAGTTCACCTTCTTTGGTGATGAGCATGATCTCCTCTTCACTTGCCGCGAGTGCCGTCGTTCCTTTCCGGTCCTGCCCTCGCCGATCCGAACCATTCCGGTCCGTGGCTCCCCGGTAAGCACCGTTCCGTTCCGAAGACTTCTTCAAATCGGTGTCGTCGGCTCCGTTGTCTTTTCGGTAATGCCGACAATTCTTTCGGAAGTGCCCCGGCTTCCCACAGTGGAAGCATGTGGGCCTTCCTCTTGACTGCGACCGGGTCCCCGACTTCTCTCGTCTTTGCGGACTCCGGTTCCGTTGTCTTCCCCGATCCGATTCGGAAAGCAGCATCTTCGGATCGAAGGCCGGTTCTTTATCTCTCCGACGCGCTTCTTCGTTCAAAATGCTTGTCTTTACCGTTTGTAGGGACAAGTTATCTTCGGTGCAGGAGGTGCTGAGAGTCACCACCAAGTTCTCCCAGCTTGCCGGCAATGTACACATCAGGATGATGGCTTGCATTGCATCCTCCAACGGGAACTTGATCGCCGCAAGCTGGTTCACGAATCCCATGAACGTGCTTACGTGTTCCACCATACTCTCGCCGTCCCGGTACTTGAGGTTCACTATCTTCCTCATCAGGGAGGTCCGGTTCAACGCATTCTTCCTCTCGTAGAGGCCCGACAGCTTCTGCCACATCTCATATGCGTTGGTGTCGTTCGCCACATGTTGTAGAACGCTCACGTCGACGTATTGCCGAATGGTTGCAACGGCTTTCCGGTTCAGAAGCCTCCATTCCGTCTCAAGTACCCCCTTGGGTATTTCCGACCTGTCGATCGGTTCATACAGGTCCCGAACAATGAGCAGATCCTCCATCTTTATCTTCCAGTCGGCGTAGTTCTGCGCATTCAGCACTATCATCCCAGGCTGCCCGCTGCTGCCGCCTTCCATTTTCTGCACTGCAGTCGCTCTGATACCAGATTGTTAGGAATTGACACTTTCAATTTCTTCACCTCTCGACCACAACCGAGGAAACACGAATCAATGCAGCAGAAAATCGAAAACACAGAGAGAGACTCGAATGCACAGGGTTTAGCGTGGAAAACCCTAGACGGGAAAAACCACGGGAGTGTAAGACTCCAACTATCACTATACGCAGGGAATGTACAATGGCGAGCTGCAAGGCGACGACCTTGAGCTCGCTGTCCTCGCCACAGGCGGCGGTATTACACAGAGGCGTCTACCTCTTCCTTTCTCTCTGTCTCTCACTCTCTCTCTCGGCTGCTCTCACTTCGCTCCCTCTAAGTGGAAAACAGAAAAAATGAGCAACAACCACAAAACTGTTTGCCCTAAGTCATATTTATACACATATGACTTTCGGGCTATTTACAAATATAGCCTCAAGGGCCCTTGGCAAACATATTCACAAATATGTCCCCGCATCCGGATCTCTCTCTGGGTACATTCGTCATCCGGCTCCGTAGCCGGGGTCTTCATCATCCGGATCCGGAGCCGGGGTCTTCATCATCCGGATCCGGAACCGGGTCTTCATCATCCGGCTCCGATACCAGGTACTCCTCATTCGGGTCTTCATTCCCGATTCCCGGACATCCGACCATCCCATCCGGAGGGACCGTAATCCCAACAATAAGTTATATTCGCACCGGTCCATCGTGTGGCTCGTAGATTGGCAGAGTAAGCAGTGTGTCCGCATGGTGCACTCCAGTGACGAGTGTCCGGAATTCAAGCAGGTCGTGCAGTGGATTGCTTACCGGAAACGAAGATCCTCATCGGTTGGTAATGCTCGTTGGAGGGCTCCCATTGTTAGCCAAGAGCTCATTTTCTCCATTTCTCTAACCCGATCGATGACCTTGTCGACGGTGCTTGTGCGAAAGTCGATGACCGTGCATACCGTTCGTAGAGGTTCCCGGAGCGCGGCTAAAAATATAGCCCGTGTTTCTTCCTCCGGAGGTGCACGGGTAAGTTGACTATGCATCCGTTGAAACCGGATGACAAACTGTGGGATGCTCTCCCCGGGGTCCTGCCGAATTGTATAAAATAAGCCCACCATTTCTCGTTGATCCACCTCCTTCTGGAAGAAGTGCAAGAATTTGTCTTTCAAGTCCGCAAAGGTGGTGATGGTGCTGCGCTCCTGCGTCCGGTGCCATTTGGCGGCCGGTCCTTCCAATGTCACGTCGAATTCAGCTATCTTAGATCGTTCCTCTTCTGCCGCGGTTAACCATTGTGACACATGGTTTGCTTCCCATGTTTGTTCAAATGCATGAACATGAGCCTCCGTGTCCGGGTCATCCCGATACTTGGAGTACTGGAACGGCATGTTGTCGTCCGGTGTCGGTACGCGGGCTGGCGGTGTCGGTGGTCTTTCCTGCTGTTCTGTCGGCGTCTGAGGTCTTTGCCGGTCCTCCTTTGGTGTTGCCGGGTCGACTTCCGGTGTTGGAGGTTTTTGCCGGTGCACTTTCGTCTCCAGAGGTTGCTCCACGACGAGTGCCGGAGGTTCCCGGTCTGCCAACTCTGGTTCCGGTGTCGGTAAGGTATCTGACTCCTCGTCCTCCGGTCCACCTGGGGTGTCGTTACTGCTGCGATAGTTTGTATGCGCGCTATAACCCCCTTCCGAATCCGATTCCAGCGCTGAAAATGCTTCGGATTCGCTGTCTCTTCCGACCAAGGCCTGGAGAAGTGTTTCCGCTTCCCGGAGGCTGCTTAAGCTACTTCCTTCGTCCGGGTAGGCGTTTTGTTGCAGACAGAGCGACTCCTCCGCAATTTTTCCGGATCACTTTGGAAAATGATCGATCCGTTCGGATTTCTTTTGCTGCTTGCTGGAAAGCCTCTCGCCGCCATCTCCGTTCAACAAGTCTTCATCCTCTCTCCGTAACCGGGTCGTTTGTTGGCCTAGTCATCCATTGCTGCCGCTGCTCACTGTGATTATGCAGGAATCGTGGTCGCCAAAAACTATGTTATTGCTAGGGCCGGACAACAGCCTAACACAGGGTGTCCACTTAAGACACTTTACCAAAGGGTGGTACGGCAGAATGATTTACGGCACAACGCTTAATTAGACCTTAATTGGTTACTTAGCAATCCGTAATTAACACACGTAAGATATAACAATGAATACAGAACGGTAATCAACACTGGAAGATTAAGACAATAAGCTTTATTAATTATCCGCTCCTGATTACATTGTAACCGGGCCTTTATATAGGTCTCCGGTGCGAAATACAAAACGGTGCCAACCGGCACCTTTACGGGATCGTTCCAGATCCGGATCGGCTTACCGATTCTGGTCCGTCCGTCCACATCTTCTTATATATTAATATATATATTAAGACTACTAATTACAACAGTTCCCGAATAACTATTCCTTTCACACTGTGGTTTGGACCTCCTTAAGCCTTCTTGCCGGCCCGTAACATTCTTCCTTATCAATGCACTTCGAAGAAGGACCATAACAAACCCAAAGTGCTCAGGACTAAGCAATCGCAATTCATCGGGAAATGTAACACACCCAACGAATTCATGGATCACGATTGTAAGCGATAAAATCCTTTTTGCGTTGTCGTGCCTTTCGGTGCCGGATCGTTTGTGTGAGTCGAGTGGGAACCACTGGGGTTTTGGACTAGGAGAAAGAAGAATATGAGATAAGGTTAGCTTGTTATGAATAGATTGCAAGATGAAGATATGAAACTCGTGAATCCCACAAGTATAGTGTATTAATTGATACTTACATTGTAAGAGAGAAGTAGATGGCAAAATCGTGAATCCCCACGAATATCTTATATTAATCAACCCTTATAAAAAATCAACACCCATATACATCTTTCTCTCTTCCTTATATAGTGATGGAAGAGTCTAAGTTTATCACATGCAAGTATCATGCTTTTTCTAACTTTAGTTTTCATGCACACTACATGTGCATAATTAGCTATCTATCACATCTTTTCTTTTAACTCGAGTGTGTATGCATGAATAACTTTTTCTATCATGCTTATCTAAAATATTTACATGGGATAAAGTTTAGTATAATATTAAAACTTATAATATGCTAGTACAATGGTAAGGTTTAAAATCATTACCATGGAGGTACAGGGTTTGAATCCTGCCCTATGCATGTAACAATATTTTTAATATTTTCTTTTATTGATTTATGTGTACTACAATCGGATATATTTTTTTACATATTTCACGTAGTGTGTGAATTACACTACGACAACGTGTTGTGCAAAAAGAAGGGTCATACAAAAGAGCAATGTCGGAAGCTCCAACGAGAAGAGCACGACAACAAAACCAAAGTTGCAAACCATAAATGTCAAATTCTTGATGTTCTTGAGATCTATACACATCATTTAAGTAATTGTAAATGTTCTTTCCCTCACTATGTATTGGGACCCAATGATTTATTATGTACAAACGGGTATATCAATGGATCTCCCGTATAATTCTTATTTGTTTTGGGAAGCTCACATAACTTTGTGAATGATCGTTTGGTTCAGATATGGGGAATCCAAACCACCATAAGTGATCACACCTATAAGGTGCACTTCGTTGATGGAAGAGTACAATACATCAACGGGGCAATTCATTCATTAGGAATTTCTATTGATACTTAAATAGAGGAAGTAAACTTCCATGTAATGAATCTTTGTACCACTGATGTAATACTAGATATTCCCTACTTTTATAATAAAAACTCTTCTTTATCTATTGATTGGGTTCACCATTTCATTACCTTTGTACTGAACGATTGTACTCATTTTATTCAATGTGTTAAAAAACAATCTCTTTCGATTGTTTCCTCTCCATCAATATCCGAGTTGTCTTGTTCTTCTTTATTCTATTGTGAACTTGATTCGAACATTCACATTTATAATATCGATAGTGTCTCATGTCATTTGTCATATTTTGAACAACAACGGCTCGATGAAATCTTAAATGATTTTTGTGATGTTTTTCCTAGTGAACTACCACATAGGTTACCTCCTAAACGTATTATAGACCATCGTATAGATCTTGTACCTTGCGTTGCACCAATAGGTATCCTCTGTATCGCTTAAGTTGATCCAAAGAGGATGAGGTATCTAAGAAACTCAAGGACTATTTATGAATGGGTTATATACGTTATAGTAAATCTCCATGGGGTGCATCTGTTCTCTTGGTAAAAAAGAAAGAGGGCACATGGCGTATGTGTATTAATTCATATCCATTGCCCCGGGTTGACAATCTAATTGACCATCTCTAGGAAGCTCAATATTTTATGAAACTTTATCTTCGTACAAGCTACAATAAAATTTCATAGGCGATGTGGCCATTCTTAGTTTTTGGTTATATCTTTCAGTTTGACCAATGCTCCGACCACATTTCAACAAGAAATGAATGACATTTTCCGAGAAAAACATGAAAAAATTGTCATTATTTTCTTGGATGATATTCTACTTTATAGTCGTACATTAGAAGAACATAGTAAACATGTCCGCTTTGTTTTACAAACATTGCGTGAGAAACAGTTTTATGCGAAGATCTTGAAATGTGAGTTCTTCAAGAAATCAATTACTTATCTTGGACATCTCATAACCGAACAAGGAGTTAAAATTGATCCTTCGGAATATTCGAGAAATTCAATCATTCCTAGGGTTTGTCGAGGATTTGCGAAAATCTCTTCGCAATTATTCCCAATTGACGATGTCATTTACTAATCTTCTAAAAGTTCAAACACGTAAGTCTACAAAACCTATTGTATGGAATACTACACTAGACCTCGCCTTTCAGGAACTCAAGGACCTGGTGTGCAAGGCTCCTTCGCTTCTTTTACCAGATCCCTCAAAAACATTTCAGGTTGAAAGTGGCACAAATGATTATGCTATAGATGCCGTCTTATATCAAGATGGTAAACCAATAGCATTTGGGAGTAATTGTTAACCGTTTCTGCGGAAACACCTTCGATGAGCCCACAGGCTATCGATGTCAAGGAATCGTGTTACGTGGGAGCCTCTTCTACACGAGGAAGAAGAAAAGAAGAGAGAACGAGGAGCGTACACGGGCTACAACCCGTTAGGCATAAACGTAGCTCGATTTACGAGTATGGGGAGAATACACAGATAGAATATTAGAGAAACGAAACTTATATTAAATGATAGAGCTCCCAATGAGTACAGTACTCGGCTCTTAACCGGAAACAATTAGTGCAGAGCTTGCTGCTAGGATATTACTCTCGCTACGAATGATCTAGATAATCCCCCCCTTGAAGTATGCATAACTCGGGTTATATAGTTTTCCCCTTTAGACAAAGCCGAGCCATCGGCTGATTGTGAGGGTTCAAAAATGGTTATTTCTAGTCTTACCTATTTCCTCACCTACTCTTTTACCTAATGGCAAGTTTACATAATATATTTATATTTCTGGCCTATGGACAACACCTGGCACGCCCGTGGGATAGGACCTTGTTCGTCGGACCCACGGTTCACAATGTGGAGTAACCATGGCTTTGGCAAAACAAAACAATTTACAAAAATTGCCCGTTCATACGAGGGCTTATAGGGTTGTTTTATTCCTCTTCCAATATGCCGAGGATATCCTCGGGGGCATGGGTTGGTCTGGCTGCTCGGAAGGTGGGGTTGGTGATGGAGGTTTTGTTGCCGAGTTGGGAATGGCGGTGTTGTCGTGTGTGCCTTCCTTTGTTCAAACCGATTCATGTAGGGTCGTGGTTATAGTTTGTGGCTCAGGTGGGATGTCGAGGTCTGTAGGGGCAGGTTCCTCCGGTCTAGCTGCCGTGGCGGGTGGCTCAGGTCCTTGCTCGGTTGTGGGAGCTCTGTTAATCCCAGTAGCGAGTCGTTCCTCCTCGTACGCTTCGGCTTCTAAGAGAAACACCCACAACCGGTGTGAATTCCTCTAAAAGTTGCTCGATGGCCGCGGTGTGGGATGCTGCCAAGGTATGATATTTCTCAATTAAGTCTTCACGGAGGGTCTGGATGCTGGTATCATCCATCTTGTAAAACCCTTGGCCCTCCTTTCGTCAGTTCTCGGCATCCGCGCGTAGTATGTGTAGGTCCACGGCTTGGGCTAACCACCCCTGCTAGACATGGTCAAGTGTGTCTTTGATCTTCGTGGTGAATTGTTGGCGATACTTGTTGATTAGGATCTTGATTTTAGTATCGTCCATGCCGATGCTAGCGCGGTGAACTTCCATTGCCTCCCTTGCAGCCTTGGCTTCTGCTTGGCTTTTGCGGACAAGGAGTGCTAAAGTAGCTTGATTATCTTTAGCTTTTTCGGTGATGAGCGTGATTGTCTGCTCATAACGTGTGGTGAGCTGAGCTACAGTTTCGTCCATGTCCTGCCGCCAAGCGTCCCGATGTTGTTCTCTAGCGGTGATGTGCTCGGTTTGCAACTGGTGATACGCTTCGGAAATTTTTTCCCTTTGCTCTTCCGAGATCCTCCACTTCTGCATATGTTCGTTGGCCATGTCTTGTAAGGCCCTTTGATGACGTCGTAATTCCTAGTTGTCTGCGAATAGCTCTTGTTCCCGTTGGCTATTCCGCTCTGCTTCTTTGATGAAACATTCTTTGGCCTCACTGATAGAGACCTGAAGGGTCATCACCTCCCTTTCGCGTTCTTCGAGTGCGGCCGACCTTTCAGAAAGCAGGCGCTTGAGGTCAGCTTCGTGGCTTGTGGCTTGTTCCCATAGCTGGCCAAGACTGTTGTGGTGGTTCTGTTCTGCCAACAAGACCAGAGCGATCTGGGCCTTTAGCTCCTCCTGGTAGTCCCGAAGGGGAGGCCATGTCTAGGTTGCCGCTTGCTGGATTCGGGGAGAGGGGTTCCCTATCTGTCTGTGTAGATTGTTCCATAACGACCAGGGGTGTTGGCGTTTGCGTGGAGGCTTGGCAGGTTTGGGGTTGCGGGCTGATATCTGCCCGTGATGATGGCTCGCTTGTCTGTACCAAGTCTGTCATTGTGTTGGCATCGACCGTGGCTACCCTGGGGTGGGCGGTGTCGTCTTTGTGTGCTTTGGTACCTTCCGCACTTGGGCTCGAGTTCGGAAGAGTAGCTGGTGAGACAGCGTCACTCGGCGCAGGGAGGCTTAAGGGCAACTATTTTGGATGTTGCTTCTGGAATGTCGCCAGTTTCTCATCAGCGTCTTGCCATAGCTCGGTAGCCCATTTGGCTTGCTGATGCGCCGTTTTGATACGTCGGGCCATGTCCTTGGCTCCCGAGTAGTGTGGTGCAGATTACGATATGCCTTGACTAAGGCCATGTTCAGATCTGGTAGTTCCATGAGGAGGGAAGCATTTTGTGCTTGCTTCTTCCGTCCTATCTTCTGTAAGGCTCGATCCTCATGAGGTTCGATTTCACCTATTAGAGTGCGTTTAATCATCTTTGTTTCTGCGTGCTCCTCGGCCATACGAGCGGCGGCAACTACTTGGGCGCGCGCGAGGAAATCCATTAACTCATATGTTGTGCCCAGTCAAAGTAGTGCATTGAACTCGTATGCCTCCGCGGGGAGATCTTTGTAACCGAGGACTTCCTCCTCTGATATCTGCGTGGTTTGTCCATGCTCGATCCTACCGACTTGGAGCCATGACTCCGCTGGTACCATGGCCGTGGAGGTTGGGCTGTCCTCTTTTGATTTCTGATGATGGTCGCCCTCGGTTTCTGTGGTTGCCTCTCGAATGATGCGGCGTCTTTTTGGCGGCTGATCCTGTGCATTTGGGGCCGGTGGTGTTGGCTCCTCCGCCTGTTTCCTCTTTTGCTGCCAGATGGCCAAGGGCTGCTGGCTTGTGGGCCGTGGGCTCGGTTGTGGAGAGGTCATTGATGTCCTTGATGGTTTCTGGCGTATGGTGACATCCTCGGGGATGGGCTCCTTGGCCTTGTCCCATTCAACACAGGTCGTTGTTACCGCCCGTTGTTTCTGTGTTTTTGGTGGGGGTGGTGCCGAGGCAGAAGTGGGGTTCTGAACGCCTGAGGGGGGTGGAGAAGGCGAGGGGTCTTCCCATTCTTCCTGGGTTATCGCCAAAATCTTCTCCCATTGTTTCCTTGGTGGTGGTGGAGAGGTCAGGATGCGACAGGGGAAACCGAAGGGGGTGGGTAGAGGACTGTGAGGAAGTGATTGATCACAGGCAACAAACGCTTACCGGTTTGGGAGGATTCGAGCACCGCACAGACTCCTTTGCCGGTGATGATTCCCCAATCGATTTTGTCGCCTTCATACGCCTGGATGATGATAGCAGCTTTGTTTTGTGGCATACTCGTGGGATTGGTATGCACAAAGGCGTATTCCATTCAAATCCGAGCGATTTCCCCAAAAGCTTTGTTTGGCCCTCCGTACGTGCGGTAAGCTTTACCCGTCATTGAATACATCCCAAAATATTCCTTAATGATCGAGTGGGGAGGGATTTCAACCTCATTGTCTCCGCCCCGCGCAAGGCTAAGAGCCGCGCGAATCATGTTGTTGGATACTGTGTCAAGGTGTATTCTGCATGCTATCGTTGGGGCTTCAGGGTGCGCTGGGACGTCGATGACCCGCAAGTACCCACCCAGTCCCCGTTGTTGTAGCCAAGAACGGGTTTCTTGTGATGCGGAGAGAGGCATGGTGGGTGCGGAGGTTTGCTGGCAAGAAGCGTGGGGGGAAGCGATGAGACGACGGCGAGACAGAGAGTTGGGGGAATGCTGATGGTTCGTGCAAGGGCAACGAGGGCGAGAGGTAGGAGTCCGTACGCAGGGGTGATTAGAACGAGATAGAGCTGCAAAGCTTGAGACGGTGAAGGCAAGAACGCGTTTGAGTGGGGGGCGCGTTGTGTGTGGGGTAGTTTCTTTTATGAGACTGTCTAGGGTTTTGTTCAGGGAGAAGATCTTTCAGATTCCTAGTCGTGGCTGCCATAATAAGGTATTATGGCCACGCGTCCCAGGAGTGCTAGTCTATGTCGAATACAAATGTATAATGGACGTATTCACACTATCCTCTTAGAGAGCCCAAGTTCGGGCTATTTCTGTAAATAACATAAAGGGCAGTTGCCCTAAGTGAGTCACTATATAAAGTGACTTTGTAACCTTTTGTAAAGTTTTTTGGTTGTTCATTGTTGTAACGGTTGCCCCTTTATGAATATAGATATATTCTTCGTGCCTCTCTCTCTCTCTCTCTCATACGCAGGTATCTCTTCCTCACAGATTCATATTGTGTGATTTCATCCCACTGACGGCCTTGTTCATTCCCTACATTTGGTATCAGAGCTTGGATGTCCTTCATCCCGCTGCCGGCCGCCATTCGAATCTTTGGATCACAACATTTTGGTTTTTGTTTTGTATTTGAAGAAACAGAGAAGAGAGAAGAAGAAGAAAAACGAGTCTTGCATCTCATCGCGTTGTCGTGCCTTTCGGCTCCGGATCGTTGCGTGAGTCGGGTGGGAACCGCCAAGGTTTTGGACTAGGAGGAAGAGGAATACAACTTAAGGCTAGTTATGAATAGTAGAAAGAGAAGTAAGATAGCAATCTCGTGAATCCCACGAGTTTAGTGTATTTAAAACAATATTTAGATTATAAGAGTAATTTAGATGGCAAAATTCGTGAATCCCACGAATATATTAGATTGATCAATCCTTGTATATTAATCAACAACCTTATACATATTTCTCTCCTCCTTATATAAAGATGGAAGAGGCTAAGCATGGCTTCATGCTTTTTCACCAAAAGTGTCCATGCACACTAAATGTGCATGTGATGCTTTGTCATTTCCTAAGTATAGGGCTCATGCACGCTAGATGTGCATGAGTCACTTTTAATGTCACGTGTAAATAAAATATTCACACCCTAAAGAATACATGATTTTTACCTTTTAATAAAGGTATGTGTAAATAAAGGTCTTATACGTATTAAATCTATCTATATAACACTAAAGATAAGTTATTACAATGGTAAAGTTGAGGTTTATCTACGTGGAGGTGCAGGGTTTGAATCTTGCCCTATGCACGTGATAAATATTTTGATATATTATTTATTTATTTATATGTATCTAAAATCGGATATATTATTTTATGGTTTTCACGTAGTGTGTGGAATACACTACGACACTCGCCCCCTCCGAACCCGCACATCCTCCGGTATGTGCCGAAGTTCTTGATTCCTCAGATCCATCTTCACCCAAAGCTTCCTCCAATTCTCCCCTTATGTCGACTATGAGTTGTAATTCACTTTCTTCGCTTCCCGCATCACCGTGGTCTTCGTCCGATTGCTTCTTGTTGTCGGCCTTGGCTTGGATCACATAGGGTTTGTCATCGGTCCGCTTCTTGAAAATCGTCACCCGCTTCCCGGCTATAGGCACTCGTAGTATTGTTCCATCCAACTCGGACAGTCGGTACATTCCATTGTCGAAGACTTTCCGAACCTCGTATGGCCCGAACCACCTTTTTGCGAATTTCTGCATCATTGTATGTTGATGGTCCAAACTACTGTCATAGACGATCACCCAATCTCCTTCTTCAATCCTCCTCGGTCGTAGTCGGTGTTTTGTGTCGAACCGGCTTTTGTTCCGGAACCGTGCTTTTTGTTGTCGGCGTATTGCTTCCGCTATGTCTGCCAGTCTTCCCTCTAGTTGTTGTATCCGGACCGTTAGTAGTTCTTCCCGGCTCATCTCTTCCTTCCACGGTAGCACTGTCCATGTTGCGATCGCGGTTTCCGTCGGCATTACCGGTGCTTGTCCGGTCATGAGTTCTGCCGGCATTTAACCGGTTACGGAGCTATGCATCGTCCGATCCGCCCATAGTGCATACGGAAGCATCTGCGGCCAGTCCTTCACCTTTCCATCGCATGCCTTCGCAAGTGCTTTCACGATCGGACTATGACCTCGTTCGATTTTCCCGTTGGCCTCCGGATTGTATGCCGTTGTCAGCGTTAACCGAACTCCGTGTTTGGCGAAGAATCCCCTAGCTTTGTCCGAGTCGAGTTCTCCCCGGTCCGCAATCACTTGTCCTACGCACCCGTACCTGCAAAATACTTCCTCCAAAAGAAATTGGCATACCGCGGAACACGTTTTCCTCTGAAGCGCTCGACCTTCTACTTGATTCGTGAGATCTTCCCGAGCTAATACCAAGTATTTCTTTTGTCCGATCCCGGTCGGCATGGCCACTATGTCGACCATCCACTTGAAGTTGATTGTCGGTGAGAATGTCGGATGTAACTCATCTCGATGTCGAACCCCGGAGTAGACTTGACATTTCTCGCAGCTTTCCGTGAACTCTGCGACATCTTTGTACATTTTCTTCCACCAATATTTTTGCTTGATCTTCACAAATGTTGCCCATGTTCCTCGGTGTCCAGCCCAATCGGATTCGTGAAACTAGGACATTATCCGGTTTCGTTGCTCTTTTGTCCCGACTACTCGAAGTGGTATACCATCCGGTCTTTTCGGCGCCCTCCATATTAATCCGTTTTCCAAGAAGAACTTTTGGACTTGCCTCTTCTTCCTTCGGATCTTGGCTCTTCTTCCTTTATCGTTTGTTGAATCCTCGGCCTCTTGTAACATCTTTCCGATCATCAAGCTTTCTCCCTCGTATTCTTCTTCCTGGAATTCTCGGATTACGTTCACTCGGCATATGTGCTCCGACACGAAGTAGTCTTCGGAAACTTCTTCATTATCCGATTCGGTTATGTCGTCTCCGAACCGAGCCCTTGATAACATATCCGCTACCGCGTTGTCCTTCCCCGAGATGTGTCGAACCTCCGGATTAAGCAACTTGACATATGCAACCCACCTTAGCATAGCTACATCCGGTATCGTACAACACCGCATCATCCCGAGTATCGGAAGACAATCCGTCTCGATCACCACTTCGGCTCCAATCAAATAATCCCGATCCGATTTTATCGCCGACACGACTCCCCACAGTTCTCTTTTGACTTGTGCATATCCACGTTGCCTTTCGTTGAGAACCTTTGCTCCGAATCGGATCGGATACCGCGAACCATCCGAGTTGGCTTGATTGATGACCCACCCGATACCGGTTGGACTTGTATCAACCGTTACTATGATCAGTCGGTTGTAGCTCGGCTTCTTAAGTGCTTCCGCCCTCCGAAGTGTCTTCTTCAATTTCTTCATGGCTTTGGTGTGTTCCGGTTTCCATTCGAATTTCTTACCTTTCCGCAACAAGTGGTAGAGCGGGTCTGCTATATGTGCATAGTGCGGAATCCATATGTGATAGAATGCACATGCACCGAGAAACCTTCGGACTTCGGATGTTGACTCGCATACTTCCTCCATAGCTTGAATCGCATCGATCTTTGTTGGTGACGGTCTTCGGCTGTAGGGCCCACATAGATGTCTGACCACCAATATTTCTTCTTGCCCAAATGCCGATTTCTCCCCGGAAAGTGTTAGGTGCACATCTTCTAGCTTTCGCAACACTTTCTCGCAATCATGAATATGGTCGACCACGAACTTTCGGCATCCCCGATCATCCATAGTCTCATCTTTTTCTTCTACCACGCATCCTTTCATCGGAATGTCATCGAGGAACGACATCGTTATCTCCGGAATGCAGTCTCGAAGCACCTTGTTCATCGCGTTCATCATATGAGCAACCGAGTTTGTCGCTCCTTGTGGTAGTGTGCACATTCAGACTAATCCTATCAGTGTTTGCATGGTTGTGATGTCTCGGCTCTCCACGGCTAGTTGGAATTGGTCATACCCCGAGTATAGGTCTCCGATGGAGTATATCGCACAACCGGCAAAAGCTTCCGCAAATTCGTCCACTATCGGACCGACTCCCGAGTTCCGGATCGTGACCTTATTCACTGGTTGCAAGTCTTGGATAAATCGGAGTGACCCATTCTTCTTCGGAACCGTAAACCATCGATTTGAGTACGGAGCAGTTGATGGCTCTAGAATCCCCATCGCCACCTTCTCCTTGAGCAAGTCAATGACTTTTGGAATATGCGCTCGTGGCACCGGAATCGGCTTCAGGTTCCACGGTACATGGTCAATCGTGAAGATCACCATCGGCTCCACTATTCTCAGATCGACGCACCCTATCTCCCTTGATGTAAATGCAAACGCTTTGCCGTTGGAGTCGCCTTTTCTTTTCCCTTACCTTTGGTGTTCCAGCCTTCCGGTATCTTCGATGGCCCGGCCGCATCCTCTGTGCGTCGTTGCTTCTCGTCCACATACACCTTATGAAATTGACACAGGGCGTATATGCTATTCTTGTCGACAGGGCACTCCCATCCCATAGCTTCCCAGACGCCTTCCGCGGTGCTTCGGATCTCGTTGGAGTCGGTTTTCTCGGTGTTTTCTAGAACTTCCGGCCAAAAAGACGTCTTTGCTCTCGTTGACTCCCCGACACATATTCCCGCGGTTGTCGCATAGTTGCTTCTTGCCGCCAATTCCTCCTCGAGCACCTTCTTCATGCCGCCTTTCCGGAAGTTCGATCGGAGTGGCTTCCGAGAGTCCATCGAATGAATCCGGTTTCCCTCGTAGTAGATGAGATCCCGCCGTAACGCCTCCTTATGCTCGTCGCAATCCCTCCGATCGTGTTCGGCGCTATCGCACCATATGCACCGTCGGTCCGTATACTTGGAGCTTGTGGGGCGGTCATCCGACGTCTTCACCATCGCGATCTTCAGATTCTCCATCTCCTTCAATAGTTGCTCCACCGTAGATGCATCAATCCCCTTCTCGGTTGTAGTCTCCCGAGGCCTCGGTTGATGGTCTTCCAATCCGGTTCTCGGTTTCGGAATCAGTTCCGAAACCCTCTTTTCCTCGTTGGCAAGCCATTGCCCCCTCTTCGTGTATTGCACGACAATATCCCGCACGCTTTCCCATGTTTCGGTGAGGCCACTCTCCGTGGTCGTGTCCTCCAAGAGCACTCCGAGATCTTTCCAGTCCCGGATGTCCACGGCTCGCAAGAACATGATCACCTTGTCCGGTACGAGGATAGCTTGATCTCTCGCGGACAACCTCCCGAACCGGCTTTTGAATGATGAAAACACATCAACGACCTTCAATCGCTTGTCCGGCGTCTCCACCCAATCTTCGAATCCCCTTCGCATCGCCTTGGAGGAATCCTCGATGGCGAACGTCCTCTTTAGCTCTTCTTCAAACGCCTCCCATGTCGGATTTTGTTGTCGTAGCCCATGGATGCTTGCTTGAAACCCGTCGGTCGCCACCCGGTTGAAGGACGTCACTTGCAATCCTTCCGATATTCCGCACCGTAGCATCTCCGCCTTGTAGTCCCGAAGATACCGCGACACGTCTTTCCCGTTGAATTGCCCGTTTCGTTGCACGAGCCGCTCCACTGATGCCGCTATCTCCGACATCGCGCGTTGTTCTTGTAGCATGCGCTCGAACATCATCATCATGTTGCTAGCCTCCGGTTGATTTTCCATCTCCTTGCCACCCGGTTTTCACGTTGGGTTCACCAACTGTGTCGTGCCTTTCGGCTCCGGATCGTTGCGTGAGTCGGGTGGGAACCGCCAAGGTTTTGGACTAGGAGGAAGAGGAATACAACTTAAGGCTAGTTATGAATAGTAGAAAGAGAAGTAAGATAGCAATCTCGTGAATCCCACGAGTTTAGTGTATTTAAAACAATATTTAGATTATAAGAGTAATTTAGATGGCAAAATTCGTGAATCCCACGAATATATTAGATTGATCAATCCTTGTATATTAATCAACAACCTTATACATATTTCTCTCCTCCTTATATAAAGATGGAAGAGGCTAAGCATGGCTTCATGCTTTTTCACCAAAAATGTCCATGCACACTAAATGTGCATGTGATGCTTTGTCATTTCCTAAGTATAGGGCTCATGCACGCTAGATGTGCATGAGTCACTTTTAATGTCACGTGTAAATAAAATATTCACACCCTAAAGAATACATGATTTTTACCTTTTAATAAAGGTATGTGTAAATAAAGGTCTTATACGTATTAAATCTATCTATATAACACTAAAGATAAGTTATTACAATGGTAAAGTTGAGGTTTATTTACGTGGAGGTGCAGGGTTTGAATCTTGCCCTATGCACGTGATAAATATTTTGATATATTATTTATTTATTTATATGTATCTAAAATCGGATATATTATTTTATGGTTTTCACGTAGTGTGTGGAATACACTACGACAACGTTAGATCATCTTCGCTTAAAGTAAGCCAGCCGGCTGTACCTTGTTCCTCGTGATCGTAACCACTCGAGGTGAAATCCCCTTGTGCAACACTGACACGATCGTGCTCCACTCGGTTAAATGGCATCCAAACAGGTCACTGAACGTTGCTCGCTGCTCGTTGTAACCACTCGGTGCAGATCGGTCTCAAGACAACAACCCCAATTCGTGCTTCATCCGACTGATTGACATTCGGGAGGATCAATTGGATCCGTCTCTCTCGTCGTTGTAGTCACCCGAAGCAGAATCGGTCAAGATAATCAGTTTCAATAATCGGCATTTGGCATATATATTCGGAAGCGAACCGGGCTCACTCCGACTCGGCAACATTCGGGAAGACCAGTCGGTTCTGTCCGTCAAGTTACCGGAGTCAATTTGAGCAAGCTCAACAATACATATATCCGAAGCCGAACCGACTCGGGTTCAAATCCGACTAGAACGATATTAGGTGAGCCGACCGGCTGCACTCCAACAAGGTTCGTAGTCAACTCCGAACCGAGCTTCGTCAACCGAAACCGATTCTGATGGCATCAACATCCGGCTCATTGGAAATGAGTCTAAGGAGGTTCGACGGTTGAAACTTCAATTTTTGGAAGGAGCAAATGCAGGACTATCTTATAGTCAAGGGTCAGATCGATCCGATTGAGAATGAAACTGCTCCAGAGATATACAAGGCAAATGAGTGGCAGAAGCTGGACAGAATCGTCTGCGCCACGATCCGGATGCACCTGTCGGAGTCAGTGTACTTCACAGTGCAATCGTGCACGACAGCCTTCGAACTTTGGAAGAAGCTATCGGAAACCTACGAAAAGAAGGTCGTCTCAACGAAGATGTATTTGATCCAGCGCCTCTACAACTTGCGGATGAAAGACTCTGATTCGGTTTAGGCACACCTTAACGAGTACGAAAGTTTGAGCTCCCAAATCTCGTCACAGGGGACGACAATCGAGGATGAACTCAGAGCAATGATACTCATGAGCAATCTCCCCTCCTCTTGGGAAACCTTTGTTATAACTGTGTGCAACGCTTCTACGACTGCCATCAAGTACTCCGAAGTCACAAGTGCAATCCTGACTGAAGCAGCTCGGAGAAAGTCTTTCACCAAAGACTCAGCAGAAGAAGCCTATGTAGTACAAGGTTCGACCGACCGATCGAACAACCGGGGAAGAAGTTCTTCCCGACCGCCAAGAAATCAGCGAAGCCGCAACAAGTCCCGGGAAACCCGAATCTGCAACTACTGCAAGAAACCGGGACACATCAAGGCCGACTATCAGGTACTCAAGTCAAAGACAGACAAAACTCAGAGAGCTGATCAGAGGAGTAAACGGCATGAGCAAGTAAACTACGTCGGCTCTTCAGCCGAGATATTGACGACCGACCCGAACATATTGTCCATAGAGAATCCAGTCGAATCAGAAGTTCTGCTTACGACTGAGGAATCGAGCACATGGCTTCTGGACTCGGGCGCATCGTATCACGTGACACCTCACCAATCACAGTTTCGGCAATATTCAGACCGGCACTCCGACTCAGTTCGAGTCGGAAATTCGCAGCACTGTGCTATCATCGGAATCGGCAACGTAGAGCTCAACCTTCCGGGTGGCTCTACACTCGTACTACACAACATCCGACACGTTCCTGAGCTCTCACGACCCTTGATCTCAGTCGGACAACTTGATGAAGCTGGCATCCATGCTGGTTTCTCATCAGGAGGGTGGACACTCCACAGAGGGAACCTCCTGCTTGCTAGATGACCAAAGGTACACTCATTGTACCCTTGGTATGTCACACTCAGAGAGGGTGACTTATTTTTGGCAGATATCCCTGTGTCATCCTTATGGCATGGAGGACTTGGACACCTCAGCAAGACCGGCATCACGCACCTATCCAGAGCCGGATACATCCCGAAACTCTCCTTCTCGGACCATCAGTTTTGCAAGCATTGCCAGTACGGCAAACAGGTAGCCGCATCACACCCGACATCAGCACCAAGAGAGTCGAGCCCGCTCGATTTGATCCACTCGGACGTCTATGGCCCGATGCCACATTAGTCACTCGGTGGTGCCTCGTACTTCGTCAGTTTCATTGAAGAATCGACTCGGAAGGTGTGGGCTTACCCCATCAGAACCAAAGTTCGGGTATTCTTGATCTTCTCAGATTGGCTCACAATGGTCGAAAACCAGACTGGTCGGAAACTGAAGTGTCTCCGAACCGACAATGGAGGTGAGTTCAAATCTGATGAATTCGTCAAATTTTGCCGAGAACGCAGCATTAGACGTGAATATACGGCACCATATAGTCCAGAGCAGAACGGAATCGCAAAACACATGAATCAGACGATTCAAGAACGCGTTGTATCCATGCTCCAACACTCCGGACTATTGGATGGCTTCTGGGCAGAGGCTCTACTCACAGCAGTACACATAATCAATATGTTGCCAAGTAGACCTTTAGGACTTAAGATACCTCAGGAAATCTGGACCGGGAGAAAGCCGAATTATGATAAGCTGAGGATTTTCGGTTGCGAGGCATATGCCCTCATACCGAAAGACAACTGCCGAAAACTCGAACCAAGATCAAGGAAATGCGTTTTTCTCAGGTACGGACCCGACGACGAGATCGGATACCGACTCTGGGACCCCGAGCACAGGCAAATCGTCCGAAGTTCGGACGTCGTGTTCAACGAGTCGACTATGCACAAAACAGCCGAAAGGCCTATTGAAGTCTGAAGGGTAATATTTTCCAAAGTGCCAACCCTTCATGACGGCCCAACACACAACACGAGACCGGTTTCACGGGTAACCGACTTCTCTCGCACCAAATCCACAGATTCGGCACAGCCGAATGGCTCGGCTCCCGACCATTTGACATCGACACCCGGTGCGACTAGTCCAGTCATACCTCGAAGATCCGAGAGACTATCGCAACCTCCGGAGAGGTACTCTCCCAGAATTTTCTTCACCGACGCTGGCGAACCAACGTCCTACAAAGAAGCATCGATAGCTGCCGATTCAGCCACCTGGCATCTGGCAATGGAGTCGGAAATGCACTCCATCCACGCCAACAAGACTTGGGATCTGGTCGACTTACCGAAGAATTGACGTGCTCTCCCTTGCAAGTGGGTCTATAGACTAAAGGAGACGTCTGACTCAACCACCCCAAAGTACAAGGCCAAATTAGTTGCGAAGGGATTTCGACAGGAATATGGCGTCGACTTCGACGAAATTTTTTCACCAGTGGTGAAAATGACAACCCTTCGTTTCATGCTCGGTGTTGTGGCCGTCGACAATCTGGAGCTGATTCAGCTAGATGTGAAAACAACATTCCTCCACGGTGATCTAAAGGAGGAAATCTGCATGGAGCAGCCGAAAGGCTTTTTGGCCACCGGTCAGGAACATCTAGTCTGCCAACTCAGGAAGAGTCTTTACGGCTTGAAACAGGCACCCCGACAATGGTACAAGAAGTTCGACGATTTCATCTAGTCAGTCGGCTTCTCCAAGAGCGATGAGGACCACTGCCTCTTCACCAAAACAGCTCAAGACGGTTCTCCCGTCTTCCTCATCATCTACATGGACGACATTCTACTCTCCGGTCGGCATACCGGAGAGCTCACCGAACTTGTTCGGAAACTACGATTGAAGTTTGCCATGAAGGACCTCGGTCCGACAAGACACATACTCAAAATGAAGATTAGTCGGAATCGTGCCAAAAGACAGCTTTTTCTGTCTCAAACCAACTACATCGAACGTGTCTTGGAACGCTTCAACATGCAATCAGCCAAGACTGCTTCGACCCCGCTCCCCATTCATCTTCGGCTTTCTCAGCGAGACTGCCCGACATCCGGTCCGGAGGGGGAAGACATGAAGTCGGTACCGTATACACCGGCAGTAGGCTCTCTGATGTACACGATGGTCGCGACACGGCCTGATATTTCTCACGCCGTAGGAGTCATCAACAGATTTATGCACAATCCCGGCCGATCTCACTGGAATGCAGTCAAGCATGTGTTCAGATATTTAGCTGGCACAAAAGACCACGACATTCTTTTCGGTCCGAACTCAACTTCAGGCGTAGTCGGTTACACCGACTCGGACTTGGCCGGCTGTGTGGACAGTCGCAAGTCAACAACCGGATATTGCTTTAAATTCGGCAATGGAGCAATCTCGTGGAAGTCGAAACTTCAGGAGTGCACAACCACCTCAACAACCGAAGCAGAATATGTAGCTACCTCCGACGCAGCGAAAGAAGCCTTATGGCTCGATCGGCTGGTGCACACGTTTCGGCAAGTCGACTCCAACTCGGCTCCAGTTGTCTACAACGACAGTCAGAGTGCCATTGCTTTGTCGAAAAATCCGGTTCATCACAACGCCTCCAAGCATATCGAAGTTCGATATCACTTTGTTCGGGACTGCGTCATTTCCGGGAAAATCGGTTTAGAGAAGATATCCACAACCGATAATGTTGCAGATGGAATGACCAAGTGTCTTTCGGCAAACTGGTTCCGGTCTCTTCGGCAACAGATGGGCATAACAACATATCGGTCCGGTTGAAGCTGGACATAGTGCAGGACAGTTTCGGACAACAAACATCGGTTCACTGACGATCGGCGTCAGCTTTTCCGACCCGACCAGTTCGGTCTTCTGTCTACGGATCATGCCGATTCGAACAAAACCGACCTGTCCGAGAACCTATGCCTATACCTGTACTTTTTTAGATAACCCATGTATACGCCCATTATGGGGGAGTGTCGAATACAAATGTATAATGGACGTATTCACACTATCCTCTTAGAGAGCCCAAGTTCGGGCTATTTCTGTAAATAACATAAAGGGCAGTTGCCCTAAGTGAGTCACTATATAAAGTGACTTTGTAACCTTTTGTAAAGTTTTTTGGTTGTTCATTGTTGTAATGGTTGCCCCTTTATGAATATAGATATATTCTTCATGTCTCTCTCTCTCTCTCTCATACGCAGGTATCTCTTCCTCACAGATTCATATTGTGTGATTTCATTCCACCGACGGCCTTGTTCATTCCCTACAGTCTGGTGTGCATGCTTCTTAAATATACTATTTTAAAGTGGATGTGACTAGTTGGTGCACCTAAAAAAAAAATCTCATGATTTGGGGTGATTAGTTAGGTAATTCTAGGTAATGCTAATTTAACTACTAAAAATCATTTCTACTATATACATTGGGTGGGTAGGTCATGATTTTACCGATGGGGACACGTGGCCTCATTCGAGGCATCGTCCGAAGCTGGTTTGTGCCGTCGGTCACGGCGAAAGGATTAACTAGGGTCGTCCCGAGGTAAGGTCGAAGTCGGAAGCCATTTGCCCAGCTCTTGATGATGTCTCTGGCAAGTGTGCCGAGTTGGAATGTGTCTTTAAACTTGTCAATTATCCAAAAGGGGCTTGTCCATCGGAATCATAATTTACCCGGCATCGCACCGAGTTGTGTTTGGAAGACTAGCACCGGTTTGCCGATGGTAAGTGCTTTCTCCGTACCCTTTCGGTGTCGATCGACGAAGGCTTTGCGTTGTTGTTGCCGTTCCTCCAAGTGAGCCATGTTGGCCACTCGTTGTTCACCGAGTTTGAGGAGTTGTTCGAGCCGATATTGCTCTGATTGACCTTCGGGTAGCCTTTCCTTAACCTGAACTCGGAGACTCGGAACTTGGAACTCGATCGGCATGACTGCTTCCAAACCAAAGGGCAACCGAAAGGGTGTAGAATGAATGCTCGTTTTGAATGTGGTGCGATACGCCCATAATGCACTCTGGAGCTTGGCATCCCAATCGGTGTGGTTCTCATTGACGATTTTTTTTAGGATTGTCTACAAAATTTTATTAGTCGACTCTGCCAATCTGTTTGCATGTGGATAGTACAACATACATTTTTTATGTACAACCGCGTAGTGTGTAGTGAGTTCGCGAATTATGTGGTTTAGAAAATGCCCGCCTTGGTCACTAATGAGCTCGATTGGGCATCCATATCGGCACCATAGATGTTCGTATACGAACTTTGTTGTGGATGCAGCGGTATTGTCCCGTAGTGCCTTAGCCTCGACCCATTTTGTGCAATAGTCCGTGGCCACGATGATGTATTTGTTACCAGTGCGGGCCGGAGCTGGTTTAAAAGGTTCGACAAAATCTAACCCCCACTTTTGAAAGGGCTCTAACGGAAGAATGGGTTGGTGAGGCATCTAGGCTTGCTCGGTCGGTTGTCCCATGCATTGACATAGATCGCATTGTCGATAGAATTCATGAGCATCTTTTTTTGTTGTGGGACACCACAAGCCACTCTGCCCAAATTTTTCTTGTCGTGGCCTCTCCAGCATAATGTCCCCCCGCGATTCTGTGATGTGCCTCCTGGAGGATTGCGGGTTTCTCAAATTGACGAATTGCACGGCGCCAGATGCCATCCAAGCCTTTGTGGTAAAGGGTGTCGGAGACAAGACAAAAATTTCGGCTCCTGACAGCTAGTCGTTTCCGAGCATCGAGGGTCAAGTGGTCGGAAGGAAGGCCGGTGCAGAGAAAATGGGTCATCTCGGAGATCCATTCATCCTCATTCGCGTTTGGCACCGTTGCGAGACTGAAAAGGGCGGCGTCGGGTAATTCATCGTACGTGGACACGGCTGGTTCGCCTGACTCGAAGCGGCTCAGGTAGTCAGCTACGGCATGTTGGACATCGGGCCGGTGTTGGATCTGAAAATCAAACTCTTGCAGCAGTAGCATCCATCGGGCCAGGCGACCTGTGAGGGCCTGCTTATTAACCAAGTAGAGGAGGGCCGAGTGGTCAACGCGGAATGTGAAGTTCCGGCCTAAGAGATAATGCCAAAATTTGTTGATGTTGTAAACCATACCGAGGGCCTCGCGTTCAGTGGTTGAGTAGTTCTTCTCCGCGAACGAGAGTCATTGGTTGGCGTAATACATTGGCCGGTACCAATTTGGTGGTGTGCGCTACATGAGTGCACTGCCGATGGCCATATCTGATGCATCTACGAAGACGTGAAAAGGTTCCGACCAGACCGGTGCCTATACCACTGGGGCATGGGAGAGCATTAACTGCAAGGCTTGGTACGCCTCGTCTTCTGTTGAAGACCACTGAAATGGAAGTCTATGCACCGCCGCGTGTAACGGGGTCACGAAATTGGCCAGGTGTCGCAACATCCAGCTATGCCATCTAATTTGGCCCAAGAATCTATTGAGAACCTTCGTGGTAGAGGGCGCGGGGGCATTCAGAATGGTCTGCACTTTATCCGGGTCCACGGCGATACCTTCTTGGCTGACTATGTGCCCGAGCAGGTTGCCGCTTGTCACCAAGAACGCGCATTTTGCCGGATTTAAACTTAAGCACGTTGTCGAGGTTTCCCTCGCGGATACGTGGAATGGGGCGGGACCTCGGGGGTCCTGTACCAAAGAGCAAGAAAGAAAGGAGAAGATGCCCACTACGAGCGAGAGTAGATTCACAGGGACACGACCCTTCGACACAAGGACGCGAGTGGGACAACGACACAGGAAGACACAAACGTATGTATGTATTAACAAACAACAAACAACACAACACAGAGTCGGTTACAACCGAACAGGCCGGCGAACAAATGCCGATACCTGTTCGTAAACGCACAGAAAGGCAGGAGCAGGCTGGAGGTGCTGCCGGAAGCACTCGGGCATTCCTCAGAGCAGCGCGAGCCTCCCGAAACCTGCACAGAAGGAAGCTATGGAGTTTGCGAACCAGAGAGAGAGAGAGAGAAGCCTTCGCACGCAACCGACAGCACTTCGTCCTCGACTCTCCGCGATCCCCTCCTCTTTCGCGTCTCCCTCCTTTTATAGGCAGGGAAGGAGCCGTTTCCCCCCCCCCCTAACTTCCTACCCACCGAATCTACCTAGGATCTCCTATGTACAACTTAAGGCGCACGTGCATGAAGAGTCGGTTTCTACGCTCCGGTGCACGAATTTCGCTCGTGGACGGTTTTCTTCACGACACCCGCCCCCACCTAACCGCGCATCCACCGGCATGCGCCAAATTGTGTTGGGACGGAGAAAACCGGTCCAGCCTTCATTCCCTGCCCGTCGGTTCTTCCTCGGTTTCGGATCGTTCGTCGTCCCGGTCCAGGTTAACCGAATCCGGCTCGTTGTCGTGACGCTTCTTGAATGCTTTGACCTGCTTCCCCGCTACCGGTATCGCCATTCGCGTACCGTCGAGCTCCGCCAGATGGTACGTCCCGTTGTCGTTGGCGCTTTGTACCACGTAAGGCCCGAACCACCTTCTTGCGAACTTCCATGTCGCTCGGTGCTAGTTGTCGAAGCTGCTGTCGTAGACTAGCACCCAGTCGCCTTCCTCGATCTTCTTCGGTCGGAGCCGGTGCGTCCGGTCGAACCGGGCTTTGTTCCTCGTCCTGGCCACCCGAAGCTTTTCCGCAGCCCGCTCCACGTCCTCCGGTCTCCGCTTGAGCTGTTGTATGCACGCCGCCAGCAGTTCCTCCCTGCTCATCTCGTTTCTCCAGTCCACGGTTGCCCACGAGGAGATCGTACGTTCCATTGGCATGACCGGCTTCTGCCCAAACATGAGTTCTGCCGACATGAATCCGATTACCGAACTATGCATAGTTCGGTCCGCCCACAACGCGTAAGGCAGCAGCCGCGGCCAATTCCCGACTTGACCTCCGCATGCCCGAACTAACGCCTTGACGATTGGTCCGTGTCCGCGCTCCACCTTTCCATTCGCCTCTGGATTGTACGCAGTGGTAAGCGAGAGCTTGACTCCGAGCCGGTCGAACAGCTCCTCGGCCTCTTCGGCGTCCAACTCCCCGCGATCAGCCACAATCTTCCCGATGCACCCGTACCGGCATATCACGTCCTCAATCAGGAACCGACATACGGCCGCGGTCGTTTTGTTCTGAAGGGCCCGGCCTTCTACCTGGCTCGTCAGATCTTCCCGAGCTAGGACCATATACCGCATCTATCCTACTCCCATCGGCATCGTCACCATGTCTACCATCCATTGGAAGTGGATGGTCGGAGGGTACGTAGGGTGAAGCTCGTCCCGGTGTCGGACCACGGAGTGCATCTGACAGCTCTCGCAAGTTGTCATGAACCGATGCACGTCCCGGTACAGTCCCGGCCACCAGTACTTCCCCTTTATCTTCTCGAACGTGGCCCACGTTCCACGGTGTCCAGCCCAAGGGCTGTCGTGGTAGGCCGTCAGCAGCTCCTCCTGTTCTTCCTTCATCGCCACCACCCGGAGCGGGACGCCGTTCCTCTTCTTCGGGTGCTTCCATAAGCATCTGTCCAGGAGAAAGAATCGGTAAGCTCTCTTCCGGATCCGGTTGGCCTCGTCCTTCGTCCATGACGCATCCGGCGTCATTGTCCTCAGAAACCTACCGATCTGGAGCCACTCGCCGTCGTACTTGCTCTCGTCGAACCCGTTAAGTGCCGGAGTGCTCGTCCCATCGGTCGTCACGTACGCCGCTTCGAAGAAGTCCACGCCGACTTCTTCGTCCTCCGAAACCATGCCGCCCTCGTCATCAAACCTCGCCCTTGAAAGCATGTCGGCCATGGCATTGTCCTTTCCGGAAATGTGCCGTATTTCCGGATCCAGGGACTTGATGTATGTTATCCACCTGAGCATCGACAGGTCCGGTGTCGCGCATCCGGAAACCATGCCGAGAATCGGCAGGCAATCCGTCTCGATAATCACTTCTGTCCCGATCAGGTAGTCTTTGTCCGCCTTTACCGCCGAAACGATACCCTAGAGTTCGCGTTTAACCTGGGCGTACCCTCGCTGTCGCTCACTGAGGACCTTAGCGCCGAATCGGATCGGGAACCGGGTGCCGTCCTCGTCTTCTTGGTTGACGACCCATCCGATCCCGGTCGGGCTCGTATCCACCGTTATGTATACCGGGGTACCCTTCTCGTAGACAGCCTTCCGGAGCGCCGGTGCTGCCACAAGAGCTTCCTTCAGCTTCCGGACCGACTCCGTGTGCTCATCTCGCCACTCGAACTTTCGCCCTTTCTTCAGCAACCCGTATAGCTGCTCCGCAATGTGGGCGTAATGCGGGATCCATATGTGGTAGAACGCGCATGCCCCCACGAACCTCCGAACTTCCGTAACGGAGCTACAGTCGGTCTTCATCGCGGAGATGGCTTCTACCTTTGCCGGAGACGGCTTCCGGCCAAACGGTCCACATAGGTGCCCGACCACCAGGATTTCTGATTGCCCGAAGGCCGATTTCTCCCCGGAGAAAGTGAGCCTCGCATCCTCTAGCCTTTGTAGCACCTTCTCGCAGTCGCCGATGTGAGTTGCCACGAATCGCCGGCATCCGTCCGGCCCGACTGTCTCGTCCTTCTCTTCCACCGGGCACCCTTTGATAGGGATGTCGTCTAGAAACAACATGGTGATGTCCGGGATGCAATCCCTCAGTACCTTGTTCATTGCATTCACCATGTGGGCCACCGAGTTGGTCCCTCCTTGCGGCAGGGTACACATTCACACTAGGCCGAGGGGGGTTCGCATCGTCGTAATGTCTCTGCTCTCCACGGCTAGCTGGAACTGGTCGTACCCCGAGTACAGATCACCGACCGAGTAGATCGACCTTCCGGCGAAGGCCTCCGCGAACTCGTCTATGGTCGGTCCGATTCCTGCGTTCCGGATGGTCACTCTGTTGACCGGCTGCAGGTCCTAAATGAAGCGCAATGTTCCGTTTTTCTTTGGCACAGTAAACCATCGGTTCGAGTATGGCGCGCTCGACGGTTCGAGAATACCCATATCGACTTTCTGCCTCAATAGCTCCATCAACTTCGGGATGTGAGCTCTCGGTACTGGAATCGGCTTGAGATTCCACGGTACATGCGGTACCGTGAATATCACCATCGGCTCCACGATCGTCGGGTCTACGCACCCGATCTCTTCCGGTGAGAATGCAAAGGCTTTCCCGTGCCTTCCGAGCATTCTCCGAAACCGGTCTTCCTCCGCCGACAGTAGGAACCCGCCCCCACCGATTTTGAGCTCCCAGAGCGTTCCGTCGGTGAAGGTGTGTCCTATGCAGGCCGGATCTCGTAAACTGGGGTCCGACGCCACCCCTCTGATTCGGGACTCGCTGCCCTCCGGCAAGGGTGCCGCGACTGGCCTTACCTTCCGGTCCACAGTCTGGTACCTCGTGTTAACTCGGGCCGTCCGATCCGACCCGAGCCCCCGACTGAAGTTCGCGATGACTTCGTACATCTCTTCGGAACATACCGGTATCGTCCGGTCTTCGTTAAGGTCTTCTCCGGCTACCTTCCTCAGCATTCCTAAGGTGTCATCGAAGGAGACCGCCTCCACGGCTCCGCTGATTTCCTCGTCCGGGCCGAGAACTCCGCACGCTCGAAGTCGCACTTCCGCCCTTGTCTTTTCTCGGCCGACGATGCCGACTATCATACACCCTCCATTGTCGGAGAAGCAAAATCCCCTACCTATCGTACAGTCGTGGGGTCTTTTCCAAGTGTCCGGGCTGTCTCAGCCCCACGCCTTGGCAGCCCTCTCTAAAAATCCTCCCGGCTCTCGCCACCGAGGGATTCGCGGTTTCTCTCGTGGTTCGGCCGCACCGTCTGAAATTGCACCGAATGGCGCCCGTCCTGGCTTTTGACCCTCGCGTAGGCCGAACCGTTGTCCAGCACCTTGGTCTCCATTCTCGCCGCCGTGATGTATGGTTCCCCTAATATGACCGGATGCGAGGACGTCTCCTGTACGAAGAAGTGCTGGTCAATCTCGACGTCGCCGATCTTTACTCGCACATTCGGGCAGGCCCCATGCAGTTCCTCGATGGCGCGCGTCGCCGCCCGTATCTTCCACCCGTGCTTGGTGTTGATCGGCCACTTCCCCTTCTTATAGAAGTCCATGGACATCAGGTTTATTTCCGAACCGTGGTCCACCAGTGCCACCACCGGTTCCTAAACCTCTCCGATCTTTACCGGGGTCTCCGTGGTCGCTCGGGCCCAGTGTGGCCTCGAATAGTGGCTCTCCGCCCACTCATCTGCCAGCGCCGAGTCGTCGATGTGCGTCGTCCGCACCTCTACCGGTCTTTCCGGATCCGTCTCCGTCGACAGCCTCTTCCGTTTCACCAAGTCTACAATGGAGTCGTGGAACTCCTTCTTGGCGATCCCTAACACCTCTCGCAATGTCAGCTCCACTTTGCTGTCGAGGATCCGTTCTTCTAGGACCTTTCGTAGGTCCGTAGTCCTTTCTATCTCTGTCCCCAGTCGGTATCCGCCCTTCCTGGGGTTATCTTGCGAGCTGGACCCGCCGGCATCGTTCCGTCGTTGACCGAATCGGGTCTCGTATCGTTGTGAGGGCCCGGCCGCTCCGGCTTTCCCCACCCGCTTGTCTTCTACCAGAGCCTCGTAGTTCTGGCAGGCGGCTTCTACGAAGCCCGTCTTCTCCTCGACCGGATCGCTCCACCCGGTTATTTCCCGGATCCGTCTCTCAGCGCAGTCCGATTCATCCTTCTTCAACCGTGCGCCGGCAAGACCTTCCAGCATTGCCAACCAGAATCCGTCTTTGCCCTCCTTTCGGGCCTCGCTGCCCCCGACCCGAATGCCGGCCGACGCCGAGTAGTGGACGGCCTCCACGTGTCGGGCCGCTGCCTCTTCCATCAGTCTCTTCATACCTCCTCGTCCGTCGTTTCGGTTTAGGGTCCTTCTGGTGTCGCCGGCGTGCACCCGGCCTTCCCACAGGTACACCACCCGGTTCCTCAATGCTTCTGCGAAATCGCCGCAGTCCTTCCGGATGTGGCCGACCTCGTCGCACCACATGCACCTGTTCCCTACTGCCGGCCGTCGGTCACGAGCCGGTTCGCCGCCTTCCCTTCGAGTCAGGGCGATCTGGAGATCCTTTATCGCCCGCGTCAACTCCTCCAGCGCTGCTCCTCCGGACGAGCCATTGACCATGCCGGTCGAAGCCGGACCGGTTTCGAGCCATTCCCGGGTCTCTTCCCTTCGCACTTGCGGTGCCGGTTCAAGCCTCCTTGTTGTGACAGAGTCCGCACCTGCCGCCCCGTTGTCAGCCCATTCTCGTCGTTTATCGAAACGGCCACAGACTCTCTTAACCGCAGCCCAGTCGGCTGTCAGCCCGTCCTCGGTCTCCAGCAAGGAGCCGACTTGGTCCCGGTCCCGCTCGTCCACCGACTTGACGAACAGTAGGACCCGGCTCGTATCCAGAACGGTTCGGTCAAGCGCCGAAAGGCGCGCAAAGCGTTCTTCGAACTCCCGGAGGAGTGCCGTCGCGTTTCTTCCCTTGCCGGGGAACTCCACCCATTCCATGAAGTCCCTTTTCGAAAGCCAGAGCGCGTCGTCCAGGCCGTATTTTTCTAGGAGTCGGCCTTCCAACTCCTCCCAGGTACGGCTCTCCGCCCGCACCTCGAGCACCTCCGCATGGATGCTCGGCATCACCACTCGAGGAAACCCGGCAAGACGCCTCTCTTCCGGAATGTCCCGCATCAGCATTTCTGCCCCATAGGACGCCAAATACTTCGTGGCATCCTTTCCGCTGAACCGGCCGATCGTACTGACGACCGCCTCAATGGCTCTATCGAGGGCGCCGGAGCCCTCGCGTGCGCTCAGTATCCGGTCCACGGCCGAAGCCATGGCCTCTGCAAGATCCGACCCTTTCATCTTCTGCTCTTCTGCCGCCTCCTTCACGTCAGGTTCACCAAGATGTCGAGGTTTTCCTCGCGGATACGTGGAATGGGGCGGGACCTCGGGGGTCCTGTACCAAAGAGCAAGAAAGAAAGGAGAAGATGCGCACTACGAGCGAGAGTAGATTCACAGAGACACGGCCCTTCGACGCAAGGACGCGAGTGGGACAGCGACACAGGAAGACACAAACGTATGTATGTATTAACAAACAACAAACAACACAACACAGAGTCGGTTACAACCGAACAGGCCGGCGAATAGATGCCGATACCTGTTCGTAAACGCACAGAAAGGCAGGAGCAGGCTGGAGGTGCTGCCGGAAGCACTCGGGCATTCCTCAGAGCAGCGCGAGCCTCCCGAAACCTGCACAGAAGGAAGCTATGGAGTTTGCGAACCAGAGAGAGAGAGAGAGAAGCCTTCGCACGCAACCGACAGCACTTCGTCCTCGACTCTCCGCGATCCCCTCCTCTTTCGCGTCTCCCTCCTTTTATAGGCAGGGAAGGAGCCGTTTCCCCCCCCCCTAACTTCCTACCCACCGAATCTACCTAGGATCTCCTATGTACAACTTAAGGCGCACGTGCATGAAGAGTCGGTTTCTACGCTCCGGTGCACGGATTCTGCTCGTGGACGGTTTTCTTCACGACAACGTGTGTCAGCATCGTTCAAGACAGAGCCGTAGTTGGGTCATATGCTCAAGCCGTTGGCCATACACGGCAAAGTCGTCGAGGAACACTTGCATGAACGCTGGAATATACTCTTTGAAAATCTTTGAGATGATGCGTTGGAACATGGCCGGTGTCGTCTTTAATCCGAACATCATTACCTCGGCCACACAGACACCCTAGTCCGTGACAAACGCCGTTTTCTCCTGATCGTCTGGGTGCATTCGGATTTGATTATAGACACTGAACCCGTTGAGGAAACTGTAGCATTCATGACCAGCCACCGTGTCGAGGACACTATCTGTGAACGGAAGAGGGAACCCATCCGTGACTGTCGCAACATTGAGTTTGCGGTAATCAACGCAAACGCGGATTTTCCCATTTTTCTTGGGGACCACGACGATTGGGCTTAACCATGTGGCTCTTTTTACTGGACGTATAAAGCCTACTCGAAGGAGTTTGTCGATTTCCTCTTTGACCTTAGCCGCATAGTTGGGGTTCATACGGTACCGTTGTTGTTGGATCGGCCAAGTGTTCGGTAGGAGGTGTACTTGGTGTTGGTAAAATTGGGGATCCAATCCCTTCATATCCGTGTAAGACCAGGCGAATACATCCGGATATTCCGTGAGCAGGTGTACCAGGGCTGACTATTCGTCGGTTGGTAAGTTATCAACAATTTGAAGTGTCCGCAGGTTCTCATCGGAGCCGAGGTTCAGTGACTCGAGCATTGATGCTTTTACCCACTGGGAAATGGCGAGTTCTCATTCAAACGTGTCCCGCGCTTGTCGTAGTTCCACGATAGTGGTGGGATCGGTGTATTCCTAGGGAAGGGAATCTGTCATGCCATCCTCGTCCAGTGGTGTGCCAACACCCGAAATGGCGTTTATTTCGAAGAGAGGTACGATAGTGGGGTGATCTTCTAGGAAGTCATCCACCTCTTCGTCGGCTAAGTCGTCGAGCATGTGTACCCCTTCCACGTATAAGGGCGTAGTTTTGTGAGGCGTGGTTAGGCGTTCTTCAGTTATTACCCGTACCTTCGACTTCCCCCGACGGAAGGAGATCATATTCCGCTACCAATGTTGTTTAATATTTGTTGTGCGTAGCTAGGGTCGGCCAAGCAACATTGGGTAAGTGCCCGGAGCTTCGAGGCGTAACACGACTGCCGAGATAGTGAATAGGTGGTCGGCTAACGTGAAATCAAGGTGGTGGATTAACCCGATGGGGCGAACCGATCGCGTATCGGCCATCCGCAACCAAAAGGAGCACGGCTCCCATTGGCTTATGCCGAGGGTGTGACATGTGGCCTCGCTGATGACGTTCACACCGGAGCCACCGTCGATAATGCACCCATGAAGGTCGTGTCCTTTAATCATGATTTTCACGGCTGGATTATGGGAATCCATGAGGGGTGGGCCTGTCCCTGGCTCCGTCAAGTTAACAGGGGGTACGACCGATTTGTCGTTAGTCGTGAGTTTAGCCAATGTATCCTGAAAGCGCGGCATGAGCGGTAACATCTTATGTAATGGCAATGAGATCCTAGTGCTTGTAAGGGCTTCCCATAGATAGTCATCTTCTGCCGTGGTGGATGGTTCTACGGTCGGTGGTGCGTCGATGGTCACACCCTGCATCTCTGTGTGCATCCGTGCCACATTGCTTTTGTTGGCAGTGTCAACCCATTCCTTGGCTGCTTGTTGGACGTCATCTTGTTCTTGCCATTGGTTGGTGTGGGTCTTGCTATGTGTAGTGATGTGTTGGACGTCGGCCATAATAGTATTCACAGTCGGGGCCTTGCCGCGGTCTGTGGTTGGGCATTGGGTAGCGTAGTGGCCGGGTTGGTTACACTTAAAGCAGATAACGGATGCCGAGTTGTTGGTGTCACCATGCTCAGTGTGTGGGAAGGGTTGTGATTGGTTCCCGGCCGCTTGGGTAGGCGTGTTGGCCCGTGGCACGGTGTGCGCTGCGTTTGGAGGGGGGTCCCGATGACGATTGTCGTTCTAACGTTGATTGTTCCGCGGACCTCTATAAGAGTTTCGTCGATCATTTCGTGCATACCGTTGATCGTACCGGTCCTCCCGGTCATCGTCATACCGATCATATTCATTGTTTGCTCTATATTGGTCGTCGTGGTACTAGTCACGGTCGTCCGATCTCCTACAACTGTCGTGGCGGTACCGGTCGTCGTGGCGACGGTAGTTGTCGTCGCGGCAGTAGTCATTGTCACGGCGATGGCGATCCAGGGATCGTAGTTGCTCATTTTCCCGATGTCGGTATGACTGACGTTCATCCTACCAAGAGTACGTATTGTGCAACTCGATCTAGCGAACCGGAGCCGTTATTGTGCGGTTGAGCATGTTGTACTCACATTGTGCAATTGTGTGAGCTCAGAACTGACATATGGGGCAGTGTGGCCAGTGAGGGCACTCAAGAGCCAGATGGCCTGAGCCTGAGTAGGCCATGCATTGAAGGGCTTGTTGGAAACGATTGTCCTCCTGAGGAAGGGATCTTTGTAAAGAGCCCGTGGAAAAAACCGTGGTATGTTGTGTCCGATCAATTGCAAGGTCGTGTGTGATGACTTGCTCAATAGTCTGGTTGGAGAAATCTGTAAGTGCGAGAGTCGTTCATAGAGGCTCCTGTAGGATCGACAAGAAGGTATCCGGAATGTGATGAGCGGAGACATCGTCGGCCAGTTTTCGGTAGAGATCCTGAAACCGGATCGTGAACTGGGCGACCGTCTCGTGAGGTTCTTGGCTCATCGAAAAGAATTGCCAGAGTAATTCCCGCTTCGGAACTTGGCGGTGAAATAATTGTAGGAACTTTGTCCGGATGTCCTGGAACGTGGTGACTGTCGAATACAAGTGTATAATGGACGTATTCACACTATCCCTTTGGGCCATTTGTGTAATTAGCATAAATGGTAGTTGCCCTAAGTCGGTCACTATATATAGTGACCTTGTAACCTTTTTGTAAGGTTGGGGTGTTGTATTATTGCTTTGTGGAATAAAGTGTTCTCTTGTGCCTCTCTCTCTCTCTCTCTCTCTCTATCTCTGTGCAACGACCTACAATCTATCATACGCAGGTGCAGAACAGAATCGAATGCTTCTTGATCTTCCGCACAGACGACTTTGTCTCTAACATCTGGTATCAGAGCGAGCACAGTATTCGGTCCTTCAATCCGCTGTCGGCCGTCGTCTCAGCCTGCACAGCATTCGGTTTCCTGCGTCATTCGAAGAAGAGAGAAGAAGAAAAACGAGGCTTGCATCTCTTTGCGTTAGATCATCTTCGCTTGGAGTAAGCCAGCCGGTTGTACTCTGTTCCTTGTGATCGCAACGCTCGAGGTGAAATCCCCTTGTGCAACATTGACACGATCGTGCTCCACTCGGTTAAACGGCATCCGAAAAGGTCATTAAACGCTGCTCGCTGCTCGTTGTAACCACTCGGTGCAGATCGGTCTCAAGACAACAACCCCAATTCGCGCTTCATCCGGCTGATCGACATTCGGGAGGATCAGTTGGATCTGTCTCTCTCGTCGCTGCAGCCACCCGAAGCAGAATCGGTCCAGATAATCGGTTTCAATAATCGGTATTCGGCATATATATATCCGAAGCGAACCGGGCTCACTCCGACTCGGCAACATTCGGGAAGACCAGTCGGTTCTGTCCCTCAAGTTACCGGAGTCAATTCGAGCAAGTTCAACAATACATATATCCGAAGCCGAACCGACTCGGGTTCAAATCCGACTAGAACGATATCGGGTGAGCCAACCGGCTGCACTCCAACAAGGTTCGTAGTCAACTCCGAACCGAGCTTCGTCAACAGAAACCAAATTTGATGGCATCAACATCCGGCTCGTCAGAAATGAGTCTACGAAAGTTCGATGGATCGAACTTCAACTTCTGGAAGGAACAAATGCAGGACTATCTCATAGTCAAGGAGCAAATCGATCCCATCGAAAATGAAGAACCTCCAGAAGGATACAAACCAATTGAGTGGTAGAAGCTGGACAGAATCGTCCGCGCCACGATTCGGATGCACCTATTGGAATCGGTATACTTTACGGTGCAATCGTGTACGACAGCATTCGAACTGTGGAAAACACTGTCGGACACTTACGAAAAGAAGGTCGCCGCAACGAAGATGTTTCTGATCCGGCGCCTCTACAACTTGCGGATGAAAGAATCCGATTCGGTTCAAGCACACCTCAATGAGTACGAAAGCATAAGCTCCCAAATCTCGTCACAGGGGACGGCAATCGAGGATGAACTCAGAGCAATGATACTCATGAGCAGCCTTCCCTCATCATGGGAAACTTTCGTCACAACCGTGTGCAACGCGTCAACCACGGCTGTTAAATACTCCGAAGTCACGAGCGCAATCCTGACCGAAGCAGCTCGGAGAAAGTCTTTCGCCAAAGACTCAACAGACGACGCTTACGTAGTACAAGGTTCGACAGACCGATCGAACATACGAGGAAGAGATTCCTCACGGCCGCCGAACAATCAGCGAAGACGGAGCCAGTCACGGGATAACCGAATCTGCAACTATTGCAAGAAACCCGGACACATCAAAGCCGACTGCCGCGCACTCAAGAACAAGAACAACAAGAAGAGTGGCCGGCATGAGGAGATCAATCACGTCAGCTTCTCAGCTGATGTGCTACCAGACGACCCGAATATACTATCAATCGAAAATCCAGTCGAATCAGAAGTTCTACTCACGACTGAAGAGTCGAGCACATGGCTCTTAGATTCGGGCGCGTCCTTTCACGTGACTCCTCATCGATCCCAATTTCGGCAATATACGATCCGTCACTCCGACTCAGTTCGAGTCGGCAACTCACAACACTGTGACATCATCGGAATCGGCACAGTAGAGCTCAACCTTGCAGGTGGCTCTACACTTGTACTCCACAATGTCCGACATGTACCTGAGCTCTCAAGGCCATTGATCTCAGTCGGACAACTAGATGAAGACGGCATTCGTGCCGGTTTTTCTTCGGGAGGGTGGACACTCCACAGGGGGAACCTCCTGCTTGCTAGAGGACCCAAGATACACTCCCTGTATCCGTTACATGTTACGCTCAGAGAGGGTAACCTGTTTTTGGTGGATATTCCTGTGTCATCACTATGGCACCGAAGATTAGGACACCTCAGCAAGGCCGGCATTACGCATCTATCTAGAGCCGGATACATCCCCAAACTCTCCTTCTCCGACCATCAATTCTGCGAGCATTGCCAGTATGGCAAACAAGCAGCCGCATCACACCCGACATCAGCACCAAGAGAAACGAGACCTCTCGATTTAGTCCATTCGGACGTCTGTGGCCCAATGCCGCATCAGTCTCTAGGCGGTGCCTCTTACTTCGTCAGTTTTATTGACGATTCGACTCGAAAGGTGTGGGCTTATCCAATTCGCACCAAAGATCGTGTCTTCTCGATCTTCACCGATTGGCTCGCTATGGTAGAAAATCAAACCGACCGAAAGCTGAAATGCTTTCGGACAGACAATGGGGGAGAGTTCAAATCCGAAGAATTCGTCAAATTCTGCCGACAACGCGGCATCCGACGTGAATTTACGGCACCACACAGCCCGGAGCAAAACGGGATTGCCGAACGCATGAATCGGACAATCCAAGAACGGATAGTTTCCATGCTCCAACACTCCGGACTGTCGGATGGCTTCTGGGCAGAGGCTCTACTCACGGCAGTACACATAATCAATATGTCGCCCAGTAGACCTCTAGGACTTCAAATTCCTCAGGAACTATGGATCGGCAGTAAGCCGAATTACGACAAGCTGAGGATCTTCGGATGCGAGGCGTACGCCCTTATTCCGAAAGATGATCGCCGAAAACTTGCACCTCGGTCCAGGAAATGCATTTTCCTTGGATATGGATCCGACGGCGAAATGGGATACCGACTCTGGGACCCCGAACGCAGACAAATCGTTCGAAGTTCGGACGTTGTGTTCAACGAGTCGGCTATGAATCCATCAGTCGAAAAACCGATCGAAGTCCGAAGGGTAACATTTTCCGATGTGCCGACCCTTCAAGAAGTCCCCGCTCTCAACACACGGTCAGCTTCACGGGTAGCTGAACCTTACACTACCGACTCGGACAACCCCGACTCGGCACAGCAGAACAATCCGCTTTCGGACCATCCGACCTCGATACCCGATGCGACTAGTCCAATCATACCTCGACGATCCGAGAGACTGTCGCAACCTCCGGAGAGGTATTCTCCTGGAATTTTCTTCACCGACGCCGGCGAACCGACGTCTTACGAAGAAGCATCGACATCTGTCGATTCAGCCACCTGGCATCTGGCGATGGAGTCGGAAATGCACTCCATTCGGGCAAACAAGACTTGGGATCTGGTCGAATTACCTAGGAACCGACGTGCTCTTCCTTGCAAGTGGGTTTATCGACTAAAAGAGACGTCTGATTCGACCACCCCAAAGTACAAAGCCAGATTAGTTGCGAAGGGCTTCCGACAAGAATATGGCGTCGACTTCGACGAGATTTTCTCACCAGTGGTGAAAATGACAACCCTTCGTTTCCTACTCGGCGTAGTGGCAGCCGACAACTTGGAGCTGATTCAACTAGATGTCAAAACAGCCTTCCTCCATGGTGATCTTGACGAGGAAATTTATATGGAGCAGCCAAAAGGCTTCGTTGCTACTGGCCAAGAACATCTAGTCTGCCGACTCAGGAAGAGTCTATACGGCCTCAAACAGGCACCGCGACAATGGTACAAGAAGTTCGACGACTTCATCCAATCGATCGGCTTCTCAAAAAGCGATGAGGACCATTGTCTCTTCACCAACACAGCTCAAGATGGATCACTCATCTTCCTCATCATTTACGTGGACGACATGCTAATTTCTGGACGCCACGCGGGCGAACTTGCCGATCTCATTCGGCAACTGCGGTTGAAGTTTGCCATGAAGGACCTCGGTCCGGCACGACACATACTCGGCATGAAGATTAGTCGGCATCGCGATAAACGACATCTTTTTTTGTCTCAGACCGACTATATCCGACGTGTCTTGGAACGCTTCAACATGCAATCAGCCAAATCTGCTTCAACCCCGCTCCCCATGAATCTTCGGCTCTCTCAGCGAGACTGCCCAACATCCGGTCCGGAGGGGGAAGATATGAAGTCGGTACCGTATGCACCGGCAGTCGGCTCCCTTATGTACCTGATGGTCGCGACACGGCCTGATATTTCTCACGCCGTAGGAGTCGTTAGCAGATTTATGCACAATCCCGGCCGATCGCATTGGAACGCAGTCAAGCATGTGTTCAGATATCTGGCTGGCACAAAAGACCACGGCATTCTTTTCGGTCCGAACCGAACCTCAGGCGTAGTCGGTTACACCGACTCGGACTTCGCCGGCTGTATAGACAGTCGGAAATCAACAACCGGATACTGCTTCAAATTCGGCAATGGAGCAATTTCGTGGAAGTCGAAACTTCAGGAGTGCACAGCGACCTCAACGACCGAAGCAGAATATGTAGCTGCGTCCGACGCTGCAAAAGAAGCTTTGTGGCTCGGCCGGCTGGCGCACACGTTTCGACAAGTCGACCATGACTCGGCTCCAGTTGTCTATAGCGACAGTCAAGGTGCTGTTGCCTTGTCGAGAAATCCGGTTCACCACAACGCCTCCAAACATATCGACGTTCGATATCACTTCGTTCGGGACTGCGTCATTTCAGGGAAAATCGGTCTGGAGAAAATATCCACAACCGACAATGTCGCAGATGGAATGACCAAGTGTCTTTCGGCAGACCGCTTTCGGTCCCTTCGGCATCAGATGGGCGTAACGACAAACCAGTCCGGTTAGAGCCGGACACAGAGCAGGATGGTTCCCGACAACCGACATCAGTTCCTTAATGATCGGCTTCAACTGTTCCGACCCGACCAGTTCGGTCTTCTGCCTTCGGACCCTGCCGACTCGAACAAAGCTGATATGTCCGAGAACCTAAGTCTATACCTGTAATCTTAGATAACCCATGTATACGCCCATTACGGGGGAGTGTCGAATACAAGTGTATAATGGACGTATTCACACTATCCCTTTGGGCCATTTGTGTAATTAGCATAAATGGTAGTTGCCCTAAGTCGGTCACTATATATAGTGACCTTGTAACCTTTTTGTAAGGTTGGGGTGTTGTATTATTGCTTTGTGGAATAAAGTGTTCTCTTGTGCCTCTCTCTCTCTCTCTCTCTCTCTATCTCTGTGCAACGACCTACAATCTATCATACGCAGGTGCAGAACAGAATCGAATGCTTCTTGATCTTCCGCACAGACGACTTTGTCTCTAACAGTGACCTCTCCCATGTCGAGGCGGGAGTACCATTGAGTAGTCGGGCCATCGAGGGATAAAGCAAATTCCGCGAGTTTGGAGGCCTCGATTTCAGCAGCCGATAACCGCTGCGTCGAGTGGTTGGCCTGCCATGTGGACACGAACGCCCGGGTGTGTGATTCCGTGTGTCATGATATGGCAAGACTCGAACCCATGACCTTATGCTACATGGGTCGAGCTCTTACCATTAGACTATGAATTGTAATTTGTAGGATATTATTTTCATTTATGCTTTATCATAGAAAATTGATGTATATTCCAGATCTCTCTGGAACATTCTAGAAGCTTTAGGATTATTCCTAAAAAACACTATAAAAGGAGGCACAAGGCACTGTTTTGAACCAAATTGGTTCAACGCCAGTCTTAAGCATCTTAGCCGCTTGTACTTATCTTTTCACATAATATATTAGCTGCTATCATCATCTTTCTCTCTCTCTCTCCTCTTCTCACTTCCTCTCTCGGGAATCTTACGCAGTCCCGTCCTCTTAGTACTAATAGTACTGCTCTTCTTAGTACTAATTCCATCTCTGCTTTAGTACTATTCCTGACAGTGTGTCGGGGCCATTGGTATACCGTGGGTAAGGGTAAGGCATGGTATCAAGATCCGGGTACTCGGGTAAAACCGGAATAGGATTAGGGTCAGGTTGGGTGACCTCTCGAGGGCTCAGCGGGGAGGTTGGTGCGAAATCAACTCGCGACTGGGTATCGGGTGGCGAGGATTGCAACCGGTGAGCCTCCGATAGTTCCTGAACCGAGTGGTCAGTAACTGCCGAGTTGGAAGTTCCTTCGACTGGCTCAGGGCGTCGGGTAGGTGGCCGAGACCGCGTGATGCGATTGGGCGCCGTAATGGCGGCTGGAGTTTGCTTCCAACGTCGTTCATTGTGACCTTACAGCTGTAACCGGGCGTGCCAAATTGTGTTAACCGTTTCTGGGGAAACACCTTCGCTGAGCCCACAAGCTATCGGTGTCAAGGGATCGTGTTACGTGGGAGCCTCTTCTGCACGGGGAAGAAGAAAAGAAGAGAGAACGAGGAGCGTACACGGGCTAACGGTCTACTCTACCATAATGGGAAGGTTTGTGTTCCTGATTTGCTTGAGGTCAAAAAGAGAATTCTTTTTTAATGCCATGATGCACCCTTAGCAGGGCACCCTGGAATAGATCGTACACTCGTTCTTATCTCCACTCAATTCTATTGGCCTAAGATGCGTCCTGACGTACATAGATATGTGACTAAATGTCACCAATCTCAGGTTAACAAAGCCGAGTGACTTAAAGTCAGTGAACTTTTACATCCCTTGGACATTCCCAATAAAAAATGGGAAAGTATATCCATGGATTTTATTGTTAGCCTTCCTCACACCCAAAAAGCCATCATGTCATCTGGGTTGTGGTTGATCAACTAACTAAAATGGCCAAATTTATTGCTACTAAGACCATGGTAACAACTCCTGAATTGGCTTACCAATTCGTTGATGAATTATTTTGTTTTTACAGGTTAACAATGGATATTATGACTGATCGAGATCCAAATTTTACTAGCGACTTTTGGACGCAAGTCTTGAAGAAGTTAGAAACTACATTCAGCATGAGGTCCAAAGATCATCCTCAATCCAATGGACAAAAGAACGAGTAAATCAAATTATTGAGGACATGCTTCAAACATACGTTGGTGCAAAACCAACAAAAGGGGAACGTTATCTCCCAATTTTGGAGCGTGCTTATAACAGATTCAAACATACATCGACGGGATATAGTCCTTTTATGTGGATGTATGGTTTTTAGCCACGAGCCCCAATTGATGTTAATATACATCATGATGAGTTGCGGAGTACGCAAAACTTTCTTTGGGATATGCAAAATATGTTGCATATTGCACGAGATAATATAAAAACTACTCAAGATAGAGCGCGTTTTTACCCCAACAAAAAGCAAAAGAAAAAAATGATTTTAGTGAAAACGAAGCAAAAAGAAGGAAGAAAGAAGAACAGAAGAGATGACGAAGAAGAAGAAGAAAAAGAAGAAAAAGAAGAAAACGAAGAAAAAAGAAACCTATCATGAGTGTGATAATCATAGACGATTCCTCAATCTATGAAGGCATAATTGTAAATAATTACAATTTGAAGGAGAACATCGTGATACACACTTACACTGATTTATAGAATAAGTGAATGTCTACATTCATATAATAAGTATTTTAGGGTGTGAAATGTTCAAATGTCTTATATGCATTTTAGGATGTAGATCTATAATGTACATCACAAACTTGTGTAAAAATAGATGCTTTTTACAATGTTACAAATATTATTTAGAAAGGTAAATAATTTTCAATTTCTAGAAGTATTTTATAAGTATTTAATATATTAAAAAACGTATTTAACGTATTTTTAAATTGGGAGGTACTATACACATATTCATATGTTATATACGTATGGTATCTGTACCGTATCTAACATACCTAACAACCTTGTTCCTGAGTGTTCTCTTACCTTTCGATAATTCTACCAGGCCGTAGGTGTAGTTTTCATGCAAGGAGTCCATCTCGTCTTGCATTGCACTTAGCCATCTTTCTCTGTGCTTGTCGGCAATGGCTTCGTCATAACACTCTAGTTCACCTTCATCAGTCAAGACGATGTATTGACTGGCATATGTTGTCAGTGTTCTTGTCTCTTTGAGAGGGTATCTCCTTCCATTCGTCGTTAGCTCCGGCTCGGATGTCTCTACCAACTCTTCTCTCGGCTCAGGTTCATTCATGTCGATCGGTTGTCGGTGGTCCACTGACTCCGATTCATATTCTTCGATCAACTTCAATAGCTCTGTTGACTCCGACTCACAGGTTGGTTGATCTAAGTCAATGAACTCCGATTCAGCTCTTCCACCTAGTTGTCTCCAATTAGCCGATTGTGTCGGTTCAGCTAGTCTTAAGGTGGTAGTCGAGGGCGAATGGGGAGTCAATTTCGACTTCTGTTTCTTCCAATCCTCAATCATCTTATCTTCCAAGAAGACTATGTCCCAACTTCTTACTACTTTCTTATCGACTAAGTCCCATAGACTATAGCCGAACTCATCTTCTGAGTATCCCATGAATATGCATGGTTTCGACTTACTGTTGAGCTTCAACCTCTAATCCTTTGCAACATGCATATACACTAAGCATCTGAACACCCTCATGTGTCGGTAGGAGACATCCTTTCCTGTCCACACCCTTTGTGGGACATCACCTTTCGGTGGTACTGAGGGGGACCTTTGATTAGATAAACAGTTGTATACATCGCCTCACCCCAATAGGTTTTTGGTAGTTTAGCATGAGAGAGCATGCTCCTTACTCTCTCCATAATTGTTCAATTCATCCTCTCTGCAAGCCCGTCCACCGCAGGGGTCTTCGGCACTGTGTATTCGATTCGAATACCTTGGGCCTTGCAATATTCCTCGAATTGCCCTTTATATTCGCCACCATTGTCGGTTCGGACAACCTTCAGCTTCTGACCTGACTCCCCTTTGACTCTTGCCAGGAACTCCTTGAAAAACGACAGTACTTGATCTTTAGACTTTAGTGCAAAAGCCCACAACTTCCGACTGTAGTCATCGATGAAAGTCACAAAGTATTGTCCACCTCGATGCGACGGAGCATTCACATAACACACATCCGTGTGTACTAGTTCCAGTGGCACTTCTCTTCTTCTTGGTGGTCTTGAGTGGAATGTTGCTCTGTTCTGCTTTCCAACTAAGCAGTCGACGCACTTCTCTAGGTGCACTCCCTTTACCTCTGGTAGAAGTTTCTAGTCCGCTAATAGATGCAAACCCTTCTCACTAAAGTGGCCTAGCCTCTTATGCTATATCTGGCTTGCCGAGTCGGCTGCCACATTCACTTCCGACTTGCACAGTTAGGCTTGCATCATATACAATGTGCCTTCTTTCTGTGCTTGAGCCACTATAAGATTTCCTCAGTACAACTTCCACTTGCCATTCAGAAAACTACCATTGTAGCCTTCGTTGTCCAATCTTCTAGTCAATATCAGATTCAATTTGATATTGGGGACATGTCGAACATCCTTCAGAGTTAGTCGACACCCTGTCGACATCGTCAAACAAACATCCAACTCCGGCTACCTTGCACTCTCCATTATCACCCATCTTTACATAGCCATGATCACCGGCTATGTAAGTCAAGAAATACTCCATCGACGGAGTTATATGGAAAGATGCACCAGAGTCGATCACCCAAGTGCATTCTTCGCTTGCAAGATTAGCACTTGCCTATTCACAAATGAGCAGGAGTTCTTCATTGCTCGTAGCAATGACTGAAGTGTTCTTTTCTTTAGGAATCTTCCTGGGTTCGACATTATTACCAACACTGTTTTCCTTTTTAAGATGTTGGCAGTCCTTCTGGAAATGTCCAGGCTTTCCACTATAAAAGCACATGAGCTTACCTTGGGACTTCGATCTAGCATGGGACTTTTCTCTCCTTGGTGGACTCCTTTGTCAATTCCTTCCTCTATCCGAATGTTGTGACACATTCGCATTTGAATGAGAAAGGGCACCCTTGTCCTTTCTTCTCGCTTCCTCATTCAGGATGCTTGTCTTCACCACCTGTAAAGACAAGTTCTCTTCTTGGTAGGAGGTGTTGAGAGTAACCACCAAGTTCTCCCAACTATCCAGTAGTGTGCGCATCAATAGGATGGCCTGCATCGCATCATCAAGGGGAAACTTGGTTGCAGCAAGCTGATTTACATACCCCATGAATGTGTTGATGTGTTCGACGATGATCTCACCGTCTCTGTATTTCAACCGTACGACCTTTCTCATCAGTGAGGTTTTATTGAAGGCGTTCTTCCTCTCATATAGTCTTGATAGCCTCTGCCACATCTCGTGATCATTCATGTCATTCGCCACATACTCAAGGACACTCACATTGACGCACTGTCGGACAATGGCCACTGCCTTTCTGTTAAGAAGTTTCCATTCCGACTCTAATACCACCGTGGGTATTTTTGCTCTGTCGATCGGCTCATACAAGTCTTTGACTATGAGAAGGTCCTCTATCTTTATCTTTCAATATGCATAGTTCTGAGAGTTCAGAACTATCATACCTGGGAAGCCGCTCACACCTCCTTCCATGCTTGTACCTCAAGCTCTGATACCAGTTTGTTGTGAAAAAAATCATTAACTCACAAGAAGAATACGCTGAAATACACAACTCGGAACACACACAACCACAGTGTACACATATTTTACGTGGAAACCCTAAACAGGGAAAACCATTGGAACAGAGCTTCATTATATAGTGGATATACAAATAGAGAAGATTACAACATTCTCTGTGGACTGTGTCAGCCTCACGGGGCTCTTGATGCCTATTGTTTCACACACACAACTATGGTGCCACTTTCTCGCTCTTCTTCCTCTCGCGCTTCACCACAACACTCTTACTCTCTCTTTTTGTTCTACATTCTTTTCTCTGCACGTTTTTCTCGTTTGCCCTAGGTGTATTTATACTAATACACAGAATGGGCTATTTAGAAGTGTAGTCCCTAATAATAAGTAGCCATCAGCCAACTCTAGTGTCGACCGTCTAGTCTGTTTGACTAGTCAGCCTGGTCATCAACCATACGGTCTTCCCGACTAGTCGATTGTGTCTTTGACCTGGATCTCCTTCCAGTCGACTCTCACAATCGACTTTCTCATAGTCGACTCTTCAACCATCAGCACACCATCCGAACAATTGGATCTTCCTTGTCTTCGACTGTCGGCACTTATTGGCTCAAATAGTCGGCTCCTCCAACTAGAGGGACATATTCCCAACATTTTCTTGGATGATATTCTAGTTTATAGTCGTACATTAGAAGAACATGCTAAACATGTCCGCTTTGTTTTGCAAACATTGAGTGACAAACAGTTTACGCGAAGATCTCAAAATGCGAGTTCTTCAAGAAATCAATTACTTATCTTGGACATCTCATAACCGAATGAGTTGAAATTGATCCTTCTCGCATCGAGAAAGTCAAACTTTGGCCCACTCTTCGAAATATTCGAGAAGTTCGATCATTCCTTGGTTTTGTTGGGTTTTTGCGAAAATCTCTTCGTAATTACTCCCAATTGACGACACCATTTACTAGTCTTCTCAAAGGTCAAACGCTATCGTGAAGATTTTCGGCAACGGTGTGAAAATTGTATCCAACAAAGGAAATCAAGAAGATGCAATGTGCACGTGTGAAAGGGGTGAAGGCCACATGCATATGCTAGCATGTTGTAAATAGGACTGAAATGAGAATCGTAAAAGGAAAGCCTAGATGTAAAGTTAAACATGTGCACGTGTGATGTGCACTCAATTGTAAATATAAAAATAAGACTAAAGCTTAGTAACATTTAAGTGCATACATAGGAGTGGAAGCAATACTTGAGCCTTGCACCTCCAAGATAGGAGATAAATTAACTTTCCACTAAAGCCACTACCAAGTGCTTTAAATTTGTATATTTTCTTTTCATATTTAGTATTTTGTAGGAAGCAAACATATAGAAACTTCTACCAGAGGTAAAGGGAGTGCACCTAGAGAAGTGCGTCGACTGCTTAGTTGGAAAGCAGAACAGAGCAACATTCCACTCAAGACCACCAAGAAGAAGAGAAGTGCCACTGGAACTAGTACACACGGATGTGTGTTATGTGAATGCTCCGTCGCATCGAGGTGGACAATACTTTGTGACTTTCATCGATGACTACAGTCGGAAGTTGTGGGCTTTCGCACTAAAGTCTAAAGATCAAGTACTGTCGTTTTTCAAGGAGTTCCTAGCAAGGGTCAAAGGGGAGTCAAGTCAGAAGCTGAAGGTTGTCCGAACCGACAATGGTGGTGAATATAAAGGGAAATTCGAGGAATATTGCAAGGCCCAAGGTATTCGAATCAAAAATTCTATTGGCCTAAGATGCGTCCTGACGTACATAGATATGTGACTAAATGTCACCAATCTCAGGTTAACAAAGCCAAGTGACTTAAAGTCAATGAACTTTTACATCCCTTGGACATTCCCAATAAAAAATGGGAAAGTATATCCATGGATTTTATTGTTAGCCTTCCTCGCACCCAAAAAGTTCATGATGTCATCTGGGTTGTGGTTGATCGACTAACTAAAATGGCCAAATTTATTGCTACTAAAACCACGGTAACAACTCTCGAATTGGCTTACCAATTCGTTCATGAGTTATTTCGTTTTTATGGGTTAGCGATGGATATTATGAGTGATCGAGATCCAAAGTTTACTAGAGACTTTTGGACGCAAGTCTTGAAGAAGTTAGAAACTACATTTAGCATGAGCTCCACGGATCATCCTCAATCCGATGGACAAGTAGAACGAGTAATTCAAATTATTGAGGACATGCTCCGTGCATATGTTGGTACAAAACCAACAAAATGGGAACGTCATCTCCCAATTTTGGAGTTTGCTTATAACATCTCCAAGCATACATCGACGGGATATAGTCCTTTTATGTTGATCTATGGTTTTCAGCCACGAGCTCTGATTGATGTTAATATACATCATGATGAGTTGCGAAGTACACAAAACTTTCTTTGGGATATGCAAGATATGTTGCATATTGCACGAGATAATATAAAAATAGCTCAAGATAGAGAGTGTTTTATGCCGATCATAATAGGCAACCTCGTGTATTCAACCCTGAACAGAAGGTATTTTTACGTGTACCTCACAATTCTAAGACATTGTCTACGAGTAAGTGCGCTAAGTTAGCCCCACAGTTTTGTGGACCTTTTACAGCTCTCAAACGCATTGGTTCATCAGCCTATTGTCTTGCTCTTCTTGATGGCATTGAAATCCATCTAGTTTTTCATGTAAGTCGGCTAATAGAATTTCTTGGTTCTGGCGACAATACAGTGACAACTGAAACTCTGGTTACTTCTGAAGAATTATCTTCTAAACCACATGTACTAGAAAGAATTCTCGATGTTAAAACAAAACATTTGCGTTCTAAAATAATCCAAGAATTTAAAATAAAATGGATGGATAAGTCTATCAAAGATGTCACATGGGAACGAGAAAATATAGTTACAACTATCTTCCCTAACTTTCCATTGCAAGAGTGCAATGTTTTAAAGAGTTTACAGGCATGACCATATAATATCCCGTGGTGAGAATGTACCGTAGTATTCTATACACATGGATAAAGTGTGATGGTTAAACAAGAGTGTAAAGAAGGGCAGGATTACTTTTAATCCTCGAGATTGAGACAACCCCTTAGGCCAAGTGTGAACTTGCCTGGGGGCCTTATGTCTGGTTATAAATATGAGGCCTAGCTACCCTCATTTGACACATTATCAAATACGTTGAGACTCTAACCTTTTGGTGGATCAACTCTTGTAGCGAGCACACCAGCACCAGATACGAATCGACGCCACGGCAGTGGTATAGGACACCGATTGAGGCTCGAGTCTGTCTCAATCCCTTCGCCCAAGGGTGGTCGGGTGGATTAGACCCTTCTTTCTCTCTCTCCTTTCTATTTATCTATCTTTTATCCTTATCATATGCTTACATTAGATCATAACTCTAACATGGAGTTACATCAAATATTGCCCTCATGAGATTTATTCATCAATGACACCCACTTAGTCCATTGTTGTATGTGTCACGGATAGATCATAAGCTCAAGCGACAAGAAAGAAGATAGACAAATGGATGAGTAGTATTAATGGAAAGACTCCATAACTAGTGTTTTTCACCTTGAATTCCTTCAAGGTGAACTCCTCTATTTATACTACATGGCATGCATACTTGTTGCACGCATGTGAATCTACAATAGAGCATGTAGGTATGCATGCATGTGCCAAGTGTAAATACTACAAGGGAGCAACTATGCACATAATGCTAGCAAAACAATAAGGACCAATTACATACATAATTGTGTACTAGATATATTGGTTAACCAAAGATACTATATTATAACATGGTCGTGTCAAAAGTTCGAATCTTGACATCATCCCCCCTTACGACGCCGCCTTCCCAAATCGGCCGCTAGTTTGTGGGGATATCAGTGATGAAAATCTTGGATGACCTTTGGGGCATTTTGTAAATTTTCCGATGGTTCCCACATGGCCTCAGACATGGGGTAACCCCTCCATAGGACAAGGTATTGCAAGTGTTGACGGTGCCAACGCGAGTCAAGGATTTGGTCGACCTCGTATTCCTCCCCTATCGTCAATTACATAGGTGGTGGTGGAGGGGCCTAACGTCTTGGGAGTTGTGAAGCATAATGGGGTTCGAGGAGGGAGACATGAAAAACATCATGAATCCGGAAGTGGGATGGAAGGGCGAGCCGGAAGGCGACGAGATTGATGCACTCGATGATACGGAATGGTCCCAACTTCTTGTAATCAGGTTACGCACATGGACGAGTAGTAGAGATGTGTCGATGTAATAACCAGACCATGTCTCCAACGACAAAGTGTGGAGTGGCAGATCGATGGCGATCAGCCTGTTGCTTGTATCGTTCACTAGCAAGATTAAGCTCCAAGGATAAATCATGATGTAGTTCTTCCAAAATGCGAGCACGATCCTCCGCCGAAGGGTTCACGGAAGTGGTAGGAAGGGAAATGTTGAAGCGAGGATGTAAACCATAGTTGGCAAAGAAGGGAGTGATGCCAGTCGATGCATGGAGAGAATTATTGTAGGCGAATTCTGCGAGCGAAAGTAAGTTGACCCAATCATCTTGTTGGTAACTAACAGAGCACCGAAGATACTACTCAAGGATTTGGTTGACACGCTCCGTTTGCCCGTCAGTTTGGGGGTGATAAGCGGATGACAACTTGACAAAGATGCCTAAAGTTTGTAGCAGGCGCTGCCAGAAGTCAGAGACAAACTGGGGTCCGCGATCGGAGATGACATCATTGGGGAGTCCATGCAAGCGTACCACATTGTTGATTAGTAGATGCACCATTCCTTCTCCGGAAATGGTTTTGGAGCACGGAGTGAGGTGAGCCATCTTCGTAAACCAATCGACAACGACCAACACCGAGTCATAGCTATTGTCCAAGGGTAGATCAGTTATCAGGTCCATAGAGATAGAGGCCCAGGGATGACGAGGACATGGAAGCGGTTGTAGTAAGTCGTATGGCCGATGGTGAATGGCTTTGGAGCGAGCACAAACCTCACAACTCTTTATGTATTCTTTGACCAACTTCCATGGTTGTGGCCACAAATACCCCCGAGAGAGTAGCTCGAGGGTTTTCGCGACCCCGAAATGACCTACAAGTGGGTCATCGTGGCATTCCCGCAACACCCGGGTGTGACATGGGCCCTCTGGGACGTATAAGAGATGATCTCGGAACAACAAACCCTCTTGTATGGTGAAGGTGTCAAGATCCTTCCTTTTGGTCGCCTTGGAGGGGTTTTACAGACTATCTCAAATCTCATTGGCAAATACATTGGTCTTGGACGCATCAGTGATCTGTTGGAGTAATGAATCCTCCTGCAACATACAAGTGGCAAAAAGATGCAATTGGTTGGGTTTCAACAAACGTCTAGATTGTTGAGCATAAGCAGCATCCCTAGGGCGGAGTGCAAGGTCAGCTTGGCGAGAAAGGACATCAATCTTCCCATGTTGGTCACCAGGTCGAAATACGATCTCAAAATCGTAGTCGGCGAGAAATGTCAACCAACGGGCCTACCTTCGATTTAAAGTACGAGTGGTGGAAAAATAGACTAAATTTTTATGATCAATCACTACCTGGACACGATGTTGTGCGCCGGCCAAGTAGGGTCTCCATTCTTCAAAGGCAGTAATGATAGCAGTAAGCTCCTTGTCGTATATGGGATAATTGATTTCGGATGTCGTGAATTTCCGGGAGTAGTAAGCCACTGGGTGCATTAGGTTGGTGTCATCTGCATGGGATAAGATGGCACCAATGGCGAAGTCAGAGGCATCGGTTTCGACTTGGAAGGGTTTTGTGGGGTCGGCATGTAGCAACACTAGGGCAGTGATGAATGCGTGTTTGAGTGAGTCGAACACATTTTACGCCTCCGAGGTCCATAAAAATGGAGTGCCTTTACGGGTGAGATCGATAAGAGGTTGTGCTAGGGTGGAAAACCCCTTGATGAAGCAACGGTAAAAATTCGCGAAGCCGAGGAAGGATTGCACATCTTTAAGTCGCCTTGGAGTCGCCCATGCCTGAATGATAGAGACCTTCTTCATATCCATGGTGATGCCAGTGGACGAGATGATGTAGCCCAGAAATTTGATCGAAGTATGGTCGAACTCACATTTCTCGCCTTTGGCATAAAGGCCATGCTCGCGAAGTTTGGCAAGAACTAATCGGACTTGGCGAGTGTGCTCCTCCATGTTTGGCGAGAAAATGAGAATATCATCAAGGTAAATGACAACAAAATGATCAAGATATTCCCGGAATATATCATTCATCATATGTTGAAAAACTGTTGGAGCATTAGTAAAACCAAAAGGCATTACCTTGTATTCGAAATGCCCATACCGTGTTCGAAATGCAGTTTTCCATTCATCCCCCGGCTTGATGCGTACTAGATTGTACGCTCCACGCAGATCAACTTTGGAGAAGACACGCGCAATTCGGAGTTGATCAAGGAGTTCGGGGATCAGAGGTAGCGGATAGTGGTTGCGCACAGTGAGTTTGTTGAGACCTTGATAGTCGACGCATAAGCGTAGAGAGTTGTCCTTCTTCTTCACAAATAAAATGGGGACCCCGTCTGGTGACTTAGAAGGTTGAATAAATCCTTTCTCGAGGTTCTCATCGAGATACACACGAAGGGCCTTCAACTCTGGTGCAGACAACGCATATAGAGGACCAAAGGGTGGACACGCATCTTCTTGAAGATCAATCGGACAGTCGTTGAGCTGGTGTTCAGGCAAACGATCAGCATTACATTTTTCAAATACGTCGGAGAAGTGTTGGTATTTGTCGGGAATAACATGGAGTGTGTTAGAAACAACGCCACAAACAAACCCATCCTAGACCGATGATGGGGTAGTCAAATCGGAATCGACCTTCTCCGAAGGATGGGAAACTGAATTTACCTTCATACTTTTGCACAAGCATCCTGGCTTGCTAAATGTGATCGAGCGGTTGCACCAATCCATGATTGGATTGTGCGCCTCCAACCACGTTAGTCCTAAGACGATCAGATGTCGAGGAGATGCAATGAAGTAAAAGGTGAGCTCCTCCTGGTGTGAACCCACACAAAGCCCTAATGGGATTGTAGCTTGAGTAATTGCAGCTGACGAGAGGACGCACCCGTCGATGGCTTCAACGGGAATGGGTTTTGAGAGGCCAACGACAGGTACGCCATGTGCTTGGGCAAACGCGATGTCGATGAAGGAAGAAGATGCCCCAGAATCAAGTAAAGCAACAGACTGAATGGAACTAGAGTTAAATGAAAGCCATACCTCCAATGTGAAATTGCCTGATGGTCCGGCAATGGAACCAAGAGAATGTGGGCGAGGGGAGATGTCCAGTTGCATGGCTCCTACTGCAACCGAACGATGTCGTTTTCCGGATGGTTGGGGTCCATTAGCTCGATGGAATTGTGGCGATTACTCCTAGGACAATGGTGAACGACATGACCGGAGGCGCCACAATACATGCACAAGTCATTAGCCCGCCGAAATTGTCGTTCAACATCAGTCAATGGTCGAAATCGGGCTTGATCAATTTCCATGGGGACAGGAGCATCTGCCAAAGTAGGGGAGTGTGATGCAGTCGGTGGGGGGTATGGTTGGGGTTGTATGACCGGGGCGTGTCCTGGAAGTGAATGAGGTGGAACCCAAGTACGGCGCTGTTCCAGGCGAAATTCGAATAGACGATTGTCACAATGGATTGCTTGTGAAATCGCTTGGGATAACGAGGTGGGCTCCGGAAAGTTTAAGAGAAGATTCTTGACATTGCTTCGAAGGCCGCGCCGAAAGTGATCAACTAAAGCTTGATCATCCCAATTGACGTCGCATGCTAGTTGTCGAAATTCTAAAGCATAGACCGAAGTTGCATGCGAACCTTGTTCAAGTGCATAAATCTTGTTAAGATTTGTACGTCGTCGGTCCGTCTCTCCAAATGTGGCCTCTAACTCGGCGAGGAAGGTGGGAAAGTCCTCCAATAGAGGTGAAGAGGTTTCTACCAATGGTGCAAACCAAGCTTGGGCCGGACTAGAGAGAAGGGTGCCCACAAGGCCGACTTGTCGAAGACCATCTCCATAGCGTTGAGGTTGTAGCCGAATGATAAGTTGAACTTGGTTGATGAACCCTCGGAAACGCGACCTCGTTCCATCAAATTTTTCTGGGAGGCTAACCTTAGGCTCAAGAAAATGCGATGAAGCTAAGCTAGATGTTGGTAGAAGATCGGGCTCTAGGCTAGGTTGTTGTGGGAGACTAGGCTTCGAGGGTTGTGAGGATAGGGAGGCACCGACTTGAAGTTCTTGTAAAGAATTTCGAAGAGCTTCATTTTCAAGTTGGAGTTGTCGTAAGGCTACCATTATTTGGCCTAACTCACTAGTTGAGTCGGACATAGCTATGGCTTATGAGAGGGAGAGCTATGAGGATGGGAAGGTGAACAAACTGTCATGGATAGATCATAAGCTCAAGAGACAAGAAAGAAGATAGACAAATGGATGAGTAGTATTAATGGAAAGACTCCATAACTGGTGTTGTTCACCTTGAATTCCTTCAAGGTGAACTCCTCTATTTATACTACATGGCATGCATACTTGTTGCACGCATGTGAATCTACAATAGCATGCATGTGCCAAGTGTAAATACTACAAGGGAGCAACTATGCACATGATGCTAGCAAAACAATAAGGACCAATTACATACATAACTGTGTACTAGAAATATTGGTTAACCCAAGATACTATATTATAAAATGGTCGTGTCAAGATTCGTGTCAAGAGTTCGAATCTTGACAGTATGCTAAGTTACTTATTCCTTGTTAGGGATGTTATTGAGCCATGCTATTAATGGTGATATTGCGTGTAAATACTACAAGGGAGCAACTATGCACATGATGCTAGCAAAATAATAAGGACCAATTACATACATAACTGTGCACTAGAAATATTGGTTAACCCAAGATACTATATTATAAAATGGTCGTGTCAAGATTCGTGTCAAGAGTTCGAATCTTGACAGTATGCTATAGTTACTTATTCCTTGTTAGGGATGTTATTGAGCCATGCTATTAATGGTGATATTGCGGGTCTACAACCACCACCCCCCAACTCCATTCTCCATGTTCACCTTAATGCTTACACTCCTTCCTTTTTTGTTGTCCGATGATCAACAAGAAGATTAGCAGATAACATAATTTGAAACGACCACAAAAGCAGTCAAGCAAATCAAAAGACAAGAACTCCTTAGAAAAGCTTGTAAACTCATGTGCCAAGGCTCAAGTTTACTCATACCCTTGAAAAAAGCCACAATTTTACTAGTAACTCATGTGCCAAGGCTCAAATATCACTCTAGAGTCTACATACTACTTTCTTAGATACAATTCTGGAAAATGCAAGGTTCAAATGCATGACCTTTTAGTCTCTTGCAGACAATCTTACTAACAAACCTAAAATATAACATCTCTGCCATGACAATATAAAAAAATAACCTTTGTTATTCTCTACAACAATAGCGAGGAACTTATGGCAAGGTAAATTCCCTAAGCCAATGAAAGGATTGAATGACATATGTTGAGAGACAAGCTCAACATTGGGTGCGTAAATAGGTACGTAACCTAGTACGTAGACTGGGTGCGTAAAACCGTATGCAAAGTATGGTCGTGGCAGTGTTTAAACCAAGAGGCCATTAGAACGTTATTCCTCGTAAGGAATAGTTTTGGGAGTTAGTGTAGAAGGCTTATTTATGAGCGGTCAAGTACTGGCAGTACTTGTGTCAGCCCAATAGTCAGGGCTTGTATAAAAGGTGCTCACTGAGCACGGAATATGTATAGAGAACATAGAGAATTATTTGAATATAGTTTTGTATTTCTGCTCTCTCTGTCTCTCTCCCTCTCTTTCTTTGTGGGTTCTGTGTTCTACCGAACTGTGTACTACCGAACTGTGTACTCTGTGTTCTTACGCATACACTTCCACACACGTATTCTTTTACATGGTATCAGAGCATGAGGGTTGAAACTCCTTTGCGGCCGACAGATAAGCTTGCGATAGGACAGAGTTAAGCTGTTGTTTTCGGAAAGGATAAGACAGCAATATGGACAGAGGAATGGGAAGCTCGCTACCGACTAAGAAGCTCGACAGGAGCAACTACGCATCTTGGTCGTACAAGATGCACCAGTACCTACTTGGTCATGGCTACTAAAGTTATGTCGATGGAGCTAATGATGCAGCACCCGAATCGACACACAGAGACTTTTCGGCTTGGGAACAAGCAGCAAGCAGAGTTCTTTACTACTTCGCGTCTTGTGTGAGCGACCAGCTCTTGAGCTACATTCGGGATGCTAAGACGCCAAAGGACGCGTGGGTGAATCTCAAGAGGATTTTCGCTGCTAGCACAACGGCCAGGAAGCTGCAGCTCATGCAGGAGCTCAACAATGTCTGACAGAAAGATCTGTTTGTAGCTGATTACATGGCCCGAATCAAGGAGATCTGCGACTCTCTCGCCTCTGCCAATGTGAACATCGAGGAGGAAGAAATGGTGCAGGTTTGTCTTGGTGGGTTAGTGTCAAAGTTTGGAGCGTTCCGAATGGCGGTCTGCACAAGGGAGATTACGCCTTTGTTCTTCGAGCTTCAGTCAATGTTGCTCGTAGAGGAAAATCACACAAGTGCGTCAACGAGTACGCACACCGACAACAAGATGTTGTACACGGAGGAAGATAGGCCTCGTAGTCGTGGCGGACGAGGCAGATCGGTGCGCAATGGAGGCAGCCGAAAAGAGCAGAACGTGCGGCATAATCGAAATGCCGAAAGCAATTCCAAACTCTCCAGAAGTAAGGGGAGTCATAGTGGCGCCGAAAGCCGACAAGAGAAGGCCATAACGGAATGTTGGTACTGTGGCAAGAAAGGACACCGGGAGAACGAATGCTGGAAGAAGAGAGCTGATTTGGATAAAGCCGGATCGAGCGGAAGAGACGCAGGAAGGCGTCAAAAATCGCACTACACTGAGGGCTCTGAACAAGTCGTAAATGGATCAAGCCCAGCCTTCGTAATGAAGCACAAGGCCAATTCGATGGCCATGAACACCTCAAAATCGAGCGAGGTGTGGTATGTTGATTCCGGAATGTCAAATCATATGACGAGTCATGAGAAATGGTTCTCGTACTTGGAGAAACCAGAAAAACAAGGAGTGGTCGAAACGGGAAACGACACTCTGCATACCATCGAACATGTCGGAGAAGTTCCTCTCAGCCACATCGGGCAGAAAGGGAAACTTATCAACGTGTTGCACATCCCGAAAATAACCAAGATCATGGTGTCAATCGGACAGATCGTCGAGCAGGGGTTGCAAGTTTGTTTCATGTAGCTCGGGTGCTACATCAAAGAGGAAGGCCAAGTTATCACGTAAGGGCGCCATGAAGGGAGGATGTTCATCCTCGACACCAATCAAGCCGGAACCGCGTTGTTCGCGAAAGGACAGAAGGTCAAGTCGGACATCGATTTGTGGCACAAGCGGTTCGGCCACGTTAACTTCCCACGGCTTCGTGAAATGCATACGAAGAACATTGTTTTCGGATTGCCGAAATTTCGGGGCCGTAATGGCCAAGCCTACCAACTCGAGAAGCAGCACCGACTTCCATTCCCCAATGAGCGTAATCGTAGTCGAAATCCGTTGGATTTGATCCATTCGGATGTGTCGGAACCGGCATAGAACGTGAATCTCGGTGGAAGCCGTTACTTCGTAACCTTCATCGATGACTTCACTCGACATACCTGGGCGTGCTTGATCGCGAAAAAGAGTGAAGTCTTCATGTGGTTCCTGAAGGTGAAGAGCCTTGCGGAAAGGGAAACTGGACGTAAGATCAAGTGCCTACGGTCCGATGGCGGGAAGGAGTACTTCTCCAACTAGTCCATGAGTTATCTACAAAAGGAGGGAATTCGACGCGAATTTTCGTGTAGATATACGTTGGAGCATAACGGTGTAGCCGAGCGGAAGAATTGAACAATTGAAGAAGCCGCCAGGGCAATGCTTGAAGAGAAGAATATGTCAAAGTTTTACTGTACTGAAGCCGTAAGGACAGCGGTTTACTTACAGAATCAAACCTTTGCTAATGGAGGAGTGTCATCACATGAGTTGTATTACGGCAAGAAGCTGAACTTGGCACACTTGAGGATTTTCGGCAGCATTACGTATGTGCATGTGCCGAAGGAGAAGAGGAGGAAGCTGGATGCCAAAGCCGAGAAGTGTATCTTGGTTGGCTATTCAGACGAACAGAAGGGGTATAAGTGCTATAACCCCCAGACAAAGGAAGTTCGCGTAAGCCGCGATGTCGTGTTCGACAAGTTTGCTTCGTGGTACTTGCCTCCACCTCCAATACCTCATGATTCCATTCCGAATTTTGAAGAAGAGGTCAGCGAGGCTGAGATGCCTTTGCATGATGAGGATATCGGAGCTCTAACAGAGAGTCCGATCTCATTTCGGCTAAGTGGGCTGAATGAGGGGTTGGGCTGAGATGGCCAACCAAATGAAGAGCCGGTGAGTAGTGGAAACTCGGTCGTGTTGTCCCCGTGTAAAGAACAGAGGAGGCAGTTTATGTGTCAAGAAAAAGGGAATAACAAAATGTCAGAATACGATTTTGGCAGTGCCGAGTCTAATCAAAGTGAGTCTGATTTCAAGCCAATCGAAAAGGAATCTCCATGGAAGAAGTCAAAACCGGCCAAAAAGGGCGTGAAATCGGGTAATCACGAATTACGCCGATCTACCCACTTGACGAACCTTGTAAAGAAGTACGGGTACAATGAATACATGGCACACCATTACGGATACACGACATGAGTGGCGGAAGTGCGTGAGCCGGAGAGCTACGCAGAAGCGGTGGAAGACGCAAACTGGCGTGCCACAATGGAGGAAGAGATGTGCGCTTTAACAGACAATGAGACTTGGGACCTAGTTGACGTACCGAAAGGTGTAAAGCCGATCAGATGTAGATGGGTGTATAAGGTGAAATACAACACCGACAGCTCTGTCAATCGATATAAGGCCTGTTTGGTTGCGAAAGGCTACGCCCAGAAGCACAACGTAGATTACGACGAGACCTTCGCCCCAGTCGTGAAGATGACTACCGTGCGAGTTCTGCTAGCCGTAGCTATGGTGAAGGGGTGGCACTTACATCAAATGGATGTAAAAAATGTGTTCCTGCAAGGCGATCTTAAGGAACAACCCCCTGGATTTCTATCCAAACAGAACACTTCGGGAGTCTGCCGATTGAAGAAGGTGTTATACAGCCTTAAGCAAGCCCCGCGAGCTTGGAACGAGAAGATTACGCAACAGTTGCATAGAATGGGGTTTACGATGTTCAAATCGGACCCTTCGTTATTTGTTCAGCAAGGTTGACATGGACTGGTTTGTCTTTTACTTTATGTTGATGATTTAGTCATCGTCGGTGCCGACCTGGAAGAAATCCGTCGTGTAAAGTCTCAACTTGCGGCATCATTTGAAATGAAGGATCTTGGAGATCTTCATTACTTCCTCGGGATCGAAGTGATCCGTTCCCTTGAAGGCATATTGATCAGCCAGCACCATTACGCGCTGAATATGCTCTTCAAGTTCGGAATGGCAGATTGTAAGCCCATCTCGACCCCTTTGGATAGAAACGTAAAGCTTCGGCAAGATTCGGGAAAGGCATGCGACCCAACACGGTTTCAACAGATTGTCGAAAGCCTCATCTACTTGACGATCACTCTTCCGAACCTCAGCTATCCGGTCAGAATGATCAGTCAATTTATGTCGCAGTGCACGACCGAACACCTTTAGTGCACGCAAAGGATATTACGATATGTCAGCGGCACGAAAGATATGGCATTGTTTTATCGTGTAGATGTAACCGAGCAGTTAGTCAGCTACACGGATGCCGATTGGGATGGAAATGCCCACGATCGTAGATCCACGTCCGGATATGCATTCTCATTGGGAAGTTTGGTGATCGTGTGGAGCAATAAGAAGTAGCCGACAATAGCGCTAACGAGCATGGAGGTTGAATATTGAGGGGCGATTGTCGCTATGTCTGACTTCATCTGGCTGAAACGGCTATTACGGGATCTACATGTGGAGGTGTCCGACCCGGCAATAATCTATTGTGACAACCTCAACAGCATCCACCTTGCAAAAAGCCATGTATTCCACGCACGGACCAAGCACATTGAGGTGCATTATCATTTTGTCCGCAAGCGTGTCCTTTCTGGCGTATGTTCCCACGGGTCGGCCACTTGCCGACATCTGCACCAAGCCCCTTGGTCTCGACAAGTTGCGGCATTTCTCGGGTGAGCTGGGTTTGCATCACCTCGACACGCTGAACTTGAGGGGGAGATAGGAACAGGAACAGGAGCGTGAAAGGAGTGGTAGTAACTGCAATGCCGAATCAAATGAAGAATTTGATTTCGGGCCGGTTGAAGAAGCTGAAGAAGAAGAAAACAAGGGCCGTAATCGCAAGGAAGAGCTGAAGACAACCGAACAAAGAGGAAATACAGCCAAGAAGGGCATAAAGGCCAAGGCCAAGATATGGTCTGATGTTGTCAAGGGCTAGAAAATAGAAGACGAATTGGAGACAACCAATTCGGGCGAAAGTGGAATTGAATCGGAAGTGACCGATTTAATCGAAATGTTCGATTCGGATATTACGAATCGATTGAGGACCAAGCGAAGGAAAGGGCAACGCAAGAGTCACCAACACCGCGACAGCAAGGGAGCTGAAAAGGGCCGCATGAGCAGACAAGACGACCGGAAGGGTCGAAGCACGTGGAATCGAACGGGTCGAGGAGCGCAAGCGAAGCGTGAAGCCAGGAGAGGCCGGAGCGAAGATCTGGAAAAGCAGATGGAACCTCAAGTTGAGCTTGAGGGGGAGTGTTGAGAGACAAGCTCAAGATTGGGTGCGTAAACGGGTACGTAACCCAGTACGTAGACTGGGTGCATAAAACCATACGCAAAGTATGGTCGTAGCGGTGTTTAAACCAAGAGGCCGTTAGAACGTTATTCCTCGTAAGGAATAGTTTTGGGAGTTAATGTAGAAGGCTCCATTTATGAGCGGTCAAGTACTGGCAGTACTTGTGTCAGCCCGATAGTCAGGGCTTGTATAAAAGTTGCTCACTGAGCATGGAATATGTACAGAGAACATATCTGAGAATTATTTGAATATAGTTTTGTATGTCTGCTCTCTCTGTCTCTCTCCCTCTCTTTCTCTGTGGGTTTTATGTTCTACCGAACTGTCGTACTACCGAATCGTGTACACTGTGTTCTTACGCATACGCTTCCGCACACGTATTCTTTTACAACATAAAAGCAACTCCTCCAAGGACAACGCGCAAGCTGAGCTAAGTTGTGAGAACTACGAAGACTTGATTTCCTATGTTGGGTCGACATGCTTGTGGTGGTGGTACTTCCACGAAGACCATCGGACAAAGAAGCGATGTCTAATGGTCGAGGCGTATGTAGCTCCCAATCAAATACTTGCAATAGGGCCCAAACACAGCAGCCTAAGTATGGTACCTCAAGTGTCTCTCACACACACATTATTTCAATTACTCACGAAATATTTCAGACAAGTAGAGGCCTAGTTTTATAAATATGTTTGTCCCTCTTTTTGTCTATAGGAACCACGTAGGTAGGTGTTCTGCTTCATTGGAGAGGACACGGAGGAGGAAACAATGAGCAAGAGTAATAGCGATGGCAGCGGTAGCAGTAGCAGTGGCAGCACTAATGGTGGCAAGAAACCCCTCTCTCGCCTCGATCAATTCCTCTATAGCGGTGATAAGAAGCACGTGGTAGCAGGAATTCTTATCGTTGCAGCTATTGGAGCCATCCCCTGGCTTCTCTTCACTCGAGGTACTACTCTGTTCACCCCCAACCTAATGTTTTGTCTTATGTGTTTCTTATGCATTTCTTGTGGTATGATCTTATGAGAGATATATATAGATGGTAATTAATGTATTATCATCCTTTGGAGGCAACATGACCGCTGATGATGATGACGACGACGATGATGATGTGATGAAGAAAACTGATGACAATGATGATGAAGATGGTGATGTATTATCATCCCTTTGGAGGCCAGTAAGTCGATCTATGATGGTGATGGTTATTATTGTCAGGATATATTCTCGTCATTATGGAGACTAATGACATGAACTACAATGATAGTGATCAATTATTGTCTTCTGGAGGCTAATAATATGACCGAGGATGATGATGATGATGTATTTTTGTCCTTTGCAAGGCCAGTAACATGACCTATGAGAGAGATAAAGGTCTAGTAATATCCTTAGATGGCAGAAAAAACATTATATGGATTTCTGCTATTTTATATTTGTGTGACAAAAAGTGAGGTATATATTAAGGCCTTTGTACTCCACATCTGGACTTATATCTGGTCTGTAGAACCAAGTGTGAGAAAAATATTGCATGGGTTCTAGTGGGTTAGTGAAAAGATGTTGAATGTGGTCTCACATGTATTGTAGTCTATGTGTCATAGTGTGAGAAAGAGCTTGCGTGGGTTCTGGGGGTTAGAAATAGTATCCAGACTGCACTTTTAAGCTTGATTTTCCTTAATTTCAATTGCCCCAGTGCAAGAATTCCTAAAGAAAGAAAATGTTTCACCATAATATGTTGCAATCTCTCTACCCTGGATTCTTTTGCATGCCTTTCCAAACCAATGTTTCTGCACGTAGTATCTGTTGTGCCAAACAATGATGTTTGATCCTTCCCTACTGAAGATTGAAACTCCCTGATAGTAGTATGTGCCCCATAGCTGGAAATATCACATCTTTATATTGCAGAAAATAAGTTGATTTACCTAGAGGTGTGAATCTTGAGTAGAAAAATGGAAAATCACAAGCTTCCCTTCTGATTTTTCTCGTAATTCTTTTTGTATACCACTGCTTCTCAGATCTCCACCTCACATGAACCTCTGATGTTTTCTCTTGTGTGTGGTTGGGGGTGAAATCCGAGAATATCAAAAAGTTAAGTTCTAATTTCTTGGGTGTGTGTGTGCGTGTGTACCTGGGCCTTGGATGTATCTTTATGTCTGTTAAGCCTTCTTTTCTGCATTAATCCTGAGAAGTTTATTGGCATTGCATACATGGATAGACATAGTCTCTTGGGCCATGGAAGAAAGAAAGAAATAAAGATATATTAACATCTTTTAAGAGGCCAAAATGGCCTATAAGTTCTCATTATGATAATAACTCTGCCAAGCCTCACAAACTATTTTCTGAAAGGTTTTTTTGAGATGTTTTTATCTCGGTACTTTATTTGGGGTGTGATGTTTATTTTCACTTCCTTGATGGTTGTTTTCTTCACATGGAAAGTTCTTCATCACCTCATAGTAAATCATCAAGGCATCGATTCTGGAGTCATCTTTCCCATTCTCATGCAGCAACAATGAGCTTGGGATTTCAGATGCACAATTTTTGTTTCCAAGGGTGTTGGTGTCTTCTTGTGGACTTCTTTTGTGTGCACCTAACTACCATCACATGTAGTGCCCAAGGTCTTCCTTTTGGTGCTTCATCAACTGTCACATTTATCATTTCTAGTCATTCACATTTCTTTTCATTTTTTGATTATGTCAATCTAGGGCTTATGCTCCTTGATTTCCTTATGATAAGTATCTGCTTGAGTTTTTTCATCTATTGTCACCTCATTCCATGCTTTTGTTCTTTTCTACATTCTCATTCAAAGTGAACATGTGTTTTTCCACTGCTCATTGGTTTTTCTCTACTTGTTAATTCACAACTCATTCTTCATTTATCATGACTTTCATGTCTTACTTAAATTTGGTCACCATCAGTGTTTTAAGGTTTTGAATTTATTTCACTCATTCCTGCATTTCTCTCTTGAAGTGGATAATTGCTCCTTTTGTGCTCTTATAACTCTTTCAGGAGCATAGGTTCCATTTTCTTTCCAAAAAGCATCTTTTGTTTCAAACTTGAATTTGATCCTTTGCCACTTGTTTGTTTTTTAGTTCTAATTTGTCTCAAAGGATCTGCATCTGTGGAAGCCTATCTTCATTGGCTGGCGTCCTCATTTTGTAGCTCAGGTTTGGGCATTGGAGTATGAGCTACAGAGTTTTGATCAAGCGCCAGTGTGTAGGTCATGGTCATTGGCTGGCATCAGGAATATATTTCATGGTCATAAATTGATGCCTAGGTTGTTGGTTTCATGGCTAATTTCTAGACTCAGCTGCTTGCTGGTGAACCGTTGGGTTTGTGGATTTCCTCGGAAGAAGAATACCACATATTGACTTTAGAAGCCTTAGATAGGTAACCCAGATATCAACACCCTAATCGCAGATTCAGAGAAACATAGGGAAATTCAGTTGAGAGACAGTCCAGGTGGAAACACCAGATGTGACAACCAGAATGGTGGAGAAAACAGCATTTCCAAAGGCTAGTTTGGGGACACCTTGGAAAGGATGAAATACCTCAAAGAATCCATCCGCAATTGCCTTCACATCTCCCAAATATTGTCTTCATGTCAGTAGACAAAAAACAGCAACTGCACCCCTTAGACATAGATTGGTACCTTACAGACAATCGGCAACCTTCCGATCAAGCTGTCTACAAAGCAATAGAATGTGTGCCCATACTGAGGATTCACCGTCGAGAGATACAATATAATCCTCTCCATGCAACTTAAATTTCCATCATGCTATCTGACAAAAATCAGGGGCGTTGTGTCCTAAGAAAAATCAGGAGCTTTCTCATCAAGTTCTCTAAAATGGAGTAGAGTAGGTGCCCATGGATGAGTTTTACAATCATAGCGTAATCCTCGATACTATCCTCCCCAAATCTCTAGGTATAAAATTAGATTCATGCTTCAAGAATCATACAATTGTTATACAGTCCATGCACTCTACGTCCTGCCTAAACTCCACAATCCTATATAGCGGCAAGTCCATCTGTGAATATCATGGTTCACCTTTGAACATTTATCCATTTGGTTGCATCACAAGCTCTTCTTCACTCTCAATGACACAAATGCAAAAGACAAAGTGAACTTCTGTAGGATCATCTTTGATATTCTCAAATCTTTGTAGAATCCAAGAAAAGTTATCCCTGCTATTGCCATATGTTGGATAACTGCGTGAAGAATGTTCTTCTATCTCTTCTCTATATTCATGTTATATAGCATGCATAATCTTTTTTTCTATATCCAAGCTTGTCCTTCTTTATGTGTCTGAGCTTGTACGTTTCAGAGGTATGGACCTTCTAGCTTGACATGTGGTTGTCATCTCTGCTTTTATATATGTATCAAATGTTTCTGGATCTTTGTGGGTCCCAAATAGTATTAAAGTTAGATTTTTTATTTGAAGTTCTCCAATTTATAAGGGGTTCTATCTGCAACTTATTTATGTTTTTGATAAAAAACCAAATGCCACTGTAATTTTCTGTTTAAACCAACCAATCAAAAAGATGTAGTGGCCAACTTGATGCTAGGAACGTACTTATTTGATTTGTGGCTTAGAGGTAGCTAGCTAGATTGCGATGCTAGAACGAGCAGCTCAACCAGATATTCACTTGAAAGAACACCCTGTAGGTCTCATTTTTGTCTCAATCCTTTCATAATGTGCTATTTGCTAATATCTACATGCCTAGTTCTTTTTTTTGTAAACCAATTTCACCGCAAACAGTTCAACAGGCATTCAGTCCTTTGGTTTCTAAACAGGATAAAACTAGAGTAATCTGCTTATTTAGGAGTGAATGAATCTTCCAGCAAAACATGCAAATTTATGAAAGGGAAACCTTTATCAACTGGCCCCTGCATTATTGTGTTGCTGCATTATATTAAATACTCCTGTATTTACGTTTATTAGTTTAAAAGATAATTGTAACAAGAATTGTATCTTATCAAACAGATGCGAAACACCAATCACATGAAGATTACATCGAGAAAGCAAAACAAGCAGAAAAGGCTCGACAATCTAGATTGTCATCATCGCCATCGTAACTCAAACAAGTTCATGATTGGGCAACCTTATTTTTGTATTCTACTGAAATGCCAAGCCAGAATTTTACGAATCTATCATTAGAAACATGGGCAGTGTCAAAATTTCAGGAGATATCCATGTATTTTCATACTCCTGAGTTGATTGAATATACTTTGGTTTGAAGTTGGAAGAACAATAAAGGTATATTCTTGGCTGGAATATGAAAAAGAACATTGACTGTTTCAGTCATTTTCTACTAGTTGTCTTTAAACATATTCTAGAATTAATGATTTTATTCAGCAGGAAAATTTTAATAATAAAGGCAATGGTATAAATTGTCGATGATGAGGGAATCAATGTTTTATATGCCCTATGCCCTTGTAACAAATGTTGAAATTACTCTTTCAGAATATTGCTCTACTTAGTTCTTTAATGATGGATGGTGATAACATTGATAGATGAAAACTGGTCATGGTCAATTAATGTCAATAATGAGTTAACGATCACCAATAAGAAATTTATGGTATCCAATTGAGGGAAGCAGTAATTGGTTTAGTGATCCAATGCAAATGAAAATGAAGGTTAAGCTTTGGAAACATTCCATCCTTTTTGGGATTTTTTGAGAGGAATTTTGTGCACAGAACATAAATAAAGTAAATATGACTAAATAATTTGTTTGAGAATCAAAATATTCCATGGCACTAAAAAGCTTAGACATTCCCCATTCTCCTTTTGTAGATGGTAAATTGTAATGAATCATTCTGAAGGTCTTTCTTATGTTTTTGTTGTCAAAACATGGCACTTGGACTTGGGTCGAGAACTTGTGATTGATGTTTACTTTCCCTCACCTCCTTTACAGCACTCACATAAAAAATGAATGATCTTGCATTTACATTATCCTGGACAATAGCGATCAAGTACTTGACACAATTGAACCTTTTGAGGTAGATGATAGGTTTCCTCGTTCAATATCTTAGAAAGATTGATGAAACAAATTGTAGGTCTTGATGTTGGAAAGGATGAGGAATACATTGTAGTGGAGAATTATAAGGGGAGTAATAAGAGTGATACTACAAGAGGAACATGTGTATTGAATACAACGTCCTTATAATTTTAAATCTACTAAACTTTTTGGTATGACTGCTTTTACAAATTAATTAATAAACGAACACAAGTTTTTACTTAGGTCACTACATTACACCTCTTGCCATGATGAGAATAACTGGCATAGACATCAACACAGCACACATTCATTAGAAGGTAGAATTATTAAGTCGATAATCAAAGATACAAGGATAAGATGGCAAACCAAACTCCATCATTGTATACAAATGGAGAACAGCCTTAGATATTTCAAGTAGTGTAATATTCACTTAAACAAAAAAGGGATAGGTACTTTGCATGATTATCTCATGCTAGTATAATTCATGTAACGTGATTATCTCAGGCTAGCATAATTCTATATATTTTGGTGAAGGTATTGAAATATTACTGGTGCTGGTTTAATTTCTAAATAAGGTCACCTGTGTTTTACAGGAACTACTTTAAATAAAAATGATTCATACATAATTGAATCCCTACGCAATTAAAGAAAAATGTTTAATGTTATATGCATGATTGAAATTCCTATGCAATTATGGGAATATTTGACAATCTCTGCAGATCAGCTAATTGTTACTCTTCTCCACATGATACCCACTCTTCGCAGATTTACATTTAGCCACAGTACACCCAATATTAAGATACCATGACCTTCATTCATCATACTTAATTACAAGATGTCATAATGATCTGCACATAACATACATAGATACGTATTATCACATGCTATGCTTCCATAGTACATGTAAGAAAGTATACTCATCTGTTAAAAAAGAAAAAATTTCTTATGCGGTTCACACTTCTGTGTTAATGGCATCTTTAAGATTGTGTTGATTTAAAATTTAAGATTGTGTTGCAAGAATCTCGTCAGTGGATCATAAATATACAATACACATATCCAGATGAAATGATCATAAAAAAATTCTATCTGAAACAACTTGAGAGATTATCTCTATGGACTAAAAAAAATATTCTCAAGAATGCTGAGTTTGTACAGCAACCTTTACTGTCAGATGCCCTCAAGACAACATACATAAAATGCACCCATTAAAACCTATTACAGTGACACTAGATGTTTAACAGCTATACCGCAAATATTTATGATCTCATATCATATACACTAGGGCATAGGGAAAGTCCAAGTTCATCATTAACTAAGTTCGATTTGCAACCAATTCCAAACCACATGAAAATGAACCTTCTCATTCTCAATATTCAAAAAACATGTTGAAGTCAGAAAAGACCTCATTGTGGCAAACTGCCAAAACGACGAAGAATAATAGCACTAGTCTCAAGATAGCGTTGAGCACAATATTGGAGACATGAAGTCTCACTGGAACTGAATTTGCTGCCAGGAGTGCCAACACACTTGTCCCAGCATACACTTGTCACCTTGCCAACTAATTCATTGAGCATTGCCCGCTGCTTCTCTTGCTGAAAAACCAAGTAAATTTCAATAAAACAATGAGTACATTCAATTTTATGCTATGTCCTACACACATATAATCTCAAGAAAGTAAGAATGTATAGAATCTTATGCTATCTCTTTAGCACATATGACATTGCAATGTCACAGAAGCATGAACAAAACAATAACATCAAGGAGGTGATTTCATACATAAATTTCAAGAAGTGATTTCAAACAATCTTATACTATGTCTTTAATGCACATATGTCATTGACACAAAATCTGATAAACATAAATACGAAGAAAGGGATTGATACATACAATTGTATGGTAAATCTTTAAGGAAGATATGTCACAGAAATTCATATAATCTTAAATATTATCCTTCATGCATATAAATTTATGATCTTTGTATTATCACAAAACCACATCCAGCAACCTAGTGATATTGTACAACCTCATGCTATTTTCTTAGAGCATAGAGTCTATGGTCATTTTAATCTTACAAAAATAAACCTAATAGCATATATTGGTCTAAGGAAATTCTGCGCGTACAATCTTATGCTATGTACTAGAGCATATGACCGCTCCAAGGTCATAGACATCATCCCATACAAAAATTTCAAGAAAGTGATTTTATACAAGCTAATGCTATGTCTTTACTGCATACACTTATTGTAAATATTAGGAAACAAAATATGATAGCATGTAAATGTCAAAAGAGCTAATTTCATACAGCCTTATGTTATGTCTTTAGTGCATCTGATCAAACACAATCCAACAAGAATCTGAAGGAAACGATATTATACAATTCATACTATTGTCTTTGATGAATATGAAAAATGTGCTCGATCATGTAAACAAAATTCAGGACAGAATAGACCTCAAGAAAGTTATTTCATACAATAGTGTGTCTAATCCTTGGTGAGAATATTTTACAGAAACAAAAACCACCAACACATAAATTTCATCTATATATATTAAGTTTACATGATTAATGTAATGCTGCAGAGTATCTTGTGGATAACATCCTATGTGACATGTGTATAAAGTCGTCAATGGTTCACTCAGATCAGAATAACATTTTCTTAATATTAAAACATAAAATCATCATCATCACAAACAGAGACCAAACGAAAATAGAATTTTTTGTTTACCCAAGTTTCCAAGAACTCAGGAGTTACTCACATATGTTATCATTTCAGAGCAAAAGAGATTCATTGAGTTCCAAATACGGCCTTACCTCCAGCATTTTCTGCAACTCTGCGGTGTTTCTAGAAGAATCCATGGAGAGCTTCCGATCTTGTTGGCTTCGATTTCCGAATGAATTAGGGCAACAGAGGGGGTGGGAGGCTCGGATTTTTGTTTAATTAATTGTTTGCCCTGTTTTTAATTTATTTATTCATTCATTCATTCATTTATTTATTTTATTTATCTAATTTATTTATTTATTAGTATTAGTATGAGTATTAGTATTACTGTTAGTATTAGTATTAGTATTAGTATTAGTATTAGTATAAGTATTAGTATTAGTATTAGAATTAGAATTAGAATTAGTACTTGTATTAGTATTAGTATTATTCTTAAATACTTCACTACATGTGATCATTGTTAGAATTTGCTTGCTCTTCACAAATCGAGATTGTATCCTTGTTCCATGTATGTATTGTTTTTACGATCAAATGTTTGTTGTGTACTCAAAGATCATATTGTCGTTCCATGAAACCACTTTGTATCCTTGTAAAAATTCCTACGACATAAGCTTTCAATTGTTGCTAAACAAAAACTTGTACTTTCTATGAACCCTTGGTGCTTTCATATGTTCATGAATTTGGCAAGGATGTTTTGATTGATACTTTTTTTGTGGGTGGATTTGGCCCATTCCACCATCCATATAGCCCACCCATGTCGTCTCACCTTCTTGGAGCTCTTCAATATGGTTTTAGTAGCCCATCAGTCGCAACTCGACTGAATGATGAAACTTACAAAATTTCTACATGGAGCCTTTCTGCTTTACCATCTCATAAGTAGCGCAATTTGTGTTTAACCAAATTTCATGTTGGGTTCACCAAAAATTTATAGTAAAGATTGCCTTCCATGACAAATAATGTTTGCTTTGGTGGAGCTACTCAAGTTCTTGACCAAGAGAAAACCAAGGAAGCACAAACATATCATCACAACTTACAATATTAGAAAATTTTAAAAGAGTAAATAGAATCAATATGAAAACAGAAGATAGTAAAGATTTGCAAGAGAACTCGATAGTAGAATTTGATCACAATAACAACCAAAAGATTGGCAATGAGCCCAAATAAATAGAAAGCAGATTGATTGTAAGATCAATTGGTAGATCTCTCGTTTAACACTCCAGAGAGAGATCTCATGTTATACTCTTCCCCTTAGCTTGGTGTGGTTCGAGCGAGTGCTTTGTTTCCCCCTGATTAGCTTTTCCCCGAATTTATCTCGATGAAAACTATTACAAGAGATAAGTATTATGCTTGCGCCAAATGGCACTCTTAATGCACACATGATGATTTCTCTCAAACTACCTACCTCTCTACTCCCAAGTGTGAACACAAACATAACCCATTGCTTTACATCGTGTCAGGTGATACCGAATGCAAACTCATAGTCAAGAAGTTGTCCCACCTAACGTGTCCACCCCTAGATTCTGGTAGGCAGGTATCTGGAGCTATGAAGGGGTAGCCACAGGCCACATCGGTAAGGTTGCCCAATGGAGATCATGAGGTCATGGGTTCAACCCCTAGGTTCCATAGTGACATTTTAGTGAATTAAGGAGATATGTTTGAAGTAATAGAGAGGTGAGAACATTGGGTTTTGACCTCAAAATGTAGTGCTTATAGTGTAATAAGTTATGGTTAGGGTAAGCTAATTACGATAGAGAGAAAGAAAGATAGAAAAATAAGTTATCGCTAGGGTAAGCTAATTACGATAGAGAGAAAGGAAGATAGAAAAAGCTAATGTTAGTAAGAGCACACGAGTTTTCACTGGGACTGGGGAGTCTGGGACTGAGATTGAGATGAGACGGACAAATATAAATGGGATGGGCGGGCGAGTCGTGGTGTGAACACGTTGCATTGGACGGATAATTTTGGACTAATTAATTTACACGAACTCTCCTCCTCAATTCATCTTCATTTCACTCTAATTTCTCCTTCTTCTATTCTCTCTCTGTCTCTGGTTTGTTTTTATACATATTTATTTTTCCTGTGTTTAGAACAAAACCATTTCTTCTTCTTCTTCTTCTTCTTCTTCTTCTTCTTCTCGTCCAGAAGCTATGGCGTTGCGATCTCTTGCTTCCCGTTTCGGCTCATCTGCTCCTCGTCGCCTTCCTGCACGAGCTTTCAGTAGCGGTGGGAATGTGCTCAGCGAAGAAGAACGTGCCGCTGAGAACATGTTCATCAAGGTACCATTTCCTCCTCCTGCTTCCTCTCCCTTCCTCCTTTTATTTCTTTGACATTCGATTTATATATGATCTTCCCCCCCCCCCCCCCCCCCTTCTTCTGCTACTTAATACCATGCGAAGATTTCTTGAAATTATATAGTTTTCTGTCCTGATCTCTTAATGCTGCGTCCATGCCGCGTTTTGAGAATTTAGCTGAATCATTGATCTCTGTTTTTCTCTGGTTCGTTGCGCATTTTATGTTTTCGAAGCACCTCTTTTCTCTTTCTTGTCTAAATATCTCCTTTTATTGGAACTTTGGACAGGCTTTATCTTAAAACTGTCTCCTTTTTCGTTTCTTTGCACATAATTTCATGTCAGAGCTTTCCGTCTTCATAATGCTCACTCCCGTCTATCTCTGTGGCACACATAATCTTCTCATCTCTCCTTCATTCTGAAATTGTTATCCATCCTTTTAACTGCTCGCAATTCCATGAGCTCGTAGATAGAATGATCGCTATGTTTGCGAGACTTTTTGTAGAACAGTTTCTATGTACATGATTTTTTCGTCATGATGTTGGAATAAAATTCTTTATCTCATGATCGTGAAAGGTTCAATGTAACTTATGTACTTTCATCACAGATAGAAGCAGGAAATACTTTTCTTGCACCCATAGTCATGGAAAATAAGTAGCATAGAGTAAACCTACAAGTTGTTTATTTTCCTGAAAATTCCATTATATATGATTCAATTTTGATGGTGGCGAATGCATCAGAGTCATATGAGAATTATGCACCTCTCGTGGACCTCGTCTAGTTTGAAAATCGAACATTTGTAGCTGCTATTGTTACATCATTCTATGGACTGTAGTAGGTATATATTCTGTCAAATTGACAATGGTTGTTGCGTTTATAAAGGTTTTCTTGTTTCGTATCGTTGTAGCTCCTTACTGTTTAGAAACCATGCGATGCTTTATTACATTGCGAATCTGCAATCAAGTATCAATTCTTCTAAGTTTTAAGAATAAATTAAAACTATATTGATGCATTGTAGGTTTTTTTTGTATGGCAACTGATTTCTTGCTATTATAGTTTGCCATGTTGTATACTCACAGTTGTCATTCATACCACCAGAGATTTGCATGTCAATTATGAAAGTCTTTAGAAATCTTCTTTCTTGATACATGTACTGAAGTATGCAGGTGGTTATTTTTTATTTAGGCAGTTAGGCATGCATTGTAGATATTTTTTTGGTTCTTCTTTTTCCGCGGTTAATCATTCCGCATAACTATTACTATGCTGCAGTGTAAATCAACATGAGTATCTTAACTAAAGTTGCTGCTCTCTTTGGAAATAAATTTGTGAAGTGTTGGGTCATAACTCATGGGATCTCTCGAATAATGTTATTTGTATTTTGGAAACGTATTTTAATATTGCGAGGCAAAACTTCTGGTTTGTATGTTTTAGACATTAAATTCTGTTTTGATATATTTATGAAGGTGGTTAATCGTACGTTGTGCATATTTTTGGTTCATCTTTTGCTGTGGTTAATTATTCTGCATCGTTAATACTACCCTGGATCTGAAATAAACAGCAGTATCCTAAGAACTCCGCTGTTCTTGTTGGAAACAAATTTCCAAAATGTCAAATCATAGCCCATGAGATCTGTCAATCTAATTTTTGTGCTTATATTTGGAAATGTGTTTTAGATTTGTGAACCAAAACTTTGGGTATCTATGTTTGAGACTAAGTACTCTACTTCATTTTTCTTTTGTTTTAATTTCCCCTTAGAAAATGGAGAAAGAGAAGCTGGAAAAAGCAAAGCAGGTATTCTTACTTGAATCTTTTCAATACATACATTTATGTCTCCAAAGATTTTGAGCAAAGTGATTGTGACACACAATAATGAATGCAGGCAACTGCACATGAAGAATCGGACCATGGGGGGAGCTCCAAACCATCTGACTCTGGTTCTTATTCAATTCCCGGGCCATCAAAGGATTCTTCCAAAAATTTTGCAGTATTTGCAGGTGTTGCCGGTCTTCTTGCGGTTGGTTGGTTATTCATCCGTCCCAGCTCAAAGAAAGAGGAGGAAAAGAATTAATCATTTTTCCTTCTGTTAAGGATAAGCTGCAAATGGTCATTTACTACTCTTTGTGAACTTTGAGCTTCCCAGACTCATTAAGAGGTTTGTGATACCACATGAAATAAAGAAATACTAATATTCTAGCAGTTCGAAAACTTTACTTTTCTTTGTGGTCTGATCAATCCTCTTGGGAATTTCATAAGAATATGGATTGATTTCTTATGTCAATCTCATAAGAGAATGAATTAATCCCTCTTGTGAATCTCATAAGAATACAAATTGATCCATCTGTAGTAGTCCAATAATGAGAGCAGTGATAGGAATTAGGGCTCCATTTAGAATACTACACAAATTCTGGTTCATGATTTGTGCTGTTATCATTTTATCTAGTAAGATTCATGCTGCCAAATAATACCCAAGTATAAACAGACAATTGAAAAAATAATTCCTGCATGGTGTGTGGCCGTATGAATTTTATATAGTATGAGTGTGGATAATGTAGTGTATGAAAGAATGTTGTAGCGTTTAGGGTTCCATTTAAAAAATATATACAAGTCGTCTGTGTGATACATTTTTTCTAGAATGTTACTTATCTTGGTTTGGTTTAGATGATGTGTTTTACTTAACCTTGGTTTACATGATGTATAAGAATATGTATGTTCATATCTGCTTTAGATCATCATGTGTAAGAAAATACATATACTTAACTCTATATAGTACTTTCTAATGAGGAAATACTCACAATACAAGCATATCCAATGCAAATTTGAGTGCTTTTATTGATTAAGACTAGATTCACATTAGACCATTGATAGTGAGGGAGGTTTGACATGCTTGCACGTGATAGATGGGAAACCATCTTTTCTTTTTTGGGACCCATGTTTTTGAGGTATGCTGACCCGTCCAAACACAAACTTGCATTTAGTCAAATGATGTGGCATGATTTGAATTTGTGCGATTAGGTATGATGTGGAATACTTATATATTTATCTGCATCCATTCATGGATCTTGTGATTAGATGTTGGGCTAGAGGTCTTTTAAATCTATGCCTACTAACTAAATGTGTCATTTTTAGAACAGCTTATGTTTTTTGTACCCACAAAAGAATCGTTTGTCGTATTCAGAAGGCTTGCACTGTGTGCTTATTATCTCACATCCTTAGTATCTTAATCCAGACAATCAATGTTAACAACTAATGACAATGTAAAGACAGTTTGCAAATATATGTTGATACTTCTAAACATATAATCTATGGTAGCTTGGTGTTACCATCGTAACACAATTTCCTATCTTAGATGGTTTCTAAAGTTGAAAAATGTTTCTCTCAATAAGATTTAAGTGGTTTCCTTCCAACTAGCAAGGCTATTTTGAGTGTATCTGACTTTACTCCAACTATGTTTGTAACTCCCCTTCAATGTTTGCTTACTATGTTGTACATCATGCTCACGCAAGAGTCTACGCAAACAACCCCTCATCAACATTTAACTACAATTTTGGCCAATCTATTGACATTGTGTAAAATACTCTTTGATTCCATTACCTATGATATGGAAAGGGGCAAATCGATTAGGAATCAAGTAATCTATGAAGATGTCGAACGTAGTACGATCATATAATATCTACTCTAGTAAAGGACAACCATCATAGTTTATCTCTTTTTGTTGCATATGATAGCGATACCACCACGTTTTGCTTTGGCGATAGGTTGTTTGCGGTGGATCACAAAAGAATAAACATCCTATCGATTCTAGTAAAGGCCTCCTCTGAGCCATTATTTGCATCCTGAATGAAAAAATGACTTGTGCCTTGAGGAAGAAACCATATGCCATATCCCCAACTCTAAGCATTGTTGATGAATATTATGGTGAGGTGCATCTTAGAGCTTTCCTCATGACTTGACAGGTGAAACATGTCTTTCCAAAAAAAAAACACTACTTCCATTAGTTAAGGCAATGTACATAGGATAATATACAACTCATATCTTTCATGCCAACTTGCATGGCGAAAAGAAAACAACATGTGTAAAGGAAACAACAAAAAAACTCCAAAACACCACATCATCCGATGAGCATAACATTACTCGACCACATACCCTCCACGTGAGCCTCATACAACCCAAATTCAACATAGACATCCTCCAATCTCTTCTCGTTGCAGCACCCATCTATATGTTAGGTACATTTGGAGGGAACAACCACCATGATGGTTGATAATTCCACTTCGCTTTGCCATCCACTATCTGTAGCATCGGAGAACCTCTCCATTTCAGAAGGAACCGAGCTCTAGCTTCTTCACTCGCGTCCGAGGGCCCTTGAAGGCTTTCAAACTCTCCTCGTAACGTAGAAATAAGATTAAACCAGATCATCATTAAACTCTTAGCCGGTGGGGTTCGCTTACCTAAGAAAGTCTCCTTGCATCTAGATACCCACACTTGCCAAACTGTAAGACCGACCACTAATAACATCCACACGGAGACTGCATGCCATAACGTAGACAAGAGCAAATGGTTAGCTACTATGATCCAACCATCCAATGATAAGTTCATCCCGGACTAGTTGCGTATTTTGTCAAAATTTTACTTTGAATTTGTTGCAATTGTATTCCTTTGTCGATATCTACACCAATCCACGTTCCCTACAATCCATCTGAATTCAGCATTTGGCTCCCATACAGACTTTGCCTCCGAGCTAATCCAAAAACCCTTGGACTTATTCCAATTGATGGAGGTTCTCGATGCTTTGAAAAAGAGATCGATAGCACTCTATGCCCTCTCAAGATTCGCTTCATTGCCTTGGAGGTACAACATCGTATCGTCCGCAAACTCCGAGTTCAATAGGGACTTCCTTGAGTTAGGGATCAAAAGACCATGTAGATTTTCCACCTGACTATTAAAAAAGGTAGACATTGCTTCAGTAATAACGAGGAATAGAAAGGGGGCGAGAGGACAACCCTGTCTGATGGATCTAGTTAGAGAGATTCAAGCTCCTTTCCTCACTGCAATCAACACCTTACTCGAGCCATTCCTATATAAGGCTTGGGCAACACACCTCCATTCCCATGGTAGCTCAATGACCTTCATCACTTCAAGGAAAGACCATTGCACTCGATCATAGGCTTTCTCGAAGTCGAGCATCAGACATGCTATGTTTTGCTTGGTCTCCCTTGACGTTGCAACAGCCTCCCAAAACAATATCACGTTGTCCATAATAGATAGATGCTCCATGAAACCGATTTGATTGGTCTGGATGATATCTCCTAGAAAGGGCTTGATTCTCTGCACTAGTATGTTAGTAAATTTTTTATAAATTAGATTTAAATTGTAATGGGCCTCCATTGTCTAATATCGTACAACGTAGTCTCTGATTTAGGAATCAGGTATATCAAGCCTTCATTGAAGCTACTCGGCATCCTTCCCGTTCTCCACATCTCCTGCAATCCAGCTTCCAAGCTTGGACAAATTTGGCCCCAAAACTCCTTGAAGAAGGCTTTGGGAAGGCCGTCAGCTCCAGGACAAGCCATACTATGTGTCTTGTCTAGCCCCGCTACAATCTCTTCCTTCTCTATGGCCTTTGGCAACTGAGGTTTAGCTACCTCTCCAATCTTGGTCTTCAAGCATGCAAGCACATCATGCATCAGGTTACTCGGAGAGCCGTTTGTCAACATTGGAGCTAAAAGGTCTTTGTGGTAATTAGTCGCAATTTGCAAGATTTCCTCTTAATCAGACACCATCGATTCATTCTCTTGTTTGAGACTTTGAATATGCGTTCCTCTCCGTTTCGAAGCCTTGGTAAGAAAAAACTCCCTGTTAACTTTATCTCCCTTGACAACCCACCATGCTGCCGACTTTCTGAAGAGGAATTGCTCATGTTGCTGCCTAATCTCATGTGGCACCCTAGTGGCCTCTTGTAGCCTGTCTTTTGTCCAAGCACAACATGGGTCTACTTGCGTGAGCTTTTGAGTTGAGATGACTGCCTTCCTTAGGCGTTGTAACCGGTATTGACACCTCCCTAGCTCCTCCCTAGCCACTTTCTAAAGAACAAAAGAAGAATTAATAATTATCTTTTCCACTAGTACTTGTACCGGATCGTCAAATGATGGGGATGCCGCCCAAATGTTATTCATTGCTCAAAATCTTCAGAGGAATCCTCAAATTGCTCTCACTCTTCTTCTTATAAATAGGTTCGAGAATCAAGAGACTAGAAGGCGATCCGAATAGGTAAAGCCAACTAGAATGTATGTGTAGCTACTCCATTTTTCTATTCCGGGGCTCACATAGATGTGGTCCAATCTAGAGTGACATCCTTCACTCTCCTTCCAACCAAATCGTGAAAACCTCAAGGAATTCGCCTCAACCGCCATACTAGAATACCATGAATCCTGGATTTCCAACATAGAAATTAAGAAACCCCATGCTCTAAGCTCCTCCCCCTGTAACAAGTTCGAATGAGCCCCAAGACAATATTTCATTCTCTCTGTCATGTTAAAATCCCCCACCACTATCCAATTGTCAAAGGAGGGAATTTTGTTGGTCAACATACTCCAAAATGAGGTCCTCTCATTGCTACTATTTGGTGCATAGACATTCAACACCCCAAATTTTGCATTCCTCCATTCCAGGTAGCTGAACATGGCCATGCCTTCTATTAGTATACGATGATCCAAAATGGCAATATCCGGTAATTTCCTCACCGAAATATAGACTCCACCTCTCCTCTCTAACACACTGTGAGCAGGGGCCCACCATGTGTACCAATCCCCTGGCAACGGGTCTTTGAAAAGTTCTGTTCTTTCTCGTCCAAGGTGATGCTCTTTTAAGAGCAAAATATCGATTGTCTTACATAAGCCAACAACGTCCAACTCTCTCCTAAAAATTCTCTTCTCTAGTAGATGTTGTGGCCCACCAAGTCCCTGCACATTCCAAGAACAAATTCTCATTGACTTGGGTTCACGAGAAAACCCGAGGGGGAATCTCCCATGCTCGACAAATATGTCTCCACCATACACCATAGAAATTATCACTCCATGCTTATTTTCCATTCTTGATTCTTGGGTAATTCATCACAATGGAAGTGGAACAAACCAGGCTTCAACACTAGATCATGTACCTTCCATATGCAAACCAATGGAACATCTTGAGCAAGTTCCATAAGTTCCCCTTGTATCGGGGAGCTCTTCCATAATGTTTGTAGCCCCACAACCTCGTTTTCAGATGTAAGGTACCAGAAACATACTGCTACCCTGTATAAAACGACTTCAAGGACGAGTCTTCTCCCCTTTCATCTTCCAAATCAAGCTACAAGTCAAAAAAACAACCGGTCTCCGGTCTACCTGAGTTGTTGATGAGGACCATGTGTGCTCTACTCCACCCGTGAACTCTTCCCTTGGGATTACCAATGTTCACCGTGACCTTGGGTACCTGCATAACTTGCATCCTCAATTCTTTCAACATAACAAACTCAACTCCCACAGTCAAGGGATTTCCGACCTCAATTCGTGTGATCATTATTCACTATTCCCAATGTCCGCTTGACTTTCCTTGTCCTTCACTTTCTTGATCCATGCCTTAACCGTTCTCAGGTCTGATGAAAATCTATTGCCACGTCCCTCGAAGGGCTCTACAGGTGTTTCGTGGGTCTTGACTCATGGCAATAAATCGAATGGAGTTGCTAAAATTATTTCGCCTTCTTGGGATTCCTCTTCCATTTGTTATAGGATGTCAAATCTGTTCAAAATGGATCCGCCACTTGTAGGTGGACTGCTGAGACCATGGAGGTCAGGCCTGGCCACTTTCCTCGGCGATAGCCATCCTTTTTCCCCCACTACTTGCTTCCCATTGTGAACCAGGATCATCTGGCCTCCCGTCCTTGATTTTGGGTTAACCGGCAACATGATGCCTTGATGTCCCCTATCCGCTCTTTTCTTCCCATATAGAGGGCATTGTTTGGCCATATGGCCCATCTTCTTACATGTAAAGCACTGACTCGGCAAGCCTTCATAACCAACCTTCACCGCCCTTAGGCCAAAATCCTCTGTGTGGACTCTAATCGCTGTTGGTAGTTCTTTATGTCTCTAACCAACACCTGTCATGATATGGCATGGTATGGCTCCAAGAGGATTTGGACCCATGACCTTGTGTTACATGGGTTGAACCCTTACCATTAAACCATGAATTGTAATATAGAAGATATTATTTTCATTTATTATTTCACCATAGGAAATTCATGTATATTCCATATTACTTTGGAACATTCTAGAAACTTCAGGAGTACTCCTGAGAGTACTATAAAAGAGATATGTGTAGCCCATTAGTGGTTCCATTCCCTCCAATCAAGTTAACAATGTCTTCCTAGCTCAAGTAACAATTAGTACTAAACGTAATCCTCCAATACATGTCTTAGCACTCCTAGATTCCGGAGCCAATTCTTGCTTCATGGATAATAATTTTGCCCAAGGTCATTAGATATCCTTAAGAAAACTCCCTTGCCCAGCTTCTGTAGTAGTCATTGATGGTCGTCCTATTGCTTCTGGAAATATTGTAGAAGAGTCAAAGCTGATTAATGTTGTCCTAAATAATTTGGAATGTTTAGTATCATTTAATATAATTAGTAGTCCAGAGCATCCACTTGTTTTGGGGTTACCATGGTTCTAATTACACAATCCGGACGTAGATCGGAGAACAAGAGAAATCGGGTATTGACAACCTCGAGGATCTACTCATAAGATTTCAATGATTTCGTTACATCAATTGCGTGAGGAAGGACGCAAGGAAGCAACACATGTATTCACAGTATCAATGAAACCTTCCAACACCACTAAGGAGGAGTCAACAATTCAACTTCTAAATAAGTATCATCATTACACTGATGTTTTTGATAAGGTAAAAGCTAGTACTCTTCCTCATCATTGACCGTATGATTGTTCCATTGACTTACAACCCGGAAAAGAGCCACTGTGGGGACCGATCTATAACTTGTCACCAATCGAGCTTGAATTTCTTCGAGCCTACATAGAGGAAAATTTGGCAAATGGGTTCATTTGACATTCAAAATCTCCAGCTGGTATACCTATTTTTTTTGTCAAGAACAAAGATGGATCACTTCATCTAGTCATGGATTATCGTGGCTTGAATAAGGTCACCATTAGGAATAGGTATGAACTTCCCCTGATCTCGAGTCTTTTAGAAGGAATTAATGCCGCAAAGTGTTTTAGAAAAATCGACTTATGAGGAACATATAACCTTGAACGGATTCGACCGGGAGACGAATGGAAGACAACTTTCCGCAACCGATATGGGCACTTTGAATATAAAGTTATGCTATTTGGTCTCACCAATGCACCAACGGTTTTCTAGCACATTATATTCCGAGATCTTTTGGACATCTATTTGATCATCTACTTGGATGATCTGCTAGTTTATTCAAAGTCACAAGAGGAGCGTGATTCTCATGTACTATTAGTGCTAAGACGATCATGAGAACATGGTCTTTATGCAAAGCTGGAAAAGTGTGGCTTTGACTGTAATTAGGTGGAATTTCTAGGCTATGTCATCTCATCGGAAGACATCTCTATGGATCCAGCTAAAGTCCAAACAGTGTTGAAGTGGTAGACTCCACGTTGATTGCAAGATGTGCAATGCTTTTTAGGATTCGTAAACTTCTATCACAAGTTTATGGGTCGAAGCATGCTATGGTGTACCAACTTTTGGCCAAAAATTTAGTACTAAATCGAAGAAGAAAATAAACATTAAAAATTGTAAATAAATTTCAAAAAACAAAAAACAAATTCATTACGTCACACTCGAATGCACAAAGATATTATACGTCACACTCGAAATGTCCCTAGGCCATATTTGATACATTAATTGTTGCCCCAGTCTCCTAGGTAGAGTTGTATGAAAGCACACCTAGAGAAGGTATCCATTGTGACAGTTGGTCAGTCTCAGTATCTCTCTCTCTCTCTCTCTGGTATGGGTAGTCGAACGTGTCAGTTGGTATGTCTCTCTCTCTCTCTCTCTCTCTCTCTCTCTCTCTCTCTTCTGTCTCGAAGTTGTCAGACAGACAGTGGCAGAAAGTTAAAGAAAGACGACATATCTATTATAGGTCTATCTCTCTCTTTCTCTCTCTCACTCCACCTTCGAAGCTCTGTTTCTTTCTTTCTTTCAGTTTCTCTCTCTCACTCCACCTTCGATTCTCTGTTTCCCCGCGTAGCTGTTCTTGTGTTCCCCTTTGTGCCAGGTTCGATCTCTGAACTCTGTATACGCAGAGATTTTTGTTTCCCCTGCTCGTTGTATGTGTTGTTGATTTTCCTTCCTTGTGTATGCTCGTTTGTCTCCTCTGTGTATGCTCGTTTGTCTCCTCTACAACAGCCTCGTCAACAACCTCTTGCATATAGGTGATTTTGAAGGCTTGGTGTGCTCCCAAGGTGTCGAAATCAACACGGTGTGGTACCTCTGCAAGTTGTACAACCTCCAGGTATTCTCTGTGTTGCATGCCCGACTGGTATGTTTTCTTTTTCTGAATGTTTCCTGTCTGTCTGTTTTTTATTTGCATGTGTATGGCCATTTTTAGGTTTTGATTATTCATAGTTTATGTGTTGCATGCCTAACTGGTATGTTTTTGTTTTCTCTGTGTTTCTTTTAAAAATGTATGACAATATTTTGATTGAGGTGGTTGTGTGTTAGACATGTTTGTACATGCAACGTAAATGGAGTTGGCTATGATGAGTTGCTATGTTTTCGTTTTGTTCTTGTTTCCTGTCCATCTGTTTTATTTTGTGTGAGTTTGACATGGATGAGTTTTTTTCCGACTATTTTGGGTTTTTGTGTGTTTGACATGGCTTGTACATGCGATGTGATGGAGTTGGCTATGATGATTTACAATGTTTTCGTTTTCTTTGACTTTCCTATCCGTCTGTTTTTATTGTCTGTGTGTTTGACATGGATGAGTATTTTTCCGACTATTTAGGGTTATTGTGTGTTTGACATGGTTTGTACATGCAATGTGATGATTTGCTATGTGTTGATGGTAATTGCTTGAGTTTTCTTCTAGTACATGCATATTCATTCCCTGAGAATTGTGTTGACTAGGACAATGACGAGAAGGACACCCATAAAGAAGACATTGATGAAAGAGAAAGTGAAGACACCAGTGAAGGAAGGAAGAAGGACACCCACAAGAGAAAGGGTGATGAATTCATCAACACAGAGAAAGAAGATGTACCACTCCATCAGTCGAGACACACCTCTTGGATGGAATTATTTCCTTCGAGCATGACCTGGCGTTTATCCAGAGCTGAGAGAGTGGTTGTTAAAAACCTAGGGGTTAGCACATCCCGACACAAGGCGAGGATTCCACATAAGTGGTTTGAAGAGGGAATACATGAATTTATTGAAGACGAGATACGAACATGTTTATGATACAAATCAAATCACTAACAATGAGGTGGGTACTGTTTTTGCATGTGCTTTTGCATGTGAAGTTCAAGGTGGCATTGACGTAAATTGGGGAGATTTTAATCGGCACCGGTCAGAACATTACAAAGGGTCCTCCAGTACCAACACTGGCTTGAAGTCATCTGGAACCTCTCATGTGGATATTCCAGCTACAACACCTGTCCACCAAGTTCTAGAGGCAAAGGTACGGGCCACAATGACTGAAAAGCATGAACAGATGATGGCCGGTTGCATAGCTTCTATGAGCTCAAGAATACAAGCACTACTTGCTGATTTGGAAGCAGTTAAATCAGCTGAGATACAGGCAGAAAAGAAATTTTCTTCAATAAAAACTACATATGAATGGATTGCATCGACAATCCAAAATTCAGAAAGTGAGGTGTTGAAAGAGGAGTTGAAGAAAGAGCTGAACAATATGGGCACTCAATTAGGTTCACAGATGAGAGACCTTGATACTTGCAGGAATGCACATGAAGAAATAGATAATAAGTTGTCAGCCTTAAAGTTGCATTCTGAGAACCTTGCATGCTTGATGCAGGATTTAAAACAAAATGGTTTTGATACTTTGTGTCCATCTGTAATTGAGCACCCAAGTGGTATAGAAAGTACCATTACTAGTATAGCTATATCACGGTATTGGCTTTAAAAGTTATTTATTTCTACTTCTCTGGTATAAATAAGTGAGTAGCTAATATATTATAAGTGTGTTTGCAATCTTCCAGGTGTATATTTTGTGGCCTCGGATTCAAGCTGGAGGCTATGGATGTTGTGATTACACCATGCTTGCACACATATCATGTGCTATGTGCTAAGTATCATTTTGAGAAAGAGAATACATGTATGGACTGTAAAACTACAATTGCGGCTGAGTGGTACAATGCTTGGGGTTTAAAAGTACACCCGTACGGTATGTGGCTCTACTATTCTATTGTTTGTATTATATGATGTCAATTAACATTTGGACTAGAACTAGTGTATGCCACAATTCATACTTCAAATTTAGTGTAATCTCTAACAACTATTATGTGGAACCCTAATTATGTGGGTTAGTATTGGCAGTACTCTTAATATATAATTGGTATGTGTAGTTGAAGGGATATTTTCCAGAATTAGTAGTACTAAAAGGGAACCAGGTACAACATTGTCCAATCTATATTGCAACTTGCCTAGTATTAGTTGAGTAAACACTATACTTATAGTACACTGTTGACTGTTAGTATTGTTTGTGTAACTTGGGAATTAGTACTAGTAATGTAATTTGGGAACAAGGTGTATAGTAAATTGCTGAATAATAGTACAATTATTGTAATTTGGAAATGAGGTGTGTCAAACACATATCACGTTTAGTACTAATACTGTTCAAGATTAATACTGTTGGTGTAATTAGTACAAGTTATGTAACTAGGTGTGTAGAACACATATCACGTTTAGTATTACTTGTGTGCAAAATACCAATCTACATTTGTTGGATTAGTACTTAGTAAGTACTACATGGTTCATGATTAGTACTAGTTCTGTACTTTGTGAACTAAGTTATTAGTACATTGCTCATGATTAATACTAGTTTTGTAATTTGGGAACTGAGTAGTACTTTGTTCCTTATTAGTACTAGTTTTGTACCTTATCAATACTAGATCAGTAATCTAGAAAATAAGTGAGTAGAACATTTTGTAGGATTAGTACTAATTGTGTAATTTGACTAAGTCAGTGGTACATTGTTGAGTAGTACATTGTTTAGGATTAGTACTAATTGTGTAATTTGACTAAGTCAGTGGTACATTGTTCGGGATTAGTACTCCTTGTGTAATTTGGTAACTAAGTGAGTAGTATATTGTGCATGATTAGTACTACTTGTGTAAATTGGGAACTAAGTGAGCATTACATTGTTCGGGATTAGTACTCCTTGTGTAATTTGGTAACTAAGTGAGTAGTATATTGTGCACGATTAGTACTACTTGTGTAAATTGGGAACTAAGTGAGCAATACATTGTTCGGGATTAGTACTCCTTGTGTAATTTGGTAACTAAGTGAGTAGTACATTGTTCAAGATTAGTACTACTTATTAATTTGACTAAGTCAGTGGTACATTTTTCGGGATTAGTACTTGTTTAATTTGGTAACTAAGTGAGTAGTATATTGTGCATGATTAGTACTACTTGTGTATATTGTGCATGATTAGTACTAATCGTGTATATTGGGAACTAAGTGAGTAGTACATTGTTCCTTATTAATACTAGTTCAGTAATTTAGGAAACAAGTGAGTAGTACATTGTTCAAGATTAGTACTACTTTTTAATTTGACTAAGTCAGTGGTACATTGTTCGGGATTAGTACTCCTTGTGTAATTTGGTAACTAAGTGAGTAGTATATTGTGCATGATTAGTACTACTTGTGTATATTGTGCATGATTAGTACTACTTGTGTAAATTGTGAACTAAGTGAGCAGTACAATGTTCCTTATTAGTACTAGTTCAGTAATTTAGGAACTATGTGAGTAGTACATTGTTCATGATTGGTACATTGTGTAATATGGGAAGCAGCTCTTGTGACCTACATTATATATTTTAGATGATGGTACTAACATTTAAGGTTTTTTTGTTTCTTGCAATGAATGTTGTAGTGTCAAGCAACTCCACGCCAAGGAAGGTAATGGAACAACCAGCCCCTGTGCCTAAACCCTCAATATCTGCTGCACATTCCAAGGTTCAGGGACCATCATTACCAATAACCTATGATTTTTATGATGAGGATGAATGTATGAGAAGGGCCATTGGAGCAGTGGAACATATGCTTCTACAAACAAATTCCCCAAGCTCCGGTCAACATCAAGAAATAGAGCCCACTAAGAAGAGAAATGCAGTTTCTTTACAAATAGAGCCCAGTAAGAAGAGAAATGCTGCAAGAAAGTTGTATGGAAACGGCAAGAAAGGCAAAGTTGAATGCAATGGTGAGTCATATAAGTTCTCACCTGTCCGGAGCATTGTCAACCTAATCCATTGTCTAATACCATGTACTTGTGTTACTAGCTGATGACGAAATGATATTTGGTGACGGAGATACGAGTCCAAAACCTGATCGTGAAGACGAATTTATCACACTCCCAGGTACATGTCAAAAGTCAGACTTTGAAAACACTGCAAAATGAGGAGATTTGAGCACTGCAAAATGATCTCCAACTTCCAATAAAACTGCCAAGTCTTGATTTTGGTTGTAGTATACAATATCGTTTGAATGCACATCCTCTTCAATATCATCTTGTCGTTCAGGCTCAAGCTTCTGCAGCTTCCAGGGCTCCACGATTGATAGGTTGATGCATTTATCCCAAGCTTCATCTAGACACATGGAACAAAAGCATGATAAACTACGGAGTAACAATTGTGTTGTGTCCTTGCAGCTAAACCCTAACACACAATGGGTGCTGCGTGTGCCTTTCACGGTTTTACAACCATATGATTTAGTTCTATCGACCTCATCAACGTGAACTTCAACAAACAATCTGTTCTTGCCATCATTTGACATCTTCCATGTTAGCCACTGCACAACATCATGTGCATTTTGTAACTTAGCACCATTATTATCCAACTACTCACTTGTAAGGGCACGTTTGATCACAGCCCCCGCGCCATCATGCTCTCCTTTTCCATGTCCAGACCTGAAGTAATTCCATTGCATACGAATATTGAATAAGGAGAAATACCTGCTTTGGTATCTCAGGTTTCCAACAAAATTAGTACTACGTTGTCAATTGAGAGTACTACACTCTACACTTATTAAAAGATAAATAGTACTATGTTGTCAACCAACAGTACCTGGCATCCATTTAATACTAACTTAGTATGGATATAGCACAAAGTATAGTACAATGAGTTCATGGAAAGCACTCTACATGTATTAACAGATAAATAGTACAAAATGTTCAATATCGGATAGTACAGTACAATGTGTCCACAGAGAACACAACCCTCCTTAGAAGATCATTAGTACTACAAGACATGTACTTTACATCCCCCAATAAACACTGATTTAGTATAGATACAACACATAGTACAATACAGTGTGTTCATGGAGAACGCTGAACATTGATTAATAGATAATCAGTACCACATAGTGTGTTTAAAAGATGAGTACAAGATGAGTACAATACTATGAGTACAACATGAGTAAATACTGATTTAGTACAATTCTCTTAAGGACGGACAATACTATAAGTACAAGATGAGTACTTTACATCCTTTTGTAAACACAACATAGTACAGAACCAACACACAACATAGTACAATGTGTCTATGGAGAACCCTTCACATGGATTAATCGATACTTAGTACAATTCTCTTAAGGACAGACAATACTATGAGTACAAGATGAGTACTTTACATCCTCCTGTAAACACAACATAGTACAAATACAACACACAACATAGTACAATGTGTCTATGGAGAACCCTTCACATGGATTAAAACTTAATTAGTACAATTCTCTTAAGGACGGACAATACTATAAGTACAAGATGAGTACTTTACATCCTTTTGTAAACACAACATAGTACAGAACCAACACACAACATAGTACAATGTGTCTATGGAGAACCCTTCACATGGATTAATCGATACTTAGTACAATTCGCTTAAGCACGGACAATACTCTGAGTACAATATGAGTACTTTACATCCTTCTATACACACAACATAGTACAGATACAACACATAACATAGTACAATGTGTCTATGGAGAACACTTCACATGGATAAAAAGATAATTAGTACAATTCTCTTAAGGACGGACAATACTATGAGTACAAGATGAGTACTTTACATCCTTTTGTAAACACAACATAGTACAATGTGTCTATGGAGAACACTTCACATGGATTAAAAGTTACTTAGTACAATTCTCTTAAGGACAGACAATACTATAGAGTACAATACGAGTACTTTACATCCTTCAATAAATACTGATTTAGTACAGATACAACACACAACATAGTACAAACAAAATTAGTATGCATGCATCCATTCACAAGTGCAAGATTTGAATAGTTACAAACATAATTAGTATGCATCCATGTGAATAGTACTGTTTGTTAATAGTTACAAACATAATTAGTATGCATCCACTAACACAAGAATTACTTCCTTACACATTGCATGATAAGTACTAAACATATGGATTAAAAATTACCTGGCGATAAAGTAGAACGATCGTGCTGCCTTAAACTGCGAGGCAGCACCATCAGACCAAACCCAATGACGGTTAAAGGTTAACCCTAGAGAAAATAAATGTAAACGTAAGTGTTTGCGGAAGCGTAAAACAGAGAACAACACACACAGAGAGAGAGAGAGAGAGAGAGAGAGAGAGAGAGAGAGAGAGAGAGAGACAGAGAGAGCAGAACACAATTTCAAAATTATATCAAGACTCTATATACACACTATGCTAAGTAGCACTATTTATACAAGTCCTCTTGGGACTGACAGAAGTACCATGTACTTCAATGCTCACACGAGCATCTAACACTTACTACGAGACTATAGCTACCTAGTAGTCTATCCTATACTAGGCTTCCGATTGGACTTCCGGTTACGGATTGCACTCGGCCTCCACTGCTTGCCGGTTCGGTTGCTCACCGTCATACCGATCCGTTTCGCCCGATCCGTCTCGCTTACCGGCTCCGGCTTATTCAGCCGATCCGGCTCTGGTTGAGCTTGCCGCTCAACACTCCCCCTCAAGCTCAACCTGAGGTGGGGTCGTAGTGTCGACCTCTGTGGCAGTCGGTTCTTCCAACCGACTTCTCCTGGCATCACTTCGCCTTGCTCGCGCTCCTAGTCCGGTCTGGTCCCGTTTGCCGCGACCCCTTCGGTTCTGCGCGCCTCAACCCTCTCGGTTGACATGTCTGCTCAATAGGCCCATCTCAGCACTCACGTTGCTGTGACTCCGGCGCTTGCCGATCCGTCGGTTCTCCCACGATGGCATCGACTTCCGCTGTGTCCGTGTCCCCTTGGTCTTCAGTCGATCCGACTCATCCGGATCCATCTATTGATCCGAGTCAGCTGTCTCCGACTCGTTCCAGCTCTTGTCCGAATCGGTACACTCCGATTCGACTTCCGGCTTCAGGCCTCTCACCACATCGAACCACTTTCGAGTCCTAGCCTTCTCCATGCTTCCTTCAGCTTCTTCAGCCGGTGAACCGAAATCGAATTCTTCATTCGACTCTGCATCATGGTCAGTACCGTCGTGATGACCTCCGCACAACATGCACTTCTCTTCCTGAGTGCACAACTCTTCTTCACAGCCGCTTGCTCCGACCTGTTCGGATGTGTCGACTTCCTTTGTCGACTCGGCTTCCTTCATCTTCTTGTCTCCTCTTCTTCCGGCTCTCCTCTTACCGACGTGTTCAATAGTTTTTTGGCCTTTGCCCATTTCGGTAGAGACTTTGCCCTTGCTTCTCCCCCTCAAGTGCGGCACGTCGAGATGCTGAATACCAAGCATGTCGGTAAAGTGCTGCAACTTGTCCGATCCGAGCGGCTTGGTGAAGATGTCGACAACTTGCCGATCCGTATGAACATACCGTAGGTCAACTTCACCGCTCAGGACCCGCTCACGCACGAAGTGGTAGTGCACCTCGATGTGCTTTGTGCGAGCATGGATGTTAAGAGTCTATTACTAATCAATAGACCAAATCAAGTAATAAGGAAGAAAATAGATTGGATAGAAGAACCCGTTCCACCCGACCACCCCCGAGCTATGATCTAGACATAGCCAACCTACCACCGACGTCCCATACCGCCGGATATTAGGATGACTAATACCTTGGAAGAGATAAACACGATCGTCGAGACGAAAGCCTAGCCCGCACCACCGGTGTCTACGACAGCAGCCTTCCGACGTGATTCCTATGAGGGTAGCTAAGCCTCATATTTATACCTTTTCCTAGGCCCCTTGAATAGATGTGCCTTTCTAAAAGGCTCTCTATTCATTGGTTGTCTAAATCATGATAGTGCATGCACATATCATTCATTCTATCCAATCATTAGTCCCCTTTTTAATAATAGTGAACATACCCTTCACTAATGTAAATATTAGTGACCTACCCTCACCAACGTTATGTGTACATAACATACTCCCCTACTTCAAAAGATTGCACTCTTGCAATATAAAGTGAGGAAATTGTGCCTTAAGCGAATGCTCGCGTTCCCATGTGGCATCATCAATAGGTTTATCCATCCATTTGATCTTGAATAGCCGAATCTCTTTAGAACGTAAACGTTTAGTACGAGAATCAAGAATTCGTTCAGGAACATGAGGTTTGTAAGAAAAATCCTCTAATGTTACAAGATCTTGGATTGTGATGGTGTTATCACCAGAGCCTAAAAATGGTTTTAGACGACTGACGTGAAAAACAGGATGAATACCAACGTTACGAGGTAAGGCAAGGTGATAAGCAGATGACCCAACTCGCTTAAGGATTTCAAATGGGCCACAATATCGTGGGGCTAACTTAGCGCACTTGCCCGTAGATAATGACGTAGGATCAGTCGGGACACGCAAAAAAACTTTTTGACCAATAGTAAATGCACGAGGACGTCTATCCTGATCAGCATAAAATCGAGCACGATCTTGAGCTGTCTTGACATTTTCTTTGGCAATATGCAACATTTGGTTCATGTCTTGCAAAAAATTGCGTGTACTGTCTAATGTATCACGATGAATCGTGACATCAACTGGGGCACGTGGCTGAAAACCATACATCAACATAAAAGGACTATATCCAGTGGATGTATGTTTAGAGCTATTATAGGCAAATTCTAAGATAGGAAGGTATTGCTCCCACTTAGACGGGGTTTTTGCTACATAAGCTCGAAGCATGTCCTCAATAATTTGATTAACTCGTTCAGTTTGTCCATCAGACTGAGGATGATCTACGGAACTCATGCTCAACGTAGTTTCTAGTTTCTTAAAGACCTGAGTCCAAAAGTCACTAGTAAACTTGGAATCTCGATCACTAACAATATCCATCGGTAATCCATAAAAACGAAATAACTCATCAACAAATTGATAAGCCAACTGTTGAGCGGTTACCGTGGTTTTTGTAGGAATAAATCTAGCTAATTTTGTTAGCCTGTCAACGACAACCCATATGGCATCATGACCCCTCTGTGTACGAGGTAAACTAACAATAAAATCCATCGAGATACTTTCCCATTTATTGTTGGGAATATCTAAGGGATGTAAAAGACCAGCAGCTTTAAGTCGTTCTGACTTATTAATCTGACATTGTAAGCATTGAGTTACGTATTTATGCACGTCAGAGCGCATCTTAGGCCAGAAAAAAGTACACGAGATGAGAACGAGTGTGCGTTGTATTCCAGGATGACCAGCAGATGGTGCATCATGACATTCATGAAAAATTTTCTGTTTAACATTTGGTAAATCTGGAACACAGACCTTTCCACTACGGTAGAGCAAACCGTTTGTAATGTGAAAGGTCGCCTTCGAGGGTAGGGTGCTAGTATCGGCATCTAAACCAGATTCGGCTTTCGTCCAGTATTTTGAGAAATAACTGTCATCAAGGTATTTCCCTCGAAGGTGATCTAAAAGATCAGATTTTATTTCCGTGAAGCTAAGCATGTTAACTTCTTTAATGCGACTAAGAGCATCAGCAACGGTGTTCATAGAACCCTTGCGATATCGTATGGAAAAATCAAAATCTTGCATAAGGTCAGCCCAACGGCCTTTACGACCAACAAGATCGGGCTGGTCACAAAAATACTTTAATGATTGATGGTCTGTTGTAACCACAAATTTATTTCCATAGAGATAGTGCCTCCATGTTTTAAGTGCGTGTATCACCGCAAACAACTCTTTCTCTTGAACCGAATACCGAGATTGAGCAGCATCAAGCTTCTTACTTTCAAAAGCAATAGGGTGACCACCTTGATAAAGAACGGCACCAATAGCATAATCACTAGCATCGGTTTCAATTGAGAAAGGCTTAGAAGGGTCTGGTAATAGAAGAGTGGGAGCTTGACACACATGCTCCTTGAGTGTCTCAAATGATTTGTCAAGTTGTTCATTCCATGAAATTGGTTTGACAGACTTACGTGGATGACCTTTTAAAAGGTCAGTTAATGGCGTAGTCAATTTGGAATAGTTACGAATTGATTTTCGTAAAAATCCAACAAACCCTAAGAATGATCTAAGTTCACGAATATTACGAGGAATGGGCCAAAGTTTAACCTTTTCAATACGAGAAGGTTCAATTTCAACGCCATTTTCTGTAATTAAATGACCTAGGTACACAATAGATTTTTGGAAGAAGTCACATTTTGAATGTTTTGCATAGAAAGAGTTGTCACGCAACTTTCGCAAAACAAATCGAACATGTTGAACATGATCTTGCAAGGTACGGCTATATATCAAAATATCATCCAAGAAGACGACAACAAAATCACCGAGTTGATCTCGGAAAACATCATTCATCGCTTGTTGGAATGTGGCTGGAGCATTAGTCAACCCAAACGGCATGACTAAAAACTCATAATGGCCATAGCGCGTACGAAAAGTGGTTTTAGGAATATCATCCTCGGCGATGCGAATCTGATGATAACCAGTTCGTAAGTCAATTTTCGTAAAATATCGAGCCCCGTGCAAACGATCAATCAAATCATCGGCACGAGGTAATGGATATGCATTCTTAATTGTCATTTTATTCAAACGGCGATAATTGATACACATTCGCCACGAACCTTCCTTCTTCTTGACTAATAGAACTGGCGCACCCCAAGGTGATTTACTATACCTAATGTGGCCCATACTCAAGTATTCCTTAAGTTGTTTAGCGATCTCATCCTCTTCTAATCGACTAAGTCGGTAAGGTGGAATGCTCACAGGAGCAGCCCCAGGGATGAGTTCAATTTGATGGTCCACATTACGTTTAGGTGGTAAAGTAAGCGGTAATTCAGTATGAAACACATCTTGAAAATCCTCTAAAATAGAGTCGAGTAATCGTTGCTCAAAATGTGGTAATTGTGTGGCGTCAATATTAAAATAATAAAATTGAACCGCAGGATCAATTACACACGAATAAATTAATGAACTAGAATACTCACTTAAAGATTTAGAAGACACAAGTGAATGAGAAGGAAGTTTGGAACATTGAATAAAATGTTTACAATTATTAAGTTCAAATGTGATTGAGTGATTAACCCAATCAATGGACAAAGAAGGGTTTTTATTAAAAAACCAAGGATATCCTAAAATGACATCTGCGGATTGTAATTTCATAACATGAAAGTCAAGCTTCTCCAAATAAGTATCTATTTGAATTGGCAGTTGACAAACAATGCCACTGATGTATTGAACGTTTCCATTTGCCATGTGAACTTGATAGATATGATCACTTGCGTTTATGTGGAGCTCCATTTGCTGCACAAAGTGATCATTAAGAAAATTGTGAGAACTACCGGAATCAAACAAGAAATGTGCTTGTGTTCCATTGATATATCCGACTGCTCGGAGTAAATCATTAGGTCCAAGTAAATGTGAAGGAAAAGTGCATTCACATAAACTTAAGTGATTGGTATGAACTTCAACAATATCAAAAGACTCACCTGTGTGACTCGTAGATTTGTCTTGAGGAGGGGTGTTCATTGACTTCCTCTCAAGACGACGACAGGTATCCTTTGTGTGGCCCCGCTTCTTGCAATATGCACAGAAGAGGTTCGGTTTCTTTGAGTCGCGGTCAAGAGTGTCACTGGATTGCTTACGTTTCCCAATGAACTTGACATTCGGAGTTTTGGTGAACTCAGGTTTATTGTGGTCTTTCTTGGAAGTCCTATGGTATCGCAGCACAATGTTGACGGCTTCCTCGAAAGTTGTGGGGTCCTTGTCATGGACAATCCAATGATAATCCCCATTGGGAATACCATTTAAAAAACAAGCGACAAACCATTTCTCACCCGTAAGTCCCGATTTTTGGATCTGGGTCCGAGCGTGATGCACATAATCCTCGAGAGAGGTAAATGGCTTACTAGACAATGTGAGCAAGTGTTGCGCTTGTTCGGTTTGAGAAGGTGGCTGCAAGAATTGTTTCTTAAAAACATCAACGAAACCTTCCCAAGTTGTGGGTAAGTTTTTTTGCGGTCCTTAGGCCACGCCACCAAGCAGCAGCTCGGCCACCTAACTCACGACCGACATAACCAATTTTTACTGCATCGGGCTTGGGATGAAGCTCAAAGTGAGACTCCCAACGACCAAGCCAAGTGCTAATGGCCTCCTCGGTTCTTTCTTTCTTATCTCCCTTGAAAGGCGTGACTACGAAGGAAGGTTCACCTTCTTTCTTGGACTCAATAGTTAATTCTTGGAATTTCTTTTCCAATGCCATATTGGCCTGTCTCATTTCGGCCAATTGATTCAAGGTAGTAGTGAGCAATTGCTCAATAGTGATCTCAGCTTGTGTGCGAGATGCGGATTGGGGTTGAGAGGTCTCATTTGGAGAGATCGTTCCAACTGCGTTCCAAACTTGTTCCATGATGCACGCTGTGGGTATGCAATAAAATAAGGAGGTTCAGAAAATACACAAGCAAAATGAATGCTTGAAATTTTGATTGAAAGAACTTTATCCAAGAAAGTATCTCATGTCTTTACCCCTCTAGACATATGAGATGTGATTCGAGATCCGATAACTATGGTAACACTATGGTGTTTTAAAAACCATGGGGGAAAACATAGCTAAGATGTATTTCTCGGATCTCTATCTTGAGTAATCATGGCGGCTCCCCGAGGCTCAACCATGGTTCTTACATCAATGAAATTTCCTAGATAGCCTTATATTAATGCCAACCCATCATGTATTATATGGTCGAGAAAGTGTATTACGTGAAAAAACAAGTGCACTCACAAGTAATATTCTAGTCTTGCGAGCAATAAGCAAACGTGATGATAAAATGATAAAATAAGGCACTACTCATAAGAGTTAAGTAGTGACGAAAACAAGGGTAAAAAAAAAAAGAACCCATGTGTTACCTACGAAAAAAACAATGTCACAAATAAATGGGAAGTGCAAGGTATGCACATATACATCCCAATATGATTGTTATAACTTGCACAATTGTGACATAAGCCACAAATTGATACAAGTGATGACGGTGTTGTGCGCAAAGATGCAATACTCAAATCCATGAGTAAAACATCAATAAGGGAACTCATATGGTTTTACTCGTTTTCTAAGGCTTGATGATAAGAGTTAAACCTAGATGACCCGTTGAAAAAAAATCGTTCAACAAGTCACTCCATACGAAAAAAATAGTCTACACGTAAAGGTTACATTAAAAATAAACGATGTAAATACTTTATACATGAAAAGGAAGTGGAAAAAGGAGAGTTAATTGTGGGCGGGTAAATAATAATTACTAGAAAATCATATAAGTGAAACAATACTTATGAAATTAAGATTTAATTAGAATAATCAACAATTAGGTGTATGGAATCAAACATGCCCTAAGATACGAAACCCTAGGGTAGTTGACATGCACCTCCTCAAGACCACCACATATCCCTAGAATCGGCCAAGTAATGGCTAATTAAAGAGGAAAGTGGCATAGGTAAGTGACATATACCTCGTCAAGGCCACATAATCCCTTAGAATCGGCCAATTGATGGCTAATTAAAAAGGAAAGTGGCATATGTAAGCTACATATACCTTGTCAAGGCCACAACATCCCATAGAATCGGCCAATTGATGGCTTAATAGAGAGTAGAGTGGCATAGGTAGGCAACATACACCTCGTCAAGGCCACATCATCCCTTAGAATTGGCCAAGTGATGGCTCAATAGAGAGGAAGAGTGGTATACTCAACATCATATGCAAAACGGCCATGAGATAAGCGTGTGCGATTAGAGCAAACACGCTCGACCCAATGCACAAGAATAATTATTATCGTAAGAGTTCAAGAGAGGAGAGAGTGGGATATATATCGCAATATGCAAAAGGCCATGAGTTGAGCGTGTGCGATTAGTGCAAACACGCTCGGCCCGATGCATAATAATAAGTAAAATCGTAGCGTAGTAGGAGGTAGAAAGAAAGAGAATAAAACGTAATACCAATTTGATTCGACCATAAAGAACACATAATAGAAAAAGAGAAGAGATCAAAAAAGAAGAATACCAGGTTTAGAGTGTTGTTTTGATCCTGAGAAGAGCATGACGAGCCTTGTTAGATCCCCCTCGCTCACACGCAAAAAACATCAAAACAACAAAAAAATTGTTAGTAAAAGCTCTGATACCACTGTTAAGAGTCTATTACTAATCAATAGACCAAATCAAGTAATAAGGAAGAAAATAGATTGGATAGAAGAACCCGTTCCACCCGACCACCCCCGAGCTATGATCTAGACATAGCCAACCTACCACCGACGTCCCATACCGCCGGATATTAGGATGACTAATACCTTGGAAGAGATAAACACGATCGTCGAGACGAAAGCCTAGCCCGCACCACCGGTGTCTACGACAGCAACCTTCCGACGTGATTCCTATGAGGGTAGCTAAGCCTCATATTTATACCTTTTCCTAGGCCCCTTGAATAGATGTGCCTTTCTAAAAGGCTCTCTATTCATTGGTTGTCTAAATCATGATAGTGCATGCACATATCATTCATTCTATCCAATCATTAGTCCCCTTTTTAATAATAGTGAACATACCCTTCACTAATGTAAATATTAGTGACCTACCCTCACCAACGTTATGTGTACATAACAATGGAACACAGGGTTCCTGGCGAGCTGCAAGCTACTCATGTTATCGTAGTAAATCGGGATCGGGGTCGGTACCTCGATCCGCAAGTCTCGCAGCAGTCGTCGAAGCCAGATGGCTTCACAAGTGGCAACGGTAGCGGCCCGGTCCTCAGCCTCAGTGCTTGACCAAGCCACTGTGGGCTGCTTCTTGCTGCTCCACGCAATGGCCACGCTACCTATGGAGAACATGTATCCGGAAGTGGAGCGGCGATCAGACGCATCGCCGGCCCAGTCAGCATCTGTGTAACCGACAAGCTCTTCGGGTATACCTCGCCGGTATAGCAGTCCCCGGTCCTTAGTGTTGCTGACATACCGTAATATTCGTTGTGCGCACTGAAGGTGCTCCACGGTCGGCTTCTGCATGAACTGGCTTACCATGCCGACCGGATAGCTGATGTCGGGTCGGGTGATGGTTAAGTAGATCAGGCTTCCGACAACCTGTCAGAACTGTTTCTCATTGCAGGCCGGTCCGGAGTTGGGACAAAGCTTCTGGTTCCGGTCCAGGGGTGTGGAGACAGGTCGGCAATCCGTCATGCCGAACTTATACAGCATATTCAACACGTAATGTCGTTGTGAGAGCAATATGTTGTCAGGGGTCCGGATCACTTCGATCCCAAGAAAATAATGAAGGTCCCCCAGGTCCTTCATTTCGAATGCGTCCGACAACCCGGTCCGGTGATGACTAAATCATCCACATACAAGAGTAAACATACCGGACCGTCAGAGCCTTGCCGGATGAACAACGAAGAGTCCGACTTAGAGACAGCAAACCCCAGCTGACGCAACCGGTGCCTGATCTTCGCGTTCCAAGCTCGGGGGGCTTGCTTCAAGCCGTAAAGCGACTTCTTCAGTCGGCATACCACCGACTTGTTCATCTCCGATTGAAATCCGAGGGGCTGAGTCATAAAGACTTCTTCTTCAAGCTCTCCTTGAAGGAAGGCGTTCTTCACATCCATTGGTGAAGATGCCACCCCCTTGCCACAACAACCGCCAGTACCACACGAACCGTCGTCATCTTCGCCACAGGAGCGAAGGTCTCGTCGTAGTCGATTCCGTGGGTCTGCGCGTATCCCTTCGCCACTAACCGGGCTTTGTACCGGTTAACAGAACCGTCGGCGTTGTACTTGACCTTGTACACCCACTTGCATCCGATCGGTTTACAATGACGGGGAGGATCAACTAGGTCCCAAGTTTCGTTGGCATCGAGTGCCCGCATTTCTTCGTCCATAGCGGCACGCCAATTTGCGTCCTTTGCCGCGTCTGCGTAGCTCTCCGGCTCACGCACTTCGGTCACCTTAGTCATGTACGCATAATGATGCGCCATGTATTCATTGTACCCGTACCGCATGACGGGATCCTTCTGGCGGGTTGATGGGCGCAACGCACCGTCACCTGATTTGAGGCCCTTCTTGGCCAGTTCGGTCTTCGTTGCCGAAGATCCGCCTTTCTCCTTTCCGGAGTCGGATACGCACCGATCCGACTCATCGTTGCCGGTTTCGAATTCCGGCATCTTCCTCTTCCCTTTCTCTTTGCGCGTGAACCGTTTCCTCGGTTCCTTGCGCGGGGAGAGCATGGCAGAGTCTCCACCACTTGCCGTCTCTTCATCCGACTGGTCCAACCGACTCAGTCGCTCGTTCGGTCCACTCAACCGTAACGATTCCGGACTCTCATCTTGAGTCCCGGCTTCATCATCCTCTGCCAGGGCTGATTCCGGCTCACTGGCCTGATCTTCCGACATTGGGTCGGGATCGGAAGTCGGAGTCGGTACGGAGTACCAGGATGCCGATTCATCGAACTCGACATCCTGGCTAATTCGGACTTCCTTCGTCCGGGGGTTAAAGCACTTATACCCCTTTTGCTCTTGAGCATAGCCGACTAGGATGCATTTTTCTGATTTTGCATCCAGCTTTCTCCGCTTCTGAACCGGCACATGCACATACGCTATTCTGCCGAATATCCGAAGGTGTCTTAAGTTCGGCTTGCACCCGAAATACAGCTCATGAGCTGACACCTTGTCACCAATGCAGTTTTGTATGTAGACGGCCGTTTGGACCGCCTCCACCCAATAGAACCGGGGCATGCTCTTCTCCTCCAGCATTGCCCTTGCCGCTTCGACGAGTGTCCGGTTCTTCCTTTCGGCCACACCGTTTTGCTCCAGTGTGTATCTGTAGCTGAACTCTCGCCGAATTCCCTTCTGCTGCAGATGACTAGTGAATTGGCCAGAAAAATATTCCTTTCCGCCATCCGACCGAAGGCATTTGATCTTCCTCTCCGATTCCCGTTCCACCATCTTCTGGAGGCTCCGGAAACAGTCGAAGACTTCGCTTTTCCGCTCAATGAGGTAGATCCAAGTATGTCGTGTATAGTCGTCGATGAAGGAGATGAAGTATCGGCTCCCGCCAAGGCTTACACTTTGTGCCGGTCCCCACACATCCGAATGGATGAGATCGAGCTTGTTACGGCTCCGGTTCTGTTCGGTGGGGAATGGAAGCCGGTGTTGCTTCCCAAGTTGGCAGGCTTCACAAATTTCGGCTCTCCGGCTGCTGAACTTCGGCAAACCAAAAACGACTTGTTTCGTTTGCAGGTCTTGAAGCCTCCGGTAGTTGACGTGGCCTATCCGCTTGTGCCACAGGTCAATGTCCGACTCGACCTTCTGTCGTTTCGTGAACAGAGTGGTGCCAAAGTCATTGGTGTTGAGGATAAACATCCTCCCGTCTCTGCGCCCTTGCGCAATGACTTCGCCCTCATCCTCAATGAAGCACCCGAGGTGCGTAAACCGCACCTGCATCCCCTGGTCGACAATCTGACCGACGGAAACCAGGTTCTTCGTGATTGTCGGAACGTGTAATACGTTCATCAGCTTCCCTTTCTGTCTGACGTGGCTTAGAGGGACTTCTCCGACGTGCACGATTTGGTGAGGAGTGTCGTCTCCGGTTTCAACTACTCTTGGTTGATCCGGTTTCTCCAAAAAGGAGAACCACTCTTTGTGGCTCGTCATGTGGTTCGACGCGCCGGAATCAACATACCACACTTCCTCCATTTTGGAAGTGGTCTTCTTCATTGAGTTTGCCTTGTGATTCATCACCAAGGCTGGCCCCTTACCGGCCTTTCCGGTTCCGGATCCTCCTGATCCGTTTGCGTAGTGCGAGTTTTGCCGGCCATCCTTACCGGTCTTGCCGGATCCGGATTTGTCCGAATCAGCACGCTTTCTCCAGCACTCACTTTCCCTGTGGCCTTTTTTGCCACAGTACCAACATTCCGTAGCGGATTTGTCTTGCCGGCCTCCGGCACAGCCTTGACTCCCCCTGCTTGTGGAAGTCCCGGAACTGCTGTCGGCACGCTCATAGTGCCTCCGTTCCTGCTCTTGCCGGCCGCCTCCATTGCGTGCCGACCCACCTCTTCCACCACGCCCACGGAGCCGATTTGTTCCCGTGTACAACATTCGGCTTTCCGGGGATGCACTGGTAGATGCACCGGCGTGGTTCTCCTCTACAAGGAGCATCGACTATAAGTCGAAGAATGAGGGGGTATTCTCCCTTGTACACACCGTAGTCCGGAACGCTCCGAACTTGGACGCCAGGCCTCCGAGACATACCTGCACCATCTCGTCTTCCTCTACGGTAACATTGATAGAGGCGAGCGAGTCGCAAATCTCCTTTATCCGGCCCGTGTAGTCTGCCACGGACATGTTCTTCTGTCGAACATTGTTCAACTCCTGTTTGAGTTGCAGCTTCCGGGTAGTGGTGCTTGCGGCGAAAACCTTTTTCAGGTTCCCCCAAGCATCCTTCGGTGTCTTGGCGTCACGGATGTGGCTGAGGAGCTGATCGCCGACACTGGACGCGAAGCAGTACATCACCCTGCTTGCCGCCTGTTCCCATACCGGGAAGTGCGTGTGTGCCAAGTCGGGCGCCGCATCATTCGCTCCTTCGACATAACTCCAGTACCCGTGTCCAAGCAGGTACTGGTGCATCTTGTAAGACCAGGATGCGTAGTTGCTCCTGTCGAGCTTCTCCACCGGGAGCGACGTAGCCATGCCTCTATCCATGTCTTTTACTGTGTCTGTTTTCGACCTGTTAGGGTTTTCTTCTCAAGAGTAAATGTCTGCAGCAGAGGTTCTCAACCCTCGCGCTCTGATACCATGTAAACGTAAGTGTTTGCGGAAGTGTAAATCAGAGAACAACAGAGAGAGAGAGAGAGAGAGAGAGAGAGAGAGAGAGAGAGAGAGAGAGAGAGAGAGAGAGAGAGAGCGAGAGAGAGAGAGAGAGCAGAACACAATTTCAAAATTATATCAAGACTCTATATACACACTGTGCTAAGTAGCACTATTTATACAAGTCCTCTTGGGACTGACAGAAGTACCATGTATTTCAATGCTCACACGAGCATCTAACACTTACTATGAGACTATAGCTACCTAGTAGTCTATCCTATACTAGGCTTCCGATTGGACTTCCGGTTACGGATTGCACCCGGCCTCCACTGCATGCCGGTTCGGTTGCTCACCGTCATACCGATCCGTTTCGCCCGATCCGTCTCGCTTACCGGCTCCGGCTTATTCAGCCGATCCGGCTCCGGTTGAGCTTGCCGCTCAACAATAAATCTGCATGGTGAAGCTTAAAACAATGTTGAACAGATAGTGTATTATGCTTTTTATCATCTGAAATGTAAAATATTGATTTCTTATGTAACTCACCGTCTTGCCTCCAATAGCAAATATGTACAAGTATTGTACATTGATCATTGTACCAATGCATTGATTGAACCTCATTTTGAACTTTAAATGTATAGTTTTCTGCAAAATCAATAATGGATACGATGACACCCGTTGGTAAGTTATTAATACATTCCTTGAACTGTGAATTTTGCCAATAACTCCGGAAGTTATGTGGAATGAACTCCCCAAGTTGTTTCTTAAATTCTGAGACAAGGGTAGCAGCACATGTCTCCTTATATACTTCCTTGATACGCTTAGTGACAACTCCCTTGCCAATATTTTCAGTCGCAAATATTTCCATTTCACGATATGACTATTTCCCAAATCAAGCTCCTGCCTACAAAATAATGGTAGCGGACAAACCTTACACGTTCTTAATAGACATGTACGACGATGCCACTCACATGATGGTTCTTTTTCACAAACACAAGACCTCCATAGCTCAGAAACGGATGCATAAGTCATGTTTCGTGCATTACACCTATTATCCTCCCCATTTGGTCTACAAATCTCACAAGTGCAGACACATAATTCCCCTTGTATACCCTTAGAATCAGTATGCATTGCATTCACTGCTAGCCTTAACATGTCCATCTTCACATGGTACACACAACAACATGTATTCCTCTCATTTAATTTTCTAACATAAAATGGTTTCAAACCTTGGAACTTGCGGAATCCAACAGTCAAGCTTGGATGTTGGTCTTTAAAGTTCATGTACAATTCAGCCTACATCAACCAATATATATAGCAAACATTAATATACACTTGGTCAAAACGCAAAGTTATGGAATGTGAATTGATATAAAAAAATGGAATACCTCTGTCATCTCCAAGAAGTGTCTAGGGTGAATCTGGTACTTACCCTGACTTATTCGTTGTCTACACATGTCCTTCTTATTTGGTGAGACACGCGTATTTTTGGCCCAAAATGAATCCACTTTCTCAATAATCTCTTGAGATAAGGCATCACATCGTCGTCTACGTCCCAACCCCAGCCACTTGAATTTGCTTGAGTGTATATTTCGGCGATGTTTCCTCAAGTTCCTTCTTTGAATACCCAGGGCTAAGGCAACTTTAGTATCACTATATTTTTTTTCTCTCGCACCGTTCACAACCATGTGTAGGGCTGCCCTCTTTGCAACAAGTTTGTCTAAGCTCTCTACACCTTTCACTAAGTCTAGGGATGACTTCATAGACTCCACAATCTCTTCTGAAACACATTGGTCCCTAAATTTTATTCTCTCCATGTCTTCATTCAAACTTTGATGGTGTAACACTCTACAGATAATATCCCTACGATCCTCTTCACTAAATCTCTTCGTTATTTCTACCAAATAACGGACTATGTGAAGAACCACTCGTCTCTTAGTCCTTTCAGATATGCATGAGTTACTTGACAACTCACTCTCGTTAGGAACCCCCATTCGGTCACTAGATTTATCCACAAAAATTAAGTGTCTTGTGAAAGTAGTTAATGTTATATAGACTCAACTAAGAAAACACAATCAAATGTTTTTAAATGTGGCCTGCAAAGTGAGAAATATTTTGTTTCAAACATTAGAATTACATATCAAATATGACAAGTGTCAATTCTAAAAATTTAGTATTGAAATATGAAGAAATGAAACATTTTAGTACTGAAAATAAAAAAATGGATGGAAGGAACCTCCAATGGTGGAGGGAGCGTTGGATATGCCACCTCGATTTGGTGGAAGGAACCTCCAATGGTGGAGGGAGCGTGGATATGCAGCCTCGATTTGGTGGAATGAACCTCCAATGGTGGAGGGAGCGTTTGGATATGCCGCCTCGATTTGGTGGAAGGAACCTCCAATGGTGGAGGGAGCGTTGGATATGCCGCCTCGATTTGGTGGAAGGAACCTCCAATGCCGCCTCGATTTGGTGGAAAAAGCCCCAAATCACCACGACATCAACTGCAATCGGTGGAAGTAAGAAAGTCGTTGTCGAAGAAATCACTATTGGCTGCTACCTAAACCCTCAGAACAGTCTCTGTACCTCAACCTAAACCCTAACAAAAACAGAAACCCTAAAAAAATCAGAAATCCTCAACTCAAACTCTCCAACCAGACATGGATGTCTGAGATTTAGATTGAAGGAAAATCAGAAACGTGACATGGATGTCTATGATGAAAAGCTCAGAGGGATAGAGGAAGAGGAGTATGAGGGGAAGCGCCAAAATCGACGTGAGGGGAAAATAACCCCCAAAATGGAAGAACATCTCCTCATGTGTTCCCCCCACTCCTTCTACAGTAAATGACACTTGTACTAAAGTCACCCCACTCTCCAAAATCGATTTTCTTTTTCTCTAATTTTTTTTCTGAATTATTCAGTACTAATAGTATTGAAAGTACTGACAATTTTTATGGCCAAAAACAGTACTTTTCTGGTACACCATAGCGTGCTTCGACCCTTATACATGACTACTCAAAGCTTATTTTTCCGCTCAGACAACTTACAAAGTGTCAAAGTTAATATGTGGAAGCAAACCAGTTTATCCGGTCAGCTACAGAAAAACAGAGAGATTTAATGGAAGCTTAGAATACACAGGAGAGGCAGAGAGAGTAGAAAGCATAAAATCTATTAAAAAAATAATACTCTATACATACAATGTGCTTGTTGGCATAAAAGACCGACTCCGTCCACTTTGTATCCTAGTGTGAACTTGTCCATATAGTTAGGGCTTAGTATATAAGCGATAACCTAACGTTGTAAAGAGATGATCTCTTGATCATCCTGTACATCGAGTCTCTGAGAGAGAGAGAGAGAGAGAGAGAGAGAACAGAAATAAAGAGAGCTTCCATTAAAGCTTCATCCGTCGTGTGTGTCTATTATCTATCTATATCTTCTTGCCTTCCTTTTGTGTTGTTTGCTGAGCATAACTGACAGGTCCTCACATCCACACATATATGTAAACAACTGGTATCAGAGCAACTTGCTACTCGGCGGCAACAAACAATAGAAAAAAAAAACTAAAAGGAAAAAGACCAGGTTAGTAAAATCTCACACTCAAAGAAGAATATGGCTTCAACATCCAGAACAAGAGTTGAAATCAGAAAATTCAATGGCAAAAACTTTGCCCTTTGGACGGAGATGATGCAGGATGTGTTGATCATTAGAAGACAAGTCGAAGCCATTCGACACAGTGAAAAACCTGCCTCAATGACAACTGAAGAGTGGAGATCTATTGATGAAATCGCACGCTCTACCATCCGAATGCATCTGGTTGAAAACATCTACTTGAGCATGGCAAAAGAGATGATAGTGTTCTCATTATGGGAGAAGCTACAAGCCATGGACGAGAAAGGTCCTCATCTTCAAAATTGATCTTGATCAAACAACTGTTGAACATGAAGATGAGAGAGACCGATCCGGCTACCTTGCACATCAACACCTTCAGTCGGGTGTTGTCAGAACTCTCCTCACAAGGGATCAACTTCGAATAAGAAGTGAAAGCCCTTGCCCTCCTATCGAGCTTGTCGACGAGTTGGGAGCTATTCTGCACGACATATGCCAATAGCCGACCGATCCTAAACCTAGATTAGACAATCGACCAAGTCCTCACCATGGACATTCGGTGAAAATCGATGGGACTTACCATCGATGAATCGGTAGAAGCCCATCACTCGACCGAGTCGTTTGACCAATAGAGTCGAACGAGAGAACAAGCCGACTGAACCAGTCGGAATACCAATTGATAAAAAATGAGGGGAGACCAACAATGGTCGAAGTCGAGAACAGGCCGATCAGGTGAATTCTGCACTCACTGCAGAAAAGCCGGCCACAATGTTTCCGACTGCTGGTCGATGCAGAAAAAAGAGAGTAGTCGGCGATTCGAGTGGAATCGAGGATGACCCAACTTGGATCATTGTCCTACAAGCAACCAAATCAACGTTGCCATCACTCGATCAGGAGAAATTCTCTCCCTAGAGGATTCAATGATTGGAGAAGTCCTATACTGTGCACAAGATGCACATACGTGGTTACTGGATTCCAGTGCCACATTCCATGTGACCCCCAACATTGAATGGTTTTCGAACTATTCAACTGACGCCATCGACACAGTCTGACTAGGCAATGGGCAAGAGTGTAGAATCGCAGGGATCGGAGAGGTTCCCATCTGATTGCCCAATGGCAACATGATCTCCCTACACCAAGCCAGGTAGTACCCGATCTGAAAAGGAGTCTGGTCTCCATCGGCATGTTAGCCGAAGACGGGTATCAAACGACTCTAAGTGAGTCAATATGGATGATCAGTCGGGGAAATCTCAGAATTGGGAGTGGACACAAGTACAATAACTTGTACCCGTTAATGGCGATCACTCCAGAAGGGGCCGTGAATGTAGCCGAAAAGACCGACCCGAACTTATGGCATGATCGACTCAGCCATATGTCTCAAGCCGGACTCGATGGGTTGATGGCGGTCGACTACATCCCTAAACTCCAAGCAAAGAAGGACTTCTGCGAGCATTGTCGATACAGGAAACAGACCCGAAGTCCCCACTCTCTCCACTACGAGACGATACACAACCCCTAGAGTTTGTGCACACAAATATATGTGGGACCATGCTAGAGAGATCACTAGGAGGCTCCCGATACTTCATCACCTTTGTAGATTACTGTACACGGAAGGTCTGGGCCCACTCGATCAGGTCCAAAGACAAAGTGCTCGAGGTCTTTGTAGACATTTGAAGTGGAGAACTAGTCGGGACACAGAGTGAAGACACTCCGGTCCGACAACGGAGACGAATATACCTACAGAGCCTTCAAGCAGTACATGTCCAACAAAGGGATCCGGCATCAAAAGACTGTTCCTTACACACCCATGCAAAATGGAGTGGTGGAACAGATAAACCGAATGATCCAAGAGAGGGTGACAGGAATGCTCCAACAAGCTGGATTGAAGCTGGAGTTCTCGGCTGAGGTATTGCAGGCGACAATATACTTCGTAAATCTAGTACCGTCGAAAGCAATCAGGCACGAAGTGCCACAAGCACTATGGTCAGGAAAACAGGCGACCTATGATAGGCTCTGTATATTTGGATGCGAAGCCTACGTGTTCATCCCCAAGGAGAAAAGGACAAAGTTCGCACCCCATGCGACGAAGTGCATATTTCTCGGTTATGGAACCGATGTGGACTTTGACTACAGGCTATGGAACCCTGAGAACCGGAAACGGATCCGGAGTAGTGACGTAGTCTTCAATGAAGACTCTATCTTCTCTTAGCGGAACCAACGGAAAATAGTCGGTAAAAAGCTATCCTTCAAAGACGACAGAGACATCGCAGAAGGACTGATCCACAGGGCCGACTTAAAGATTCAACAAACATTCGAACTCGACGAAGCTGACAACATACCTACTGACTCCGAATCGGTTGGAGGTCCACTAGTCGATCTTGAAGAGAAAGCCATCAAAGACAGAGCCCATTTGATAAGAGTTGAACAAAGCAAAGTCAACATGATGCGATTTGGAAACAGACCCGAGTCGACAAAGTTCACGGGGGAGAAAGCCATGACACCACTGAAATCCTAGCATGAGGGTGGGTCACCTAACAAGACTCCTGACACAAACGGTTCGACAAATACCGATCGACCTGCAAAACTGATCGAAGAATTTGAACCTCTTATCTTAGTACCCAGGAGATCTAGACGAGCTCGAAGACAGATAGAGTTCCACCAACCTGGCCTTGACTACGTCAACTACATCGATGCAAGCGAACCAAGCACTTATGAAGAAGCTATGGCCGCAACCGACGCCAAAACATGGCACAATGCCATGAATCCGAAATGGACTCGATTCACAAGAATCAGACATGTGAGCTGGTCGAACCACCAACTAGAAGAAAGCCACTACCTTGCAAATGGGTTTTCCGATACAAATATGTATTTGACTCAGAGAAACCCAAGTACAAAGTTCGTCTTGTCGCGAAAAGGTTCCAACAAGAACATGGGGTCGACTACGACGAGATATTCTCACCAGTAGTCAAGATGACCACCCTCCGACTCTTACTAGGAGTTGTGGCGACAGAAGACCTAGAGCTAGAATAGCTGGATGTAAAGACGACATTCCTTCATAGAGATCTGGAAGAAGACATTTACATGTCTCAACCGGCAGGCTTCACGACGACAGGGGAGGAAAGTCACCTCGTATGTCGACTGAAGAAAAGCCTCTATGGCTTGAAACAAGAGCCGAGGATGTGGTACCAGAAGTTCAACTCCTACATAAGGCAACTTGGATACCATCGATCTGACTCCGACCCACGCATACATATATTTGGCAACTAGTCGACGAGTCTAGGATTTATCTGATCCTATATGTCGATGACATACTGATTGCAGGAAGCAACCAAGTTGAGATCGGAAAGCTTAAGCGGAGCCTTCACGACAAGTTCGCGAAGACGGAACATAGACAAGCCCGTCACATACTGCACATGAGGATTGAGTGAAATCGGATGACCAAGACTCTCCGACTCTCCCAGTCTGACAATATCCGAAAGGTGCTGAAGCGCTTCAACATGGAGAATGCAAAGCCAGCACCAACACTGCTTTCGACGTCGATCTGACTATCGGACAAAGAATCTCCTTCAATAGACAAGGAGAGAGAGTTTAATGGAAAGATACCCTACGCATCGGCCGTAGGAAGTATCATGTACGCAATGGTGGCGACCCGACCCGACCTAGCCTATGTCGTAGGGGTGGTCAACTGGTACATGTCAAATCTAGGACGGAAGCATTGGGAGGCCGTCAAGCACATCTTCAGGTACCTGAGAGGGACCGAAGATACACAACTGACTTTCGGTCATAGTTGTTAAAAAACGCGTATTCTACGTGTTGAGCGAGCAAGCTCAACCGTATCCGGATCGGCTGAACAAGCCAAAGGCGGATCGATATCCGAATCGGTGTCTGGAACAAGGAGCCGGATCGGAGAGCTGGATTCAAATGTGAACTGGAAGGCTAGTAGTAGCCTATACTCCTAGACTACTAGGTAGTCAGAGTCCTCGTAGTTAGTGTCAACCGCTCGTATGAGCATTGAAGTACATAGTACTTCTGTCAGTCGTTTTGAGGACTTGTATAAATAGTGTTGTTTAGCATGTTGTATGTATAGAGTGATACAGAGTGCTATTTTTTTAATAGAGTTTATGTTCTGCTCTCTCTGTCTCCCCCGTGTATGCTAAATACCCTCAAGCTTCCATTGAACCTGTGTTTTTATTCTTTGTTGCTACCCGGATAAACCAGTTTTGTCAAGCTTCCGCACACTAACTTTTACATGGTATCATAGTGTGAGGGTTGAGACTCCTTTGCAGATGATAGACGCTTTTGAAGACAAACCCTAACACCCGATGAAGAACAGTAGAGAACGGAAATGGACAGAGGTATGACAAGTTCGCGTCCCACAGAAAAGCTCGATCGGAGCAACTATGCATCCTGGTCATATAAAATGCACCAGTACCTGTTGGGGCATGGATATTGGAGCTATGTGGAAGGAACCAACGAGGTAGCACCGAAGCCGGCACACAAAGACTTCTCAGCATGGGATCAAGGAGCGAGCCGAGTATTGTACTGCCTCGTGTCCGGCGTGCATGATCAGATGCTTGGCTACATCAAGGATGTAGAAACGCCAAAGGAGGCCTGGGAAAATCTACGGAAGATTTTCGCCGCAAGTACCACAACCCGTAAGTTGCAGCTCCTGCAAGAGTTGAACAACATCCGGAAGAGAGATATGTTGGTTACGAACTACACCACCAAGATTAAGGAGATCTGTGATGCACTTTGATCCATCAACGTAACGGTGAAAGAAGAGGTGATGGTCCAGATCTGTCTTGGTGGTCTAGCACAATGGTACGGGCCAATCCAGATGGCAATTTTCTCCCAAGAGAAGCCACCATCCTTCTTCGACTTACAATCCATGTTGATGGTCGAAGAAAACCACGCGAGTGGGTGGAAGACCACTCAATCGGACAACCGGATGCTGTACATAGAGGTGGATCGACCCCGTGGGCGTGGAGGACGAGGTGGGTCGGCATGCAATGGAGGTGGTGGACAACAGTTCCAGACCCTCCACAAGTAGGGGGAGTTAAGTCGGAGCCGGAAACTGACACAGAATGTTGGTACTGTGGCAAGAAAGGCCACAGAGATAGTGAGTTCTGGAAGAAGTGTGCCTTTTCGGATAAATTTGGATTCGGCAAGGCTGGACAAGACAATTGGCAAAGTTCGCACTACACGGAAGGATCAAAAGGATCCGAAACCGGGAAGACCGGAAAAGGGCCAGCCTTTGTGATGAAGCACAAGGCGAACTCGATGAAGAAGACCACTTCCGGATCGGAGGAAGTATGGTATGTTGATTCCGGAGCGTCAAACCACATAACGAGCCACGAAGAGTGGTTCTTGTTTTTGGAGAAACCGGAACAACCGGGAATCGTCGAAACCGGAAACGACACCCCTCAACTGATTGTGCATGTCGGAGGAGTCTCTTTAAGCCATGTTGGACAAAAGGGAAAGCTGATGAACGCACTACACGTTCCAACAATCACAAAGAACCTGGTGTCAGTCGGACAAATCGTCGACTAGGGAATGCATGTGTGGTTTACGCACGTCGACTAGGGATAATTGCGCAAGGGCGTTGAGAAGGGAGGATGTTCATCCTCAACACAAATGACGTCAACACCGCCATGTTTGCCAAAGGACAGAAGATTGAATCGGACATCAATCTCTGGCATAAGCGGATTGGCCACGTCAACTACCGGAGGCTTCAAGATCTACAATTGAAACAAGTTTTGTTCGGATTGCCGAAGTTTAGTGGCCGGAAGGCCCAAATATGTGAAGCCTGCCAACTTGGGAAGCAACACCGGGTTCCATTCCCCACCGAACGAAACTGGAGCCGTAAAAAGCTCGATCTAATCCATTCAGATGTATGGGGACCAACATAGAACGTTAATGTTGGCGAGAGTCGGTATTTCGTCTCCTTCATCGACGACTACAACCGGCACATGTGGATCTACCTCATCGAGAAGAAAAGTGAAGTCTTCGACTATTTCTGGAACCTTCAAAGCTTAGTCGAAAGGGAAACAGAGAGGAAGATAAAGTGCCTGCGGTCAGATGGCCTAAAAGAATACTTCCGGCCAATTCAACGGTTATTTGTAGCAAAAAGGTATTCGGAGAGAATTCAGCTGTCGATATACACCAGAACAAAACGGTGTGGCCGAAAGAAAGAACCGGTCGATTGTCGACGCGGCAAGGGCAATGTTGGAGGAGAAGAGCATGCCCAAATTCTACTGGGCTGAGGCAATCCGGACGACCGTCTACATCCAAAACCGGATAGGGGACGAGGTGTCAGCACATGAGTTGTATTTTGGGCGGAGGACGAATTTGAGACACCTTTGGATATTCGGTAGCATAGCATATGTGCATGTACCAGTGACGAGGACATCAGCGGCGCCGTGGAGGCGGTCCCTTTTGACGACACCTTGGGCGAACTACGAAAGGTGATCGGTGAAGACCTTAGGGAAGACTGGAGCGTTCCGGTAGGGTCGATGGGAATGTACGAAGTCATCGCAGACTTCGCGGAAAGGATCGGGTTGGATCAGATGGCCCGCGTGGATACGAGATACAAGACTGTGAACCGGAAGGTGAGGCCAGTCGCGGCACCCTTGCCGGAGGGCAGCAAGGAGCGGATAAAAGGGGTCGCGTCAGACCCAAGTTTACGAAATCCGGCTGGCATAGGACACCGGTTCACCGACATAACGCTACCGGAGCTCAAGGTCGGTGGGGGCGCCTTCCTACTGCCGGCGGAGGAGGACCGGTTTCGGAGAATGCTCGGGAGGCACGGGAAGGCTTTTGCATTCTCACCAGAGGAGATCGGGTGCGTAGACCCGACAGTTGTCGAACCGATGGTGATCTTCACGGTACCGCATGTACCGTGGAATCTCAAGCCGATCCTGGTGCCAAGAGCTCACATCCCGAAGTTGATGGAGCTCCTAAAGCAGAAGGTGGAGATGGGCATCCTCGAACCGTCGAGTGCCCCGTATTCGAATCGGTGGTTTACGGTGCCGAAGAAGAACGGCACGTTGCGCTTCATCCAGGACCTACAACCGGTCAACATGGTGACCATTCGTAATGTAGGGATCAGACTGACCATAGACAAGTTCACGGAGGCCTTCGCTGGAAGGTCGATCTATTCTGTCGGTGATCTGTACTTGAGGTACGATCAGTTCCAACTAGCGGTGGAGAGCAGAGACATTACGACGATGCGGACTCCTCTCGGCCTAGTGCGGATGTGTACCTTGCCACAAGGAGGGACGAACTCAGTGGCTCACATGGTGAATGCGATGAACAAAGTGCTCAGGGATTGTATCCCGGACATCACCATGCCGTTCTTAGACGATGTCCCGATCAAGGGTTGCCCGGTAGAAAAAAAGGACGAGGCAATCGGGCCGGACGGATGTCGGAATTTCGTGGCGTCCCACATCGATGACTGCCAGAAGGTGCTGCAGAGAGTAGAGCGCGCGAGGCTCACCTTCTCCGGGGAAAAGTCGGCCTTCGGACAGTCGGAGATCTTGGTGGTTGGACACTTGTGCAGGCCTTACGGTAGAAAAACGTCTCCGGCAGAGGTAGAGGCCATCTTCGCGATGAGGAACGTTTGCGGGTCGGTCACGGAGGTCCGCAGATTCTTGGGGGCATGCCCGTTCGACCACATCTGGATCCCGCACTACGCACATGTTGCGGAACCCCTCTACGGACTATTGAAAAAGGGGCGTAGCTTTGAGTGGAGGACGGAGCACACAGAGTCGGTTCGGAGACTAAAGGAGGCGCTTACGGCAGCGCCGGCTCTCCGTAAAGTGGTTTACAGCAAGGATGTTACCATCTGCGTAACGGTGGACACCGGCCCGACTGGGATCGGGTGGGTAATCAGTCAGGAGGACAAGGGTGGCGTACGATTCCCGATCCGGTTCGGGGCGAAGGTATTGAGCGAGCGGCAGCGAGGGCACGCCCAAGTTAAGTGCGAACTTTGGGGTGTCGTTTCGGCGGTCAAGGCCGACAAGGATTATCTGATTGGGACGGAGGTGATTATCGAGACGGACTGCCTGCCGATACTCGGCATGGTTTCCGGATGCGCGACGCCGGACCTAGCAATGCTCCGGTGGATAACGTACATTAAGTCCCTGAACCTGGAGATACGACACATCTCCGGAAAGGACAACGCCATGGCCGACATGCTTTCGAGGGCAAGGTTCAACGACGAAGACGGCATGGTTTCAGAAGACGAAGAAGTCGGCTAGGACTTCTTCGGGTCGGCTAGGACTTCTTCGGGTCGGCTAACGTAACGACAAGAAGGAAAGGGAACACTCCGGCGCTTAATGAATTTGACGAAAGTAGGTACGACGGGGAGTGGCTCCAAATCGGGAGGTTCCTACGGACGATGAAGCCAGACGCAGCATGGGCGAGAGAGGAGGCGAGCCGGATACGGAGGAAGGCGTACCGATTCTTCCTGTGGGACGGGTGCATATGGAAACACCCAAAGAAGAGAAGCGGCATCCCACTCCGAGTAGTGGCAAAGAAAGAAGAGCAGGGGAAACTATTGGCGGCATTCCACGAGAGCCCATGGGTCAGACACCGCGGAACGTGGGCCACGTTCGAGAAGCTGAAGGAGAAGTACTGGTGGCCGGGGCTATACCAGGACGTGCATCGGTTCGTAACGACTTGCGAAAGCTGTCAGGTGCACTCCGTAGTCCGACACTGGGACGAGCTACACCCGACCTACCTGCCTACGGTCCATTTCAAGTGGATGGTGGACTTGGTGACGATGCCGATGGGGGTAGGACAGATGCGATACTTGGTGCTTACACGGGAAGACTTAACGAACCAGGTGGAAGGCCGTGCACTACAAAGCAAGATATCCGCGGCGGTATGCCGGTTCCTGATCGAAGAAGTAGTGTGTCGGTACGGGTGCGTCGGGAGGATCGTGGCGGACCGGGGAGAGCTGGATGCGCGGGAGGCCGAGGAGCTGTTCGACCGGCTAGGCATCAAACTCTCCCTCACCACGGCGTACAATCCGGAGACGAACGGAAAGGTGGAACGTGGGCACGGACCGATTGTAAAGGCGTTGGTGCGTGCATGCGGTGGGCAGGTCAGGAATTGGCCGCGACTCCTTCCTTACGCGCTATGGATGGGCGGACTGGACTATGCAATGTACGGACAAAAGCCGATCATGCCGGTGGAACAGACGGTTTCTTCGTGGGCGGCGGTAGATTGGAAGGACGAAATAAACCCTAAACCCTAAACCCCAACTCGAGCGGAGGCCGGAGGACGTGATACAGGCGAAGGAAAAGCTGCGAGCGGCGAGGGAGCGGAACAAGACCCGGTTCAACCAGTTGCGACCAAAGAAGATCGAGGAAGGCGACTGGGTCTTGGTATACGACAGCAGCCTCGACAATCAGCACAAGGCGGTGCAGAAGTTTGCTAGGAGATGGTTCGGGCTCTACATGGTCACGAGCGTGAACGGCAATGACACGTACCACCTCGCAGAGCTCGACGGGACACGGTTAGCGGTGCCGGTGGCCGGAAAGCGGATCAAAGCTTTCAAAAAGCGGTTCGAAGACGAGCCGGAGCCTGCGAGTGGGAGCGTCAACGACGATCAGTTCGGGTCCGGCGGAGAACCAAAGAGCAACGAGTGAGGCCGGGTTTCTTCGATATCTACCCGTCTCTGGCGCATACCGGTGGATGCGCGGTTTGGTGGGGGTGGATGTTGTGAAGAAAACCGGCCATAGGCGGAATCGGAGAGAAAGCGCGTAAACCGGCCCCTACACGGATGGACGCGTGACTGGATACTTTGTACACAAACCGGTGGATGCGACTACTAAGCCACACGCATTTATTAGAGGGGGATTGTGCGTATCCCAGAGGGGGACAGGGAATAAAGGGAAGAGGGGAAGAGAGAACGAAATATCGCGCGTTGGGAAGAGGAAAGCGTTGCTGCAGAACGGAAGGAGGAGCTCTCTCTCTTGGACGCGAATCGTCGCTCTCTGCGGGTGTCAGGAGGTCGCGGCCTCTACTTCATGGACAGCCCGTGTGCTTGCAGCAGAGTCGCTCCCTTTCCCTTTTTGTTTCTTTGAGTCGTGGGACTGTCGTCGGTGTGCGTGAGTAGGGTCCCCGTGTCGGGTCCGTCGCCGCTTTGTCGGTTGTAACTGTCGGAGTTTGTAATATCTTGTCATTATAATTAAGTGTTACGTTCTATATCTCCCTTGCTCGCTTCTACGTGTCGGTGAATCTCTCTCTCTGTCTCTGTCTCTCTCTCGCTCCTCGGTCCAAGACCCCCGTGGTCCCGCCCCTTTCTACACGTACGCGCGTAACAACGCGACAACGTTGTACCCACTCTCCTCAACACAAATATACATTTTCCCTAGGCGTATTTATACTAATACATCATATGGGCTATTTACAAGTATAGCCCCTACTACACATCGCCACTTTTATTATAGTTATAATAATAATAGTCAAATAGTTAATCAATCGACTCCCTATTTGTTAACTCTTTGACTTTCAGCTCTCCTCGGCCCGATTAGTCGGCTCTTCCTTGTCTTCGATTGTAGGCTACTTTCCGATAGTCGGCTCCTCCCACGGGAGGGACATATTCCCAACACTTTCAATCCAACGACATCTAAGAAAACACAAATATCATTATTTACAAATAAAGTCTTTAAGCGTACATATCCTCTCTAGTAGTGTATGATTATAAGACTATGAGAGGGCACCCATGAAACCTAAAAAATCAAAGTTAATGTGTAATCATTTAGACATACAAATTAAAATTTAGACAATTGAATATTTGAGAAGTCTTCCATTGCTTCATATCACACCTATTAAATGAGCCTTGCTCCATATACATGTTCATGCAATAAAGTGATCTTTCCCATAAATGTTCAAGTTCCGATTTCGCCCTTTGGGGAATGGAAGTGGGTGTTGCTTCCCTAGCTAGCAAGCTTCACAAATTTGGGCCTTTTGACCACTAAATTTCAGCAATCTGAACACTACTTGTTTCGTTTGCAGTACTTGAAGTCTTTGATAGTTGACGTGGCCAATCCGCTTGTGCCACAAGTCGATGTCTGATTCGACTTTTTGTCCCTTACTGGACAATGCGGTGCTAACGTCGTTTGCGTCAAGGATGACCATCCTCCCTTCCCGGCACATTTGCGTGATGATCTTACCCTCTCATTCGATGAAGCACCCAAGATAGCTGAACCGAACTTGCATCCCTTGGTAGACGATCTGGCCAACCGACACCAAGTTCTTTCTTATCGTCAGAACATGCAGTACGTTCATAAGTCTCCCCTTCTGTCTGACATGACTTAAGGGAACATCACCGACGTGTTCGATCGGATGCGAGGAGTCGTCTCCGGTTTCGACGACTCCCGGTTGCTTCGGTTTCTCTAAGTATGAGAACCACTCCTAGTGGCTTGTCATATGGTTTGATGCTCTAGAGTTGACATACCACACCTTGTTCAGTTTCCAGGTGCTCTTCTTCATCGAGTTTGCCTTGTGCTTCATCACAAAGGTTGGGCCCTTTCTTGTTTTGGATCCTTTCGACCCTTCGGTGTAGTGCGAATGCTGCCGATTTCCATTTTCGGCTCTACCGGATCCGGATTTGTCCAAATTGGGGTGCTTCTTCTAGCACTTGCTATGTGTGGACCCTTCTGGCCATAGTAGGAGCATTCCGTTTTGGCCTTTGCTTGCCGGTTTTCGGCACCGCCTTGACTCCCCCTACTTGTGGAGGGTTCGGAGGTGTTGTCGGCACCACCTTTGTGCCTTCTTTCCTGCTCTTGTCGGTCGTCACCATGGGGATCTGCACCATTTCATCCTCGTCCACTGTCACGTTGATGGACCCTAATGTGTCGTAGATCTCTTTGATCTTTGTGGTGTAGTCGGTCACCAAGATATCCTTCTATAGGATATTGTTGAGCTCTTGCTAGAGCTGCAACTTTGGGCCTTAAAACCCTAAACTTTTCAAATTTTCCCGGGCCTCCTTCGGCGGTTTTGCATCTCAAATGTAGCACAACATTTGGTCGTGCACACAGGATGCAAGGCACTACAAAACTCTGCTTGCTCCTTGTACCCAAACTGGAAAATCCTTGTGTCCCGATTCTGATGCCACGTCGTTCACTCCTTCCACATAATTCTAGTAGTTGTGCCCTAGCAGGTACTGGCATATCTTGTAAGACCAAGATGTGTGGTGGCTCTTGTCAAGTTTTTCCATTGGAAGCAAGCTTGCCATGCTTCTGTCCATTTTCCTTCTTTTTTCTGTTCTTTACTGGGTGTTAGGGTTTGTCTGTGTTTTAACATTTGCCGACAACAGAGGATTCTCAACCCTTGTGCTCTAATACCATGAAAAGAATAGCGTGCGGAAGCTAAAGGACACAACCAGTTACAGCTGGATACCAACAGAAAACAAAGAGAACAATGGAGAGAGAACACACATAGTATGCGGGAGAGATAGAAAGAGAAGAAGACAACAAAACTCAAATTCAAAATAATACTCTGTACATACAATGTGCTCTGAGAGCACTTTTAGACAAGTACTTAAAGGATTGACAAAAGTAATAACATGTACTTCAATGCTCATAACTAAGCGATAGACACTAACTCCTAAAAATATGCCTATCTACTAGGCTAGGATCGTTGGCCTCTAACGGCCTACCGGCTCTCGTGGATCCGGTTCTCCGATCCGACTCTCTAATCTGGCTCACTGATCCGATCCGGGCCTAGCTGAAAAGTCTTCATCCAATCCGGCTCTCGGCTTATTCAGCTGATCTGGCCTATGTTGAGCTTGCTTCTATTCATCAGAGAAGCTCAACTCGATCTAGATCAGCTGAACAAGCCAGAGCTAGACTGGAGTCCGGAACGAAGAACCAGATCGACGTCTAGATGGTATCCAGAACCAGGAACTGGATCAGATTATAACCGGTAGGCTGTTAGAGAGAGGCTTACGAATCTAGCCAAGTACGTAGGCATATTTTTGGGAGTTAGTGTCAGTCACTCATATGAGCATTGAAGTACTTGTATAAAAGTGTTGACTAAGCCCTTTGTATGTACAAAGTGTTATTATTCGAATTGATTTCTTTGTTTTGCTCTTTCTGTCTCTCCCGTGTATTCTAAGCTTCTATTAAACTTGTGTTTATTCTCTGTTATCTGGTGTAACCGGTTTTCTCAAAGCTTCTGCATACTAACTTTTACATGGTATCAGAGCACGAGGGTTGAGAACCTCTACATCTGACGAGCGATTTCTGGAGACAAACCCTAACACTTGGTAAAGAAAAGGCAGAAGAAGGATATGGACTGAGGAATGGCTAGCTCGCTCTCGACGGAGAAGCCCGACAGATCCAACTATGCATCTTGGTCGTACAAGATGCATTAGTACCTGCTCGGGCATGGTTATTGGAGTTATGTCGACGGAGCTAACGATCTGCACCTAATGCAGCACACAGGGACTTCCCGACTTGGGAGAAAGCAACAAGCAGATTTATGTACTGCTTTGCGTCTAGTGTCGGCGATCAGGTGCTGAGGCATATTCGGGACGTCAAGACACCGAAGGAGGCTTGGGGAAACTTGAAGAAGCTCTTTGCAGCAAACACCACGGCATGGAAGTTGCAACTCCGACAGGAGTTGAGCAATGTCCCATAGAAGGACATGTTTGTGGCCGACTATACAACCCAGATCGAAGACATCTATGACTCACTTGCCTATATCAATGTGACCGTCGAGGAAGATGAGATGGTGTAGGTTTGTCTCCGGGGCCTGGAGTCAAAGTTCGGAGCATTCTGGATGGTGGTCTGTGAAAGGGAGAATACACCCTCGTTTTTCGACTTATAGTTGATGCTCCTAGTAGAGGAGAACCATGTGGGTGCATCAACGAGCACGCACACCGACAACAGGATGTTGTACATGGAGGAAGATAGATCCCGCAATCGTGGCGAACGAGACCGATCGGCACACGATGCAGGCGGCCGACAAGAGCAGAACTGAAGGCATAGAGATGGTGTCGATAACAGTTTTTAATCCTCCGGAAGCAGGGGGAGTCAAAGCGGCGCCAAAAACTGGCAAGAAAAGACCGCAATGGAATGTTGGTATTGTGGCAAGAAAGGCCACCATGAGAGCGAGTGTTGGAAAAAGTGCGCCGATTCGGATAAATCCGGATCTAGTAAGGCCGGACAATGGAACTGACATAGCTCGCACTACGCAGAAGGATCGGAAGGATCCAAAACTAGTAAGATTGGAAAAGGGCTAGGCTTTGTGTTGAAACACAAGGCGAACTTAATGAAGAAGACCACTTCCGGATCGGAGGAAGTGTGGTACATTGATTCCAGAGCATCTAACTACATGATGAGTCATGAAGAGTGGTTCTTGTATCTAGAGAAGCCGGAGCAACCGGGAGTAGTCGAGACCGAAGACGACACTCCTCACCCCATCGTGCATGTCGGAGAAGTTCCCCTGAGTTATGTTGAACAAAAGGGGAAGCTTATGAACGTGCTTCATGTCTCGACAATTACAACAAAATTGGTGTCGATCGGTCAGATCGTCGACCAGGGGATGTAGATTCGGTTCACACATCTCGGGTGCTTCATTGAGGAAGAGGGCCAAGTCATCGCGCAAGGGCGCCGGGATGGGAGGATGTTTATCCTCGACACCAATGAGGTCGGCACCGCGATGTTCGCAAAAGGACAGAAGGTCGAATTGGATATCGACCTGTGGCACAAGCAGATCGGTCACGTCAACTATCAAAGGCTTCAAGACCTGCAATCAAAACAGGTTGTTTTCGGATTGCCAAAATTTAGTGGCTGGAAGGCCCAAATTTTTGAAGCCTACCAGCTCGGGAAGCAACACCGGCTTCCATTCCCCACCAAAAGAAATCGGAGCCGTAACAAGATCGATCTTGGTGGGAACCGATATTTTGTCTCCTTCATCGACGACTACAGTCAACACCCATGGATCTATCTAATCGAAAGGAAAAGTGAAGTTTTCGACTGTTTCTAGAACCTGCAAAGTCTTGTAGAATGGGAAACGGAGAGGACGATCAAGTGCATGCAGTGGGATGGGGAAAAAGAATATTTCTCCAGCCAATTCAACATTTATCTATAGTAGAAAGGAATTAAGAGGGAATTCATCTTCCGATACACACCGGAACAAAACAGTGTCGCGGTAATACGTGCGTACGTGCCGAAAGGGGCGGGACCATGGGGGTCTCGGACAAGGAAGGGATGGATGCCGGGAAGCCGACTCTCTCCGGCCCCGGTTGCACCGGTTATGGCGCAAACCAAAGCGATTCCGGACGCATACCGGAGGCTACCGAACACGAGAGAGAGAGGGAGAGAGAGAGGGAGAGAGAGAGAGGGAGAGAGAGAGAGAGAGAGAGAGAGAGAGAGAGAGAGAGAGCATGCGCGCAACACCGACTCGACACACGCCTCTTATGTACAGGAAACAAAGAAAGAAACACACCTAACACCAACAGAGACACATATATGCACAATCTGATGTATGCGTATTTACATGACAACAAGATACAATATCGACTTCGAGCCAAACTAAGATAGATTAGGTTCCAACGGTCGTCTCCTGCCAAGCCGTCGGTCGGGGAGCTCTCGAGCTCGTCTCATCGAGCAGGGTCTTGCACAAGGGACGGAGCAGAAACGAAAACCCCTTAGGACATACAAGCTCTTAATCGGACTAAACCCTAAACAAACACGAAGACTCAACCCACATGACGACGAAGAAGAAGAAGAAGAAGAAGAAGAAGAAGAAGAAGAAGAACTCAAATAATCGTAACAGAAAACAAGAAGGTAAAAAGAAGAAAGATTATCATACCTTGGACCTAATGGTATACCCTCCTAACTCAAAATGGGCAACCACTCTTCAAGGGACCCTCCCTTCCTTTTATAGAACAAGGAGAGGGATGCGTTACAATGTGGGATAAATATTGATTTACATGGGATTCTCTGTCCCGACTTAACTCCTACTTGGCGCCATAAAGGCACCCCTATCACCTACACCATTTGTACAAGGGTGAGTGCACATCGCCGATTCTTCCGGTATTCTCCGGTTTCGCACCATCGCCCGAAATCTTCACGACATCCGCCCCCACCAAACCGCACGTCCACCGGTACGTGCCAAGTTTGGAGAAGGGTGAGAGATTCCGGCTGGTGAGGAATCGATCTTCCATAATCCGCATTCCGACTGCCGTGTTGGCCTTGCCGGTTCGAACCGTCGGCTTCGGTTCCTTCTCCGTGCTTGCCTCTCCGTAGGCTCATTCGACCCATCGATAGGTCATTCGCCGCGATCCCGTAGTGCACGTGCTTCCCCGTTGGCCCTTCTTTCGACCGCATACACGCTTCTCGTTCCTTTGGATACGCGGTGTCCTCTATCTGAGGAGCACCCGTAATGACCCACTTGGCCTCCGTCGACCTTCGTGTCGTCCCGATTCTCGTTTCGCGTTGATCTCCACCGCCTTCGTCCCCTTGTTGCCACCTACCTTCTCCTTGGTCTTACGTTGCCACGACGGCTGAACTGCCAAGGTCTCCGGAACCAGTGTGGAGGATCCCTCTCAGGCCTTCTACGAGAGATCACTTGGACCGGCAACCCATCGTCATGCTTGTATTCCCTCTCCAGCACCTCCGTGTGCTATGCATCCCCTTCTCGTGTTCGGCGCCGCCTGTGCCGAACTCCAGTTACTTCCCTTACACGCGTCATCGGCCCTCGCCTAGCCAGATCGTGCATCGCCACTACTCCACATACTAGTGTCCTCTGCGTCCGAGGACCACCCCGTAGTAGCCCGCTTGGCAACTTTCGTCTTGCGCTGTTGCCACCGATTCGGAGCCTTCCACTTGGCGTCGTCCCCTCGCCCCCACCAGCTAGTTACCTCGGGTTTGGCTTGCCACGCCAGTCGTTGCCACTTCAACTGAGCCGCCGAGATCTCCGAAGTGGGTGTGGAGGATCATTCTCCAGCCCTCGATCCTGTTTCCAGTCTCCAATCCGTGTAGTCTATTACGCGCCCGTGTTGTGGTTCTTGACACCTCTGTGTGCCGTCTTCCGCCTTCCTTGTTCGGCACCACCTGTGCCGAACACCGTCCTGTGCTTGTGCTTCACTTTGGCCCTTGACGGCCACTTGCACGTCTCTTGCTCCGCTCTCGGCTTACCCCTCATCGGCTTTCCTCCGAAATCGTAACCGGACGGTAAGGGTTCGGCCTCTGTCAACTTTGGCCTCGCCGGCTCCTGGTCCGCTCTTCCCGCATCTCCGGTTCCTGTTTCCTACCGCCACCATCCTTCTCACTCGGTCTCACGTTTCCATGTCGTCTTGAACTGCTAGTGTCTCCGGATTGGTGTGAGGATCCCATAGGACCATCCCATCGTTATCTTTGCCCTCGTCCCCTTGCCGCCACCGTCAGTCTCTTTGTCTTACATCGGCTCTGCTGCCGACTACCGAAGTCTCTAGATCCGGTGTGAAGGATCCTCCTTGGGCGTCCTGTCTTTCCAACCCTATCCCAGGTCTTCCTCCTTCACGTGTCGAGAGGGTGGCTCACTCCACACCCTCTCCCGTGGTACCGATGTACCGTGTTCTGGCCTCCCCATAGGCCTGGCTCTTCCTCCCTTCCGGATTGGATATCCGTTGTCGTGCCTTTCGGCTCCGGATCGTTGCGTGAGTCGGGTGGGAACCACTGGGGTTTTGGACTAGGAGGAGGAAGAATTTGAGGCTAATCTAGTTATGAATATGAATAGATTATAAGAAAGAGATATAGAAACCTGTGAATCCCACAAGTATAATTGTTTTAGTTTATCTTAATCGTACTAATAAATTGAAATAGTTTAGAATAGGTTACAGTAGATTGAGAAAAGAGATCAAACCTTGTGAATCCCACAAGTATTACATTAATCAATATTTATGTAAGAATATGAATTTAGATTGAAAGAGATAGATTATATAAAACTTCGTGAATCCCACGATTATATTAATAGGTGTTTTAGGAAATATATCCAATTTCCCAAATATTTTTCACACACCTATTACATTGTGCTCCCCATCCTTATATGGTGATGAGAGAGTCTTCACAATCCATGCTTTTTTTCTAACTATAGACTCCATGCTTTTTCTGTCCATAGACTACATGCTTTCTTTAACATGCTTTTTCTAAAAGTGATCATGCGTTATTATTATTATTATCTAACTATAGCTTTTTTATCTAGCTTTATTATTATTATTATCTAACTATAGCTTTTTTATCTACATGCCCTGGTGGGTCTTCGCCACCCATTGGTCGAAGTTGCGTCGTCCCCGGTTCTTCCGCCGTCCTCCATATGCCTGTAGGAGCGCCTCTTCGGAGGCCTCCCACAAACTATGAGCTTCTTAGAGCTCCTTCACTTCTGAGTGCATCCGGACGGCAACGACCCGACAGAAGAACTCCAGGCTCAATGCCTCGTCTACGCTTCGCACCTCCATTTCTGCGTTGTAGGCTTCCAAGTAGAATGGGACTTTTTCCCCGTTGAAACGACCAACTCTTTCGACCACTCGCTCAATATCTCATTGTGCTGCTTCTCACCTCACCACCACTCGTCTGAACTCCAACACCACTTCGGCCAACATTTCCGCGAAGTCATCGTCTTCCGACTCCATCCTCCCTTGCCGCCCTTTCACATCGGGTTCACCAAAGATGTCGCGGTAATCCGCGAGTACGTGCTGAAAGGGGCAGGACCACGGGGGTCTCGAACGAGGAAGAAGCGAAAACCCCTTAGGACATACAAGCTCTTAACTGGACTAAACCCTAAATAGACACGAAGACTCAACCCACACGACGAAGAAAAGGAAGAAGAACTCAAATAACCCTCACAGAAAACAAGAAGGTAAGAAGAAGAAAGATTATCATACCTTGGACCTAATGGTATACCCTCCTAACTCAAAATGGGCAACCACTCTACAAGGGACCCTCCCTTCGTTTTATAGAACAAGGAGAGTGATGCGTTACAATGTGGGATAAATCCTGATTTACATGGGATTCTCTGTCCCAACTTAACTCCTACTTGGCGCCATAAATGCACCCCTATCACCTACATTTGTACAAGGGTTAGTGCACATGCTCCACCCTATCACCTAAATCTGACTCCGAACAGAACGAAGAGGAAGTCTGATCCGGCTAAGAGGGCCTTGAAATCGGCTAACGGGAAGTTATGTTGATCCACCCGCCAGAAAAACCCTGTAAAAAGGTACGAATATAATGAGTACATGGCGCATCACTATGCGTACATGAAGAAAGTGGCGGAGGTGCGTGAGCCAGAGAACTACGCAGAAGCGGCAAAGGACGCGCATTGGCATGCCACAATGGAGGAAGAGATGCGGGCACTTGATGCCAATGATACATGGGACTTGGTTGACCCTCCCTGACATTGCAAACCAATCGGTTGCAAGTGGGTGTACAAGGTGAAGTATAATGCTGACGGTTCGGTCAATCTATACAAGGCCCGGTTAGTGTCCAAAGGATACGCACAGACCCACAAAATCGAGTACGACGAGACCTTCGCTCCAGTAGCGAAGATGACGACGGTTTGTATGGTGCTAGCGGTTGTTGTGGCAAGGGGATGACATCTTCACCAAATGGACGTGAAGAATGTGTTCCTTTAAGGAGATCTTGAAGAACAGGTCTACATGATCCAGCCCCCCCGATTTCAGTTAGAGATGAACAAGTCAGCAGTCTGCCGACTGAAGAAGTCATTTTACAGCCTGAAGCAAGGTCCCAGTGCTTGGAACTCGAAAATCATGCACTTGTTGCGTAAGATGGGGTTTGTGGCCTCCAAGTCTGATTCTTCATTGTTCATCCGAAAAGGTCCAGAAGGTCCAATATGTATCTTGCTATATGTGGATGATTTAGTCATCACCGAACCCGGCCTCGCTGAAATCGTCTGAGTGAAGTCCCAACTATCGAATGCATTCGAAATAAAGAACCTAGGGGACCTTCATTACTTCCTCGGGATCGAAGTGATCCACACCCCCGACGGCATATTGCTCTCTCAGTGACATTATGTGCTAAATATGTTGTACAAGTTCGGCATGAACGATTGTCGATCAGTCTCCACACCCCTGTACTGGAACCTAAAGCTTCGTCCCGACTCCTGATTGGCCTGCGAGGAGAAATGGTTCCGACAAGTTGTCTGAAGCCTTATTTATTTGAAGATCACCTGACCCGACATTAGCTATCCGCTCGGAACGATAAGTCAGTTCATGCGTAAGCCGTCTATGGAGCACCTTCATTGTGTGCATTGAATTTTGAGGTATGCTAATGGCACTAAGGATCGGGGATGGTTATACCGACGTGGTATAACTGAGAATCTAGTCGGATATACAGATGCCGACTTGACCGGAGATGCGTCGAATCGATGTTCTCTCTAGGTATCGCGGTTGTTGTGTGGAGCAACAAAAAGCAGTCGAGAATGGCCTTGTCTAGCATTGAGGTTGAATATCGGGGCGCTACCATTACCACATGTGAAGCCATCAGGCTTCGACGACTACTGCAAGACCTCCGGATCGAAGTCCCAACTCCGATCCCGATCTACTGCAACAACATGAGCCGCATGTAGCTAGCCAAGAACCCTGTGTCCCATGCTCGGACGAAGAACATAGAAATGCATTATCACTTTGTGCGTGAGCGGGTCGTCAGCGTTGAAGTAGAACTCTGGTACGTTCAGACGGATCGACAGGTTGCCAACATCTTTACGAAGGCCCTTGGAACCGACAAGTTGCAACATTTTTTAGAGATGCTTGGGCTTCAACATCTCGACATGCCGCACTTGAGGGGGAGAACCAGAACCAGAACGGAAACTGGGAAAACAGGGGGAGAGAAGAAGAAAAAGGAAGCAGAGTTGACTGAAGAAGTTTGCACATTGGATAAAGTCGGAACAAGCCGCGATGGAGGCAGATTCAAGAAGGACATAGCCGACTGGAAGGCCAAGACCCAGACGTGGTTCGATGTGGTAAAGGGCCAAGAGCTGGAACGAATCTGAGTCACCCAATTCGGAAGCGGTGCTTGATTCGGAGGAGCCGAATCAACTGAAGGCCAAACGGACAAGGAGGCAACGAAAGCCGACACTGACACGGAGGAACTGACGGGTGGAGTCGCGCCGGAGTCCCAACAACAAAGGAGCTGAGATGGGGCTTCCGAACATACAAGCCGATCGAGAAGGTCGAGGTGCACAGAACCAGACGTGTTGTGAGAAGAAGAATCAGACCAAACGAGGAGATCAAGCCAGGTGGGAGGACGCCAAGAGGAGCCTAAGGAGAGGACCGGCAACCATACTGTTGTTGGGGTGGGGGGTGAAACATACAATGGCTTCACCCCGCTCCCAAGGGGGTTAAGTTAGAGAAAGAGCAAGAGAGAAAGACAAATACAAAATTACACAAATTGAGAGGGGAAAAATGTATATCTCATTACATACCCCATAGGGGGTTATGTAATACATCCAATGTAACGGTTACATGACCGTTATAAATAAGACCGTTACACATTCTTGTACACATGCACATAATTGTGCATATGTCCATACACACACTCATCCTCACACACTCATTTACTTTACACATACACATAAACCACATCATTACACATACCCTTATGCCTCCCCGTATATTCTTACAGGTAACACATGGCATGCCTATGGGATAGTGCATTGCATGGTGAACCCACTCGCCATGACAACTCTTCTCGACCAGAACTCCATCGGTCGTCTCAACGGTCGGAAATCCCTCGACCGGATCACTTGTAGAAAGTAGCATGCGGAAGCAAGTATGAAGACCGAATAGAAGGAAGAAAACTCAGGTTTAATGGAGAGCTTGAGCTTACGCAGTATACGCGGGAGAGACAGAGAGAGAGTGAGAGAGAGAGAACACAAGAACTATATTCAACAAAAACAATCTCTATTCACCACACTCTATACAAATGTTTGTTCAATGAACACTTTTATACAAGTCCTAGAAGAACTGACAGAAGTACTGACAGTACTTCAATGCTCATTGAGAGCTCCTACACTAACTCCCAAATATATTCCTCACGGAATATCTTTCTTAACGGCGTCCCGGTTTCCGCACTCGGCCTAACCGATCGGTCCCAACCGATCCGGTCCTTGGCTTGTTCAGCCGATTCGGCCGATGTTGAGCTTGTCTCTCAACACTCCCCCTCAAGGTCAACTTAATGCTCTTCGGGATCTTTGGGCTCACTGCTCCGGTTCCTCCTGGCTTCACGCCTCGCTCGCGCTCCTCGACCTGTTTGACTCTGCGCGCTTCGACCCTTCCGGTCGGCTTGTCTGCTCATGTGGCCCTTAGCAGCTCTTCTGCTGTTGCGGTGTTGACGCTTCTCCTGCTGCCTTTTCTTCCGCTTGGGCCTCGGTTGATTTAGCGTATCTGAATCAAACATCCGAACCGACTCAGCTACCTCCGATCGGTTTTCGCTCTCATCCGAGTTGGCTGTCTCCAACTCGTCTTCGGTCTTCTCGCCCTCAATGGCGTCATCTTCCCCATGCGTGGTTGGCTTCGTCTCTCTCCTTCGGCTGCTCCCCTTCTGTCCGCTTTCGGACTTTTCCGCGGGTCCGCCCTCGGCTTCTTCAACCGATCCGAAGTCGAACTCGACAACCGAGTCAACAGCCGAGTCAACCGACTCGGTGTCGCGGCCTCCACTCCTTTCTTGCTGCTTTGCTTGGTCGTTCGGGACTGTTCTCCCCCTCAAGTTTGGCACGTAGAGGTGACGCAATCCGAGCGCACCTGAGAATTGCCGCAACTTGTCCAGACCAAGAGGCTTTGTGAAGATGTCGGCAGTCTGCCGATCCGTCGGCATGTACTGAAGTTCGACTTCACCGGAAAGGACACGCTCACGGACGAAATGGTAGTGCACCTCAATGTGCTTGGTCCGTGCGTGGAAAACGGGGTTCTTCGCGAGCTGGATGCTGCTGAGATTGTCGCAATAGATCGTCGTCGGATCTGACACCTCCTCTTGCAGGTCCTTAAGTAGCCGCTTCAACCATATGGCTTCGCATGTCGCGACAACCGCTCCTCGGTACTCAGCTTCGGTGCTCGACAGTGCAACTGTCGGCTGCTTCTTACTGCTCCACGCGACCGCGGCACTCCCGAGGGAGAACGCGTATCCGGACGTGGATCGACGATCGGCGGCGTTGCCAGCCCAATTAGCATCGGTGTAGCCGACTAACTGCGCGGTTGCACCGGTCCGATATAGCAGTCCGCGGTCCTTAGTGCCGCTTACGTACCGCAGTACCCGTTGCGCACACTGAAGGTGCTCCTCGGTAGGTCGCGCCATGAACTGAGTGATCACCCCGACCGGATAACTGAGGTCGGGTCGGGTGATGGTCAAGTATATGAGGCTTTCGACAATTTGTCGGAACCTCGTCGGGTCGCATACCTTTCCCGTATCGGGACGAAGCTTGATGGTTCTGTCCAGAGGAGTCGAGACAGACTTACAGTCGGCCATCCCGAGTTTGAAGAGCATACCCAACACGTAATGACGTTGGTTGATCAATATGCCTTCTGGGGTACGGATCACTTCGATCCCGAGGAAGTAATGAAGGTCCCCCAGATCCTTCATGTCTAACGATGCCGCAAGCTGGAGCTTCACGCGGTCGATTTCGCCAAGGTCGGCGCCGATGATGACCAAGTCATCGACATATAGTAGAATACTAACCGGTTCGAGTCGACCTTTCCGGATGAACAGGGAAGAGTCCGATTTTGACGTGACAAAGCCCATCCAACGCAGTTGTTGCGTGATCTTTGCGTTCCAGGCACGCGAGGCTTGCTTCAGTCCGTAAAGGCACTTCTTCAGGCGGCATACTGCCGAGGAGTTCATTCCAGAGGGAAATCCGGGGGGTTGCACCATGTACACTTGTTCCTCAAGGTCACCTTGCAGGAACGCATTCTTTACATCCATTTGATGTAGGTGCCACCCCTTGGCCGCGGCTACTGCGAGCAAAACACGGACGATCGTCATTTTCGCGACCGGCGCATACATCTCATCGTAGTCGATGCCGTGTTTCTGCGCGTAGCCCTTTGCCACTAGTCGAGCCTTGTACTGGTTGACCGAGCCATCGGTGTTGTACTTGACCTTGTACACCCACCTACACCCGATCGGTTTTACCCCTCTTGGTGCGTCAACCAGGTCCCAGGTCTCGTTCTCTGCCAATGCGTGCATCTCTTCCTCCATCGCGGCACGCCAATTCGCGTCTTTAGCCACTTCTGCGTAGCTCTCCGGCTCACGCACTTCCGCTACACGGGTCATGTACGCATAATGATGCGCCATGTACTCGTTGTATCCGAACCTCAAAACATGATTCTTCTGGCGGGTAGATAAGCGTAATCTCACATTAGCCGATGTCGAGGCCTTCTCGGTCGACGCGGTCTTCACCTTTAAAGACCCGTCACCGGTTCCCTCGGAGTCGGACTCGCGTCGGTCTGACTCGTTCCTATCCGTGCCGGAATCCGACACCTTCTTCTTTCCTTTCTCTTTGCGCGTAAGCCGTCTCCTCGGCTTCCTGCGCGGGGAATGCACGACCGAGTCTCCACTACTCGCCGGCTCTTCATCGGACTGGTCGTACCAACTCAGTCGTCCAATCGGTCCACTTAACCGGAGTGAAATCGGACTCTCTTCGCGGGTCTCGATTTCGGGCTCATCCGGAGGCATCTCGGCCTCGCTGACCTCATCGTAAGAGCTCGGATTGGAGTCGAGGTTCGGAGTCGGGGGCTGGTACCAGGACGCGGACTCGTCAAACACAACATCGCGGCTGACACGCTGTCGTGAAGAATTTCGGCCAGAGGCGGAAACCGGGAACCATTGGCTACATCGGCAGGGTGCAGCGTGTGTACGCACCCATGTACATTTGGTGTGAATATCGGAGGCGCCTTTATGGCGCCGAAGAGTAGTTAAGTCGGGACAGACAATCCCATGTAAGTCGGGACTTGTCCCACATTGTAACGCATCCCTTTCCTTGTTCTATAAAAGGAAGGGAACGCCCTTTGTGAAAGGGTTGCCCATTTTGCATTAGAGGGTATACCGTTAGGTTTAGAGTTAAGTTTTCTTCTTCTCCTTCTTCTTCCCCTTCGTGTTTGCTTAGGGTTTGCTTTGGTTCGGCCTCCTGTGCAAGACCCCGCTCGGCGCGACGAGCTGAGAGCTCCCCGACGGCGGCTTCGCAGGTGACGACTACTGTAACCTACCTCAGTTTGGCTCGACGCCGGGAATGTATCCTTCCCTTTATATATACATATATATACGTTTGTCTGTGTATATTCGCGTCGTTGTTGGCGTCGCGTGTTTAACCTCTCCTGCGTTTTCTGTACATAAGGCGTGAGTCGGGTTGGGCTGTGTGTGCGTGTGTGTGCGTGAGTCGGTGTTAAGCTCTCTCTCTCTCTCCCTTCGGGTGCTTCCGGGATGCCCCAGAAACAGTGAAGCACGACTTCCTACGCTCTCTCTCTCCCTAGTCCAAGACCCTCGTGGTCCCGCCTTTGTCCACGCACGCGCGTAACAACGCGACATTTTTGGTGAACCCGACGTGAAGGCCGAAGTGCTGTTGGAGTCGGCACGAGTGGTGATGAGACGAGAAGCAGCGCAACAGGCGGTTGAGCGAGTGGTCGAAAGAGTCGGTTGTTTCAACGGGGACAAAGTCCCATCTTACTTGGAAGCCTTCAACGCGGGAATGGAGGAGCGTGGCATAGACGAGGCGTTGAGGCTGGAGTTCTTCTGTCGGGTCGTGGCTGTCCGGATGCATGCGGAAATAAAGGAGCTTCATGAGGCTCATAGTTCGTAGGAGGCCTTCGAAGAGGCGCTCCTGAAGGCATACGGAGGACGGCGGAAGAGCCAGGGACGACACGACTTTGACCAGTGGGTAGCATCGGCAAAGACCCACCGGGGCGTGACGAAGGCGTTCCGAGAGTTCGAGCGACGGCTTGCTCGGCTCCCAGAGCGGGAACAAAGTTTGGTTGGGGCAAACAAGGTCCTATTGTTCGTCAGGTTGATCGACTGAACGGAATAGGAGGCCATCGGGATTGAGCTCGAAGACGATGATGGAGCGAATGGGCTTACGGAGGACTGGTCAAAGGTCGGAAGGGTGTGTCAACGGCTAGACAACGAGCGAGCCGAGAAGGCTAAGAGGAAGGTACGCGACGGCGTGCCATCACAGCGGGAAGAGGCCGAACGGAAAAAAGAGTCGGCAAGGGTCGGCGTTGAGGCCAGGATTGCGGAGGCGTACGCAACTCTCGAGGCGATGCTCGAGGAAGAGGAAAGACGGGAGCCGCAAGCCGAGACTGAGAAGACGGACTTGCGCCACGCGACGACGGAAGATCGGTACCACCGTACCACGGGAGAGGGTGCGGAACGAAACACCCTCTTGTCTTGCGGAGAAAGAACGGCCGTGGACGAGGCCGAGATACAGATCGCGGAACTGGAACGTTGGGACCAGCGGTTTCGGGCGTGTCAGCCCGAGACCCCGGTCGTTGGAGAAGCGAGCCAAGACGGGGCTTGCGCGATCGGTAAGAAGACGACCGCCGACCACGAAGAGTCGGTGGCTACGGACAAGGGCGTAAAACGGACAGGCGATTCTTTGTGTCTTCCCACAATTTCTCCCGAGACGATGGCAGTCGGGCCCGAGTGCCCACGTAAGTCCCAAGCGGAGGAAGGCGGCGGCGATAGACCAAGAATCACCGGTGAGACAATACGGGGAAGGAACGGAAAAAAGCCCACGGACCCGATTCCAGAGATCTCGGCATTCGGACCTGTATGCCCATGTAAGACCGAGGAGATGGACGGCGGTACCGAGGAGTCCTGGCACGATGCCAACGAAGTCGGATGGGGAACGGCCTGCGAGGAGGCCGAGGACAGAAGCGGCACGAGGAGATCGGCATTTCGATACGCGTGGAGCGTAATCCGGTCGTGGACCGTTCGATCGAAGCCGGATTCGGCATAGAGGTGCCGATACGGGAGAGGGTGTGGGACGAGCCGCCCTCTTTTACATGGGGAGAAAGACCGACTGGGCGAAGGTCGAGATATGGAAAGAGAATGAAAACTGGTCCTATCGGATTTCTTACACCGATCCGGCTGCAGGCCCGAGTGCCGGCATGAGTCCGACAAGAGAGGATGGTGGCGACAGGGGAACGGGACTCGGCAATCCGGGGGAAGACGAATGAACCCGACCGAGAACCGGGCGGAGCGGACTCCCGGATGATCATTCCGGGAGGGAGGAAGAGAGCAGGCCTACGAAGAGGCCGAGGAGAGGGTGCGGAGTAAACCGCCCTCTCGGCATGCGGAGAAGGACGACCCGGGACAGGGTCGGGAAGACGGCGGTCTACGGAGGATCCTTCACACCGGTTTTAGAGACTTTGGCAGTCGGCAACGCGGTCGACATAAGACCAAGATACTGACAGTGGCGGCGAGGTGACGAAGGCAAGGAAGACAAATCGGCGGTCTACGGAGGATCCTTCACACCGGTTCTAGAGACTTCGGCAGTCGGCAACGCGGTCGACGTAAGACCAAGATACTGACGGTGGCGGCGAGGTGACGAAGGCTATGGGCGTAAGGAAGTCCGGTCCTACGGGATCCCCACACTGAACCAGAGACTCCGGATGTTCGGCCAACGTGGCTACGTAAGACCGAGGGAGAAGGAAGGTGGCGGTGGGAAACGGGACCCGGCTACGCGGAAGACACGAGGAGAGTCCAGGAGGGACTCAAACAAAAGTCACACGAATTTCGGCAAGCATAGAAACGGAGTCCGGTCCTATGGGACCCTCACACCGATCAGGAGAATCCGGCTATTCGGCCAACGTGGCAACGTAAGACCGAGGGAGAAGGACGGTGGCGGTAGGGAACAGGACCCGACGACACAAGGGAGCTGCCGGGAACGAGGTGACAAGTGCCTAGTGGACTGCACAAGGTCGGAGTCAGGGGATGGCAAGAGAGGCCGGAGGAGGATCCTCCACACTCGCTTCGTAGATCTCGGTAGCTCCGTTGAAGTAGCGAAGACTAACACGGCAAGCCGAGGGTGACAAGCTGGTGGGGGCGAGGGGACGACGACAAGCGGAAGACTCAGGACCTATCGCGGTAGCACGAAGACGGGAAGGGCCAAGTGGGCTACTACGGGGTGTTCCTCGGATGCAAAGGACACTGGTATGCAGGTGAGCGGCGATGCACGATCTGGCCGGGAAAGGGGCCGACGAGGCGTGCAATGAACCGGGGTACGGCACAGGCAGTGCCAAACAATGGTCGAGGGTATGTGGCACACGGAGGTGCCGGAGCGGGAAGGCAAGCGCGGAGAAGACCGAAAA